>NW_020654748.1:24309645-24457279 GCF_003589595.1 Hyposmocoma kahamanoa
TTTTTTTTATAAATAAGTTATAATTTCACGTGCTATGGTACACATGTATAGTAATTTTATATCACTCCTATATGTATGGGTGACATGCATACCCCCAATTAACCACTAGGCGAAATGTTAATTCTCTATCGAGCAGCAGGCTAATTTATTATCTTTTTTCACGGTTTTAGCGCCTCAAATTATACAATTGAAAGTTTTTCCCATTTCAGTTATGTTATAAGTCGAAATTTACAGTCTATGTTTCACAGCCTGTTAAATTGTATTTTTAAGTTATTTTCAAATTCGAAGATCGGCCGAGTAAGAAATTGTGCAATTTAAGTGGAAGCCAAGAAGACTTCGCTCCCTCCACTAGCTGAAATTCGATAATCTCCCAATTTTAAAATTTAACATACCTGTTTTATTGAACTGCGGAAATTCCAACACAAGTGAATACTTACATAAAGGGATGCCGACGTAAATAAACCTTTTTATTTAATTTATTGCTTTCTAAAAGTCTGTATCTGTACAGATTACTCACTTGTCACGAGGAATGGCAAAAGAAATTCAATTGGAAATCATTGGGCAGTGTCCGGCGGACGTTGGGCGGTTACTACGTCGCTTGTGGGCGGGCCGACACGGCGTAGCATTTGGAAGTGACCACTTCGAACTTCTTTAGTATGTTTTATATTCGACTGTAGTAGGTATCGGTCATAACTTGTGACATTATTTTGATGGACTCAATTAAAATAAAACTTTGCAATGTCTGTTTTTCATACGAACTTAATTAACTATTGCTTTATCATAGTGGTTTGCTTCTTTCGGTTCTGTGTATTTGGTTTGTTTTTATTCTCGTTTTTAATCAATTTATACCGATGCATACGCAAATATAGGTCATATTTGCGTCAGTAAGTTGATTATTATTTATACGTACTAAAAATGGTCAACAGCAGAGAATATCTGGCGGTATCGGTATGTATCTCTTTTGGTCCCGAAAGCCGCAATGCATCACCTCTACAGAATGGTGTCGTGGCATCGGTAGGTACTAAATCGCGTCGCCCCGTGGCATTGCCAATCGCGCGATACCGCGATTCAGTAACGCGAGCAATATACGACTGCCTGTGACATTCTTGTATTTCACAAACTCCACTAGTTCATAAACAAAACAACATTTTTAGAAGTATTTATTTTTTTATCTAGTGTTGGTAAATACAGTCCAGAATATCTCGTAGTAGGTAGTCGTGTGTTGCTCGCGTTATTGAATCGCGCCCTCGTGGGATTGCCACAGGGCAACGCGATTTAGTGCCGGTGCTGATGCCGCGCCGTCCTGCGGAGGTGATGCATTGCGGCTTCCGGGGACTAGACGTGTTAGGTTAACGAGGATACCTGCGAGTGATTTTTTTTAATCAAGTTGTTTTTCCTATTTTAATGCATAATTTTCTGAGACAAACATATCAGTAGGCCATCATTTAAACATTTCATGCAAATATTGCATGAGATGTTGACGTCGTCCACTAATGTGATGTACTTTTGAATGATTTTTCTTATTGTATTTATAGTCCCATATACTATTAGCCGTCATAAGAGGACAACTTTACTCCTATTGCAATGTATGGTAATTTTAAACAATTCTTGTAATTGATGTTCTGTAGCTAAGAAATAAACTTGTAAAAAAAAATTACTTGTGTTTTTGAAAGTCGTGAATACAACATTGTATTTCCACACTTGTTATAGTTTTTCAAAATTCTATTTTGAAAAATTTTAACAATGCTAGGTTTGTACAAACCTCATCTCAAACGATAAACAAATACATCGTGTACATAAATCGACGTGTGCCGATAAAACAAGATAGAATAAACCCAGGGCTGCTAAGTAAAGGTGTTTAACGTAAGAACCGTAGAAAAATAATCACAGTTTTTGGCTTGCAAGTTTGTGCTGATGTTTCTTCATTGGAAGTAAAAAAATAATATTAATAACAGTTTATAAATACTATGAAAAATCATAAATCAGTGGAGCATCTGTGCACTTTCGGCATGATGTAAGTTGAAATTTGTTATTAAAAAATATGAATGGGAAAACATTCACAGCAATAATTGACCACCCTTGGAAGATGCTCTTCCTCGCAGGCCGGCCGGCGTCTGTCTTGATTGGACGTCGTGAGCAAATACTGAGCGCAAACAGGCTAACTGCCCGTCCACGTCTCTTTGCGGCTGTACATTCATATTACGAGAGCGCGAAGAGCGCATTTCAGTATATTTTTAAATTGGAGAGGGAAAAAGAAGAGCTATAGGCATTTACCAAGCAACGTCATAAGCACAATCACATTCAATCAATTGTTAAAATAAGTCACGGCAGCGTATATGTTAAGGACTTGTTGAAAACAAACACTGTGTAATAAAACATGTGTTTGTTTAAACTAACCACAAACTGCATCTCGTTACAAGAAAACCACAAATGTACTGGGTTCGATTTTTCCAGTGTCGCTAAGAGAGTTTTTGCATTAACCGCAATGGCCTGAGCCGGCCTGTAGCCGCTACGCCACAAATAGCCGCAAATGGGCGACAAATGGCCGAATTAGAGCCCGCATTAGCGCCCTGCACACGCGTTTTTGTGGCCACCTCGAACAGTAATTGATTCATTTTGTTTTTTGTGGCGTCGACCATTTGATGTTAGATTGTTTTGTGACGTTGATTGACGTTTTAATTTGCAGGGAGATGCAATATTTCCCTATCGCAACGCAATTTTTGCACGTCATTTTAGATATAAGTTCAATTCGACGTCGTATTAAGTTTATTGCCACAGCTCGCGTTGATGCAACGCCGCGTAGCTTAATATTGCATGGTTTTTATTGAAATATCGTTTATTTATGTAATAATAATAATAATTAAAATAAAAATGTGTTAAGCAAAGGCTGATTACAAACTAGAAAATTCTATTTACTACGAGTACAACAGCAATACTTCGAGGCGTTTCTTGAACCACAACAAAAGCAATTTAAGAAATTACCAAGATATATGTGATATCATATTGCTGCTCGTAAACAATACATCGTTGAATTGCGTATTACAAACTTGTAACCCCCTAATGCCACTTGTACTTCAATCAGTGCTCATACGGCCCGACCCGCTCGTTTGCGGCTCATTTGTCTCTGGCCGCGCCCGCGCCTTGCGGCCGCCGCGATCCATTTGCGGTCGCGCAAGTGTTTCCGACCCATTTGTTGCAGTTAGGTTTAATTTATTAAAATTCACTCTTTATTGAATGCTGGCAAACAGGTGTGTTATTTAATGTAGGTTTTGCATGTTTGACGTGTTTGATAGATTCAAATTCACTTGGAGTTGGGCATGATGTCAGTCAATTTGATTTCCAATAATTTTGAAACTTTGTTACGCAATGTTTCTTGTGTCTGTCTACATTCGAATTATCAAAATTAAATGTAGACATATAAACATTAAGCATGATTATGCTTATATTATATTTATGATTATAAACAACAGTGTACTGCACAAAGTTCCAAACACAGTACAACTAATATAGACCCCAAAAAGCGACCCAACACTAAAACAAGTTTAAACAGAGCCCATAAATAGGGGCTCATAAAGCGAACTAGCTGAAACTTTGCCCGGCGGCCATAAATCATTGGCCTCGGAGGAAAACGCCGAATTCCGGGGAGTGTATGAGCCGCCCACCATATGTCATCTCGGTCCGGCTGCTATTTGTCTTGCAAAAATTCGCGGAACGTCTCGAGCATGTCCGGGCCCCACGGCACCCGCGGCACCCACGGCACGCGAAGGGTTAGTCCATCGAGAGGACAGCGCGTGACAATAAACGGGTGTGGTGATCGATGTGCGTTCTTTAATCGTGTTAAGGAATGTTACAGTCTAAGGGTTGACGTCGGGTCTACTTGAAATACTGAGTTTTGTTTTTAGTTGCTGACTGACTAGGATTACTTATCGGTGCACCATTCAGTCTTACTCAACGAAAATGTCCTACGCAATAGACGACTAGATCCTGTTTTATGAATCACTAGGATTGAAATTGATTATGTTCTAGTTGTAACAGAATGTACCAAGAGTCATGTAAAAAAAACAACAGTGCATTCGTAAATAGGTATGTATGGAATAAAACATTTGCACAATCCTAAATCCTTTAAGAATGCTGTTTAATAAAGGACAGTCCCTTTTAAACAGACTACTAAACATCAATCAGAACCGGACAGGCGCCGTCCGGTTGTCCGGCTCCGGTGTTCGGACAGAACGAATCGCTGGATCGCGTACGGATCGTATTTGCGTAAGCTGACCGATGCGCTGCCCGATCCACCGGATTACTGAGTCCCAATACAAGGTACGAAAATTAAGTGTCCTAAGTCATAAGAGATTTGCAATTTGGACAATTTTTTTGCGATTTCCCACGCAAACTCTGCATGTTTTAGAGATTTGTATGTGAGGTCAACAAAGTTTTTAAAAGGGAAATAGGTACTAAGGCTAACTTTCGTGATAGGAATGCCAGTTAATTAAAGATAGTCCTGCACATTGTAGTAACTTGTGTTAAGTGAAAGATAAAATTGTATTACGCAAATAAGTATGTTTTGTATAAAAATGAGATTAATACAAAAAAAAACCTAGCAATCGATCATGCGAAAAATAACGTTCCTACATGTAGCCACAACAATACATGCTGATAATGTAACAGGCCGCCTTAGACGTATTCACACTATAGTCTCTTTTTGGCTCTCAAAATGTAGCGACTTAAGCCATACGTCACAAGAAACCGAGCGACAAGCAAGGGTCAGTCAGACGCGCCAATTTGCATTGTCCTTTACTTACCTCCCTGCGATGGCTAATAAACGGTATTCTAAGCAGGATTTGTTTGCTACGGATTTTGTTCAGACATTCCTTTGAACAATAATTGAAACCCAAAAGCGATTTGAATAATCAAGCTTCGACATGTTTAGAAAAATATATTTAAAAGTAGATATATGTTTGCTAATGGCGGTACTACCACGCAAATAAAAGTCTACGGAAGGTCCACATAAAAGTCACCATTTACAAAAAAGCAATGTGTTTGCAAGTTGTACCCCTGAGCAAAAATCTCCATAAGAGCTATCTTTTCGAGAATGCCTTTAAGAGTAAGTGTGGAGCGTGACACCTCACCCTCGGGTCTTTTATTACCGTCGCCTATCTGATGACCGGTCCAGGCCCTTCTTATCACCAAATTGAGGAGCGTTTTCACAAAATGATACATCTTAAAATAGTATTTTTTTCAATAAATGAATTTATTTATTTATTTAGCTTCGGTTGGGTGAATTAAATGAAAATGCAAATTAATTTGGTAGGTATTTTACTAACACATTATTATTTTATAAAAAAAACAATAGTAATAAAAAATCAACTGAAATAATGAGATCACAAAACTACGAGTTTTTTCAACTTTGATACATCAATCATTGATGTCTCGCTTTAATAAAACTCCGATAATATTAATTGAATTTGAATATTAAATTACTGGTTCTTCATCATCGTAGTTTCGTCGAATGTTATCGTCATCGGGACCAGAACCCTGGAGCACATCTGCATAAAAGGCCTGAGCATCAAGGTCATCAGAAATATCGCAAAATTTAAGTAGATTTTCAACGTCTGCTCTCTTTTTTGTTGACACCATGTTGGTTTTAGGTAACTGAACACAATCAAATCGCAGAAATGATTTTACGCCTTTCTTCTTTATTTCTACAGTTCCTGGCGCAGCACAATATGTGTTTTGAACACTAACTTCAATATTTTTTAAAGTACGGGATGCAACTGTAGTAATGTGTATTATTCGTGTTTGAGATATTTTAAATGGCAGTTTTGCCTTTATGATTTCTTTGGCCTTCGCTTTCATGTCATAAGTAAACCAATCTTTACCCCATTCGTTGACTTGGCCATGATTATTTAAAATTGCATAATATTCTTTTGGTGACACAATGACTTCACGTCTTCTGTAGTCCTTCTCAACCCTACCAAATACTCTGTCTGGAGGCATAAAGCTGTGGCCTCGAATAGGAAAAATGTAGCTTAGCTTATTAAAAACTTTACTAGTAGCCATGAAATTTGCCAACATGGTTAACATAATGAAATTTTTATTTTGACTGCTACAAGAATCGGAATACAGTTCAAGCTTCAAATTCTTTTTCTTATCCCTAAAACATACTTCTTCTATCTTTTTCAAATAATGTTTAAGTGCCGATGCTATCTCATTAGCTCCTCGGCCACTCTGGTTTTCTAACCAAACATAAAACTGTATATCGTCTGTCGGTTCGAATGATGTATCGTTTTGAAAAAATACGCTCCATGTAGATGTATCACTTTGAAAAATCTCGTGAACTTTGCTGTATTTTTTAAAAGGTTTATAAGTCGTTTTCAGAAAATTCGTTAATACCGTCATGTTCGGCTATGAATACAATACACGAAACGCCAAAAAAAGTAAAATAGAATTTTTGTTTGTTGTATCGCTTTGTGAAAACGCTCCTCAATTTAAGACTGAACATGGTGCAAGTGTAGTGTTTATTATATCGTAAAAGTTTGAGCCGTTGAGACGCGCGAGCCGTTTAGGCCGGGCGTGGGATGGGTTAATAGGTGCTAAGATCTGATAGTTGACGGGAGGTGAAACGTCGTCGCAGGGAGATTCCTGTTGCTGATTAGGACTGGAGTTCAGACCGAGCGCTTGCGCCCTCGGAGATTTCGCAACGATGATGTTAGCGTAACGCTTCATGATCCAATACAGGGACTTAGAAAACGAGTCTCGTCGACTTGTTTATGACACATTTTGAAAAAAGGTCTGTCGACGCTGCAACACAAAGTGAGTAATATATATTAAATACCAATACAAAAAAATATGAATACCAATTTGGCAAATTAGAATTATATATAAAATTAGAATTAGTCGTTTGAATACATTAGTTCGAATTGTATGTACCGCGTTGTCGTGTTCTAACCCAATTTTTATCAAAATTTCCAGTTACGCCCATTTGTGTTGCCAGGGAAAACATGTGCAGCGTAACACTCGTTTGAGTGTAACAATAACAAGTATCCACCGTGTAACAGTGATAACTAGTTAAACTTGTCACAGCGATTACAAGCTAGTAGGTCCTGCAAGTGTTGATTGTCGATTTGATGTGTGCTTGAACGTGTGTTTGACGTTACTTGAAAATCACCTGTTGGGGTTTTAAACACTTTGGTTTCTGTTTAAATGAAGCTAATTATATTAGTCGATACAAATATGTTTGTATGTGAATTCTCATCCACGTGACAGTTTCTGATGATAGTTAGTATGTATTCCTCTTCGTCGGTTTACGCAGCTCTAGCAAAGATGTATGGGCAACGAGTGTTACGTAGTTGGCATACCGCTGGTTTCCTTACAGGAAGTCTGTTTGATTATAAGTTAAAGAAATTAACATTCTCACACCAGTGTCACAGTATTGTTATAAAAATGTGATTCATGTTAACAAGAATAGTAATTTATCCCTGAAAAGCAGTGGTGGACATAACGAAACCAATAAACTCGCTGGTCTCGACAGTCGTTTTCGCAAAGTCACAAATTAATTTAACGGGTAATGTAACGCTGCTACTCGTATAATAAGATTCCGGATGACATTAAACATTTGCCATTTACGAGGTTTGAACCTATAAGTAGTGAAGCGGAATGTTTACGCTAAAGCCGGATTTACATCTGACGTGTTGTGTCGTGACGCGTCAGAACGGTATCAGTTTCATACACATACGCAACACATGCCATCACGTCAGATTGCGATACACTAATATAAATCTAGCTATATTAAATGTATGAATTTGATACCGTTCTGACGCGTCAAGACACGACACGTCAGACAAAAGTAAATCCGCCTAAAGGTTAAGCTTCTGCGTACTTTTGGACGACAAAAATCCGTAGCAGTGACGCTTTTAGCTCTTCAAGTTGTGTCTGTATATTTGAAATAAACATTGTAAATGATAAAGATGAACAAGTGTCTGTTTACAAAGACCAACCCCCAAAGTTCCTCACTTATTCTTTTTCAGTGGAGTTTTTGCCTTACTAATGGGTCGTAGTGTTTTATCAACGGAACGATTTCAAATGTAATTTGTTTATCTAAGAAATAAAGATTCTCAGGAACTTCCCGATGTACAGTCTAGTTTACTTTCATGATGAAAAACTATCGTAACGAAAACCTGAATGTAACTGCATGGTGAAATGTGATCTCAATCCTCTCCTCCGAGGTAACGTACGTCCATCAGTGGGACGTATATGGATTAGTATATTTAGTATTAAACATATTTCATATTAAATCTAATTTATTTTCATAAGGACTCACTAAAAACCAATACCATGACATGTACAAATAAATTAATTTGACCGTAGCGGCGTTTCCATTCTCACCTGTACCTTCCCACTCTTCGTCCCGCCACCCTTCCTCTTATCTATCACATACGATCTCAACGGCCCTAGCCGGCCAAATTGGCCGAAACCGACTATACTAATTCCCTAAGACAACCGTGTCCACAAACACAGAGAGCGTTAATAAAAAATACTTAGCTAAATAACCTCAATGCAAGGGGTGTTTTCCCTTTCTTTACTCAACTTAAATTGGAATCTAATTAATATAACCTTAAGGTACAATTTAACCACTAATTTTGTATAGTGTTTTTTGCGGTAAAATAAATTGATATCTTGTCGTATCTGGCGTCGGCGTAGACGCAAGGTGCAGGCAAGGTGCGCGGTGACCGTTGCGCGGGCGCACCTTCGCGTAATAATACTGGCCGGCGTAACAGAGCCGTGTAACGACTGATTAGTGGAACGAAACGATGACACTTTTGAGGGTAGATTGAGAGATAGCCGTAACGATCCGCTTCCGTGGCTTTAAGGCTTTTGCGCTGTCCGTGACGCGCTACAGAACCATAGCTCATGACGCGGCGATTAACAGAATGGCTTGTCAGAGAACAATGCTTTCGCGTAATATTTAATTGACCGCACACCACATTTTACAAACCTACATTTGCTTATTCTATTGTCAATATACATTCTTGAAACTGTAATGTTTCTATATTTCCATTAAAAGCTATTGCTGCAAATACAAATTATTTCTCCCCACACACAATTTTTATATGTATACAAATAGCCCTTAATTCACGGCTGTACTCATATACATATAATAAAATGTCACACATATTGAAAACTGATAGCAACTTTTAGTTCTTTGCAGATAATGAGCAAAATAAATCTATATTTTTCATGATATCATGTAACAGGTCACAAATCGTAGGCCTGGTGATAAGGGATTTGCCTACCCGTGCAACAACAGGTGTAATGCCACTCAAGGCTTTAAATTTTTCGTATTTGCTGTGCGAGTGAGCGTTTTTGACTTTAGTGTTCTACCTCAAAGTATAGAGTAAGAAAACAACAACGTCATTCGAAGTTGCCAGCTGCTGTTCTTGTCCGCACTTGAGCCAATAGTTTAGTTACGAATTAGTGCACTTAACCTTATTAATACATAATATAAAACGTTTAAGACGTGAAATGCATTTAATTAGCATTTCTTACCCGACTGCGTCCAGGTCATAAATCAGCGCCTGCGCACTTAGAAAGATTATGAATACAAAGCGAGCATGAATGTCTATTGCTCTATTAGCGAGCGCGCATTCTCGTCAAATCGACCGTGTTATTACGATACGCAAATAATTGCGTTTGACTTGTGCGCACGCGTTTCGGCGATTGCGTGCGCGCTGCGCGAAGGCGGGTTTTTGTCGTATGTGTACAGGTTGGCGTTGACATGGTTCAATCGTGCTGAGAGTGGAACATTTACTGACATTGTTACAAGCGTTGACAGAAACATTTGATTTTTTATAAGTCCATAAATAATGTCACTCATACACAAAAAGTGACCTCTAAATCTTTTAAATTTTTAGGAACGCATTACATATTAAATTGTATTATTATTTTTCTTCTTTAGGCTCAATTTATATTGCGGCGGAACGGAGTGTAAGCGAATTTTTGTAACGATATCGCTCGCGCATTCCGCGGAAGATTTTACCTAGTATCTATTTTGTACGTTACACAATTGATCATAAAGTTCATTACGCTAAGTACAATATCATTACAAAAAATCGCTTCCATTCCGTTCCGCCGCTATATAAATTGACCCTTAGTTTCCGACTACTAAGTGTATACAGGCTTCCTTATTTGTACGCCATTCTCTCTGATCTTGGGCTATTTGCATCCAGATTTTGCTGATTACCTTGACTATACCGACCGTCCATCTATCCTTCTGGCTCTCTGGGTCTTCGGTCTCCACTCCAGCGCTCGTCTGCTCGAATAATTGACTAATTAACTGAACTGTATATAGCTGAATTAAATTAACAAAACCTTGAAAATTGCTCTTTTAATTTTTTTAAATAAATAAAATAAGTGAACATTTGATCTCCATCTGACCAGATGGAAAGAAAGGAACAACGAGGTCAGCGATGGAGCTTATAGGTTACAGGTGTTTAACAAAATGCTTGAGATAAAAGTACAAAATAGAAACCTCAACCACTCACGACTGTGTAGTCTTGGGTGGTTGGGGCACGTGGCATGCAAAAATAGTAAAGACTCAATTAAGCAGCCTTTATCCGAATCCAGTATCACCGACAGTATCACGCGTGAATTATCATTCTAGGAGGCCGTATTAACTGTCTCGACTCAATCAAATTAACACAATGAACATACACTTGGTGGCAAAGTAACCTGCCCATATACAGCGCTGCATTCGCAATCATTACGATTCCACTCGTACACTGTGAGCAAAAAACTAGCCAACCCGTGATTATCGCATTAGCCGATTGTTCACGCGATACTTGCGTTGAATAAATATTTGCTAATTGCATTAATTAACAAATATATTTCAATTGAAAATGATAAAATTGAATCTGGATATTTTTTAATGTTTCCATTTCATTGTTTGTCAGAGTCATTTATTTAATTCTTTATATATATTCGCTTGACATCAGGTGGGATTGTGACCAATCGTGTGTCTATAATTTATTTTTTTTAAATCATCATATAATAATTGACTACTACTTTAAAAGCCATTTAGATGTCGTTTAGTGGAAATAATCAAGGCAATTCTGTGGTAAAGGGGTAGATAATTTCTGCAAATGAAAAAACAAATAAAAATAAAATATTTTTAGGAAGCTTTTATATTCAAGCGTAGAATTTACAACCGTCACTGTTGTCACGTAATGTACGGCAATCAAGGTATTATATCGTCTCTTTACATTGTAATCATTGATGAAATTGAAGTTTACAAGCTATATAGCTGCCCTATTTGTTTTACCTAGTGTGTGACATCTTGCAACTCATGCACGCGATTTATTAAAGGAAACACAAACTTTTCCAAGACAATAAAAAAATCGATCAAGTCGCTTAAATTATGGAAATCGTTGCATAAACACAACACCAAAGAAGAAAAAAGTCTTGTATCTAGTCTTAAATGGGTGGTTTTTACCTTTAATAAAGTAATATTTCAGAGAAACATACAGTACATTTTCAACTTGGTGGTTTTATGGGCGGCTAATAGTGCGTGACAGCGCGTTTACGGGCAATTCATTTCAGAAACGGGTGGCCGGGCTCTGCCGTGTCTAAATACCTTCAGGTCTTATTTTTTATTCTTTATTTATTAGAGGTTTTATTGAAGAGAATACAACAACCATACCGTAGGAACACAACAACAGAAATAAATAGCAAACCAAACACGCTACGCACAAATCGTTACATAAGTACGATCATCTACATTTCATACATTTTGTACCGAGCGGTTCAGCGAATGGTGTGGCGATTTTGGATGTAGGGTTGGCCAGTATGATGTTACATGTATACTTAGTACTGTTCTCCCTCTTTACAAACAGAACAGCTAGGAGACGTTGTCTTACCCATCAGGTACGAGAAACTGTTTGATGGGATACGGCCTGAGCGAAGCCGGAACGTTGCTGTGATGTCGTCGGCCAGTTGGGCAAAAATATTTTTTTTCGCTATTTGTTAACCCACCGTAGGCCGGGATCCGTCACGGAACTTATAAGAGAAGCAAATTATTAAATAAGTTTCTCCGTCAATGTCTAGAAACAATAATCATCTGTCGACTACACCATTGCCTGGGAACAGCTACCCTCAAAATTGAAAATTCATTCATGAAATGAGAATCTAAAAAATATACCCAAAATAATAATAGTAATTTCTTTACTTGCTTAAAACATTACATAACAGAACGTAACAAAACAGTGCCGGTACAAACATGTTTCTCATATACATTTATATTAGGTATATTATATTAAGTGGCATAAAAATACCTACAATGTTAGTTGATTACTACAACAATAAGAATGTCACACAGTTACAATTTTAGAATCAAATATGTCAACAATTACTAAAAGTTTAGTACGTCATCATGATCATATCATGACCGACTTCACCCATTGTTAGGTATAGGCCTCCCGTAGTTCGTGCCATCCACCACGATCCACATTAAAGGACGTGTCTCGTGTCTGTAGCCACCATTCTGTTGTCACCTTACTCCTTTTGTCATTACCACGCCTCACAAAGTCAATACGTTCACAAGAATATCAAATGCCTTACTATAATTATATTAATAGGGAGTTCAATCCATGATTCTTGACTTCAGTACCGCCCCAAGAAAAAGTCCGATATTTCGTATATCTTGTTTTCCAGTTACGTTTCAACTAAATGGGATATGCAGTGAAGACATGCTTTGTGTTTACTTTGTCTTAGATATGCAACTCTATTGCAGTGTAAAGAGCGTTGACCTGTTGCGATATCCAGTGCGTAACTTTTTCCGAAAGGGTGGCGATAAACGTCGCAAGTGGTCCGTAGCGAACGATGTTTAATGCTGCTCCTGCCGTGACCTGCTATCCTGCCTTAGGGGGTTTGAAATCGTTCGATTGGTAACGAACGATATTTTGATTGGTACTTATGTCAATTACGGATAATGAAGTACTAGACTTCCGTATGGTTTCCTTCGGCCTGCACGATATAAATGTTTTGCTGTAAATGCTTTCAGTTATGTGAAGTTTAATTAGAGTAACTTATTACAAAAAAGATTTACTTAAGTCAAAAAATTACAACTAGCTCACGCTGACAGGCTACTAAACCCCAGGTCTCATCGTATACGGTAATAATGGAAAAGTTGAAAATAGCCGTCATTGTACAGTAAATATCAGACACTCCGTGACATTTATTAACGGCAAGGGTTCTGCTCGAGGCTTCTTTTTCCCATCGACGCGTTTTTTGTCATCGACAAGCGTCCGAGAAAGTTGGAAAGAAAGGAATGAAGGGTTAGCTGTGAATCGTGTGTTAACGTCGAGGGAATAAGGCGAATGTCTACGATTTGCGGGGAGGGTCACTAGTCTAATAAATACAGGGTGTAATCGAATTCACTTCACGTATATATTTTTTAATAATTAATATAAAAATTCGTTTCATTTGTGTAATATTTTACAAAAAGAAAAAAAATATTTATCCAGAAAACAATTTTTATTATCGAATAAAGAATCCTTTAATTCCCCTCGACCCCATTAGAAATATGTATATCAAGTCAGCGACACTTAAAACTCAGAACAGTCATAGTTCATAAACAGTCGAAAAGAACTGTAAAGCGACAAATCAAAGCATCGTAAACATTCCTCAAAGAGCCATCAGTCGTTTAAGCTCGTGATAAGCGAACGTTACAACTCCACTTAAATACTTTAACTTTATAAACTACTTTAAATCGTTTCTTAACCAACGTCTGGTGATATATGGTGTGTTGAAGTTTTGACACAATTACTTTTAATCACTAGATAGTATTTATAGTACTTGACGAAATAGCGATATAGGTTAATTCACGATCTCGGTGGTTTAGTAGTTAGCACTGTGAGAAGTCCGGGGTTCGATTCCCGAAAGGACTAATCCGGGAATTGAACTTTTTTACAGTTCTTGGAGTTTATTTCTTTGTTCTAATACTCATAGTACAGGGAATACCCTAGTTTAAAGAGCAAGAAAGATCCACATGATTTCTGGCACATTATTAGTATGACATTAGTATTAATTTTGACCCTTTGACAATTTTCCTAAGGGTACATAAACCGATTTCAGTATTTGAACACTCACAACATACAGAACATAAAAAATAGTATGAGTGTTGTCACATTTCAATACACCCATCACATTGAACCCATATCTTACAAAAAAGAGTGAATGTCGAATGCAAGATGCAGATGAAGAGTAATTAATTATTAACAAATGCTTACGGGGATAACGAGCGCACGGAACAATAATCATAATTAGTTTGTCACGTAGTGTTATAGGTGTCAGTCAGTCAGCTAATGAGCCACTTGTGTTATTGTAAAAAAGTACGGGTCATAATAACGAAAATGACGAGGAAATAAAAGGCACCAGTGGCTATTAAATGTTCTCGCGAACGATTATAATGGCTGCATAAAGAGCGTAAAAAGGCGAGCGCAGTATTTTAAGATTTTAGCTCAATATAACTTTTACGTCTTTGTAAACTTTTGTATGTATTTCTAGTACTTTTATTTTACCCAATCATCTATCTTACTTACTTGAATTTATGGACGACATTCGAAGACAAAAGGCTCTAGTTTAATTTGTAAATATGACCATGAGCATGCTTGAATCCATTCGTTAAACTATTTGTGCTCTATCAGAATTAAGCCCTGGAATGGAAAGAACTAATTGTTTCATAATTAGTAAGAAGCAGTGGCTAATACCCGATCTGAAGGCAAGTAATTATAACTCTGTGTATACATGATCTAACGCAATCTGGCGGAACTAGTACTATAGTTTTTGTCCATCGTGGCGCTGGCGCCGGGACGGACCATTTAAGATCATCCTACAAGAAATATCCAGGTATCAAATAGCTGTCATACAAAAGTAGTATCTTGTAATTGAGACTACTTTTGTAGTTAGACTAGTTTTGTTGTCAAATCAGTCGTAAAATACACAACCGAACAAATAACAGAACAGCACTGAAACTGCAAAAATAATGTCACGAGCTCGCGTAGTTGCACGACGTTAAAGGTCGAAGGAAAGGTAGTCATAAAGTAAGTAAAAACACGCGAAGTGAAGCTGACACCGCCGATCACAATCGCAATTATCCGACAATCGTACACACTCGTTAACGTTTTTCTTTCGCCTATTTTACGCACAGTTTATCTCTAGATAATGACGTGGCGTCACGATAGAAAAATTTATTATTAAGCCCCCATAACCGTTCATCAATATGTAGTGGAGGTCCGCAAACAAAAATACTCTGGTACCTACCCCTTTACGAGCCGGTGTAAATTACGCGCAAGAGTTCGCCTTTATGCGACCCCATTGTCCGGCGGACACCAGGCCACTTTGGGGCGACTTAAATCCAAAATTGGGTATTTCGAAAAATGTGCATGTGTCATTTATCACGACCCTCCCTTTAGCGGGAGGAAAAAACGTAACCCTATTTAAAAAACTACAGCCCCTCTATAATCCGGCAGCTAGACCGGCTCGGCACACACTAACAGTATTAAATTTTTGTAGTATTTAATACAATGCCGTTGGCGGCGAATAAATATTGGATGAATGCGATGGAGCCCGCACAGATAATCCTTATTAAGTGAGATCGAATATTAACGACCACCCGAGAGACAATGCGCGTAATCAACGCCCGGTGCAAATTTCAACTTCAACGCTGTACCTACTAGCATTGAAACCAAAGGCCACTCATTTGCTTTCATTACAATTAACTGCTAGATATGTTACAAATGTACATCCATTTAGTGTACATAATAGTATGTAAGTGCCATTTGGTATTTCCACATGACTCATAGAATGTATCTAAGTAAATTGCAACCCGCTCTTGTTAAATCAATCCATAATAATCGAAACAAAGTTACATTACCTATAAATTTGACGTCATTTCATTTGACAAAGTAATAGAATCGTCTGCCGGGTCTGAGTGACGGGGCAGGATAATCAAATTACGGTCCTCAATTTAATAGTCGAAATTAAGACACGCACGCGTCGCATTGTAGCGCTGCCGTCCGGTGATGGCTGACGGCGGTGGCGTTTACAATGAGCCGCGGTTAAAGTTTTCAATATTTTGGCTGGTGCAGCGGCGCACGTGCCGCCGCGTGTCTCACGTTACACCCCGCCGCTACCGACGCACCGACGACGCTTTATTTTTTATTATTTTCATAATTCATATTTCACAATAACAACTGAGAAGGCGTTTCGCACGGTTAGCTTATGAAACCACTTTCTGGATCCGCGTGGGGCGCAGCTCTCCGGTTTACCGGGTTCCCGCAAGGACCACTTATGGGCCCGATTTTATTTATATCATAACATTGCGTTTTGTGATCCACTTTATCAAATACTTTACAGAGATCGCCCGCCGTGGGGTTGAAATGACTCGGATAATAATTTAGCTGGCATTCTTCTTGTGACGCCGTGTTGGCTTATTGCGATTTTTGGCAAGGATTAGCAAACCGTGGGTGATCCATAAAAAACTCAGTATATTGAATATTTGTATAATGAATAGTAATCCTGCGGATTTTTGGTCACTTTTGTCTGGTATTCATTGCTGGCTATACATTGGTAAATAACCGTAAATTACGCTTACTTTTACGTCGATAGGTATTTCTGAACATAATATGTTATGTGACATTGCATCACGCCAAAAAGATGCAGAGACAAAACAATATATTTGCTTGGAGCAGTTTTCGATTAAAGCCGTTCAAGTTTTATGACCTTGCCCCTAATAGGGAAGACAGAGAAATATCAGCGTGTGCATATTGAGAGTTGTTTCTAAGTGGAATTTTTAGTGTCGGCGGCGGGGGAGTCTTACCCAAATTGCCGGAGTGTACTACACCCACCGTGAAGGGAGCCTTTTTTTATTTTAGAGTAATTTCCCATTACATTTTACGTCAGGATCTCGTGGGGTAACTTTTTTTGCGAATTCCGTCTCTCTGACAAACCACCACTTTGTTTTCTATTGCGCCCTGCACTTTCATTGCTTAGATTTTTAAACTTTCTACATCGTTTTCAAATATATATATATATATATATGTATGTATATTTATTATTATTTTTAGTAAGGTTATAATTTATGCAAGTAGAC
The DNA here is from genome assembly GCF_003589595.1 of Hyposmocoma kahamanoa. Lineage (NCBI taxonomy): Eukaryota > Metazoa > Arthropoda > Insecta > Lepidoptera > Cosmopterigidae > Hyposmocoma > Hyposmocoma kahamanoa. The sequence goes on from NW_020654748.1 coordinate 24,326,789, forward strand.
ACTCAAATGTACGATGTAAAATAAAAAAAGGATTTGCAACAAAATGTGCCTTGAGTTAATCTGTTTCCAATTAGATGGAAAAAAAACAGCTCATGTCCAGTAGTTCAAATTACCCTCACATTCTTTGTGAGTAATAAATAATTTAATCCAAAGTTCCGAGTATTAAAACTTAATTAACGTCTTTAAAACTTGAAGCAATTCAAAACAAGCAATTAAGTTTTTTAATTTCACCGGCATAGCGCTACGTCAGGTGCCTCTGAGATCTTGGTCAGAAAAAAAAAGATAAAATAAAAAAGTTGATTGAGATAGTGATTCGAGAAGGCCGGTAATGGAAGAATAGCGTTTATTGAATGGAGTGAAACAGTAGCCGGTTTACTGACTATCATTGTTGTTAAGGTTAATATGCTGTCGAAGATAATGCCACTGGAATTTAACGGTTAAATCGAAAAACGTTAAATAGACAGGTCTTTTAAAACGCTAGTACGGATTTGGGATACCACGAGTGGCTTTAGAGAAATGGCAGCCATAAATATTTTATTTCACAGCAAGTCGTAGTTTTGGAAATTAATGCGGTCATAAATTTTCGTATTGCCATAAAATTGAGGTCAAATTCTCTTTAAAGGTAAAGTCGAAATGTTTTATTACGATATTAAACTTAAATTATACACCGGACTCATTGATGATGATAGCTTAGGCAATGCAACAAAAAATTCAAAACAAAAAGCACCTGGTTCGACAGCGCTCGATTCCCTTACGATCGTGATTAAACATTTAACTTTATCACGAAACGTAATCGTCCCACCAGTACGCGAGTATATCCCTAAAATATCGCCAGAACGTGTAAGAAGGAAGTATTAAAGTCGTACAAGTTAACCCCACGCTGGGCCGGGGTGCACTTTAAATACATCCGATAAAAAACTAAAGTCACCCCTCGCATTGCAAAAAACTTACCCCAAGGAAAAGGCAAATGGAAACGTCCATAAAGGAAAATTTATCCACAAATTAATTTGCAGCGGTACCAAATAAAATTAAAACGAGTTCCATTGGAGACGTTGCGAAACGCGTTACTTATTGAAAAACAAAAAGGTAAATTTATTATATAATTCCTATGTGTAACAATCGCGAAAACCTAAGAACTCGATAGGTAAATTTATATTTAGGCTAATAAAAAATATGGCATAAGAGAAGTTATAGCAGTAAAATTAATGGATAATAACAAAATTTTCGAAAAGCCGTATTTTACTTTAGACATCTTAGTATTAAAAACCAAAAAGTTGTTTTGCTGTCTATAGGAAAATCCATTAATAACAAGCTAACTGTTTATGCTAATGCCAATCCAATATATATTTTTATGTGAAGCGAATAATGGGGCAGTCATCCGCATAAGTCTCGGTTTGACTTTCTACTTGTGGGTAAAACAAATCGGTGCTTATGTTTACAGACGTCTCCGCATTCTCGTCCGCCGTTAATTTTCAATTTGTCCCATAATTATGACAGGTCACATATAAAGTGCGGTGGGAACCGCGTGTCGTAACCTGGCAGATGGTCCGAGTTTTAGTGGAGGTCGACCGTTAGCTTTCGACGAACATTTCTACTCGTAAAATCTTTCCTACTAGGCGCTTGTTGCTCGATAGCAGCAGCATATCATGTCATGCTCATTTGTCGGGTGCATACATCGTGTTGCGTCTCTTGTTGCAGCAGCTGAAAAGAATGATATATTCTGTATAGCACGTTTTCGTTTCCAAGTTTTCAATCATTCCATCTAAAATTGCCACTTTCGTTAGAGGACTGCACAAATTTATTTGATTTGTCTGTTTATATAGAAACACATGAGCAATTAATTTGACATTTGCGGGTATCTTTTTTAGCTTCTCATAAAGGGTTAATGGTCTATGGAGCAGACTTGTCCTAGAGTGGCGACCGCGTCAATGAAAATGTAGTGTACGACGCCCTGCTGCAAGAAGGACGGACGACCTGAGAAAAATGGCCAGCAGTGGCTGGATGCGGGCAGTAGGATCGAGAGAGTTGACGTGCTCAGGAGGAGGTTTGTATGCAGTGGATGCGTGTAAACCGAGAATGATGACAATATCGTTAAAGAAATTTTAAACTGAATTGAAATTCCCTAAATGTGAGCAACGTTTTAACGCTGATATTGCAAGGCGAATGTTTTCTCGGTAAAGTAGAACATCAAGAATATTGATTTCGACATAATGAAAGATCATTATTTCGATTAGCAAATCCAAACGTATGCCCGTAGTGAGCACCCCGTGTCGGAGTTGTTCCTACGCGCGGTGATTTATAGTGTACGAACGGACATTAGATTTTTATGTCCGCGTCTCGTCGGTTGTAAATAACCTCCGACTTCCCCCGGGTACACTCCGCCGCGATTGTTATGGATTTCTCGGTGATAATACAGATAGATGGTACGCGATGTCAGAATTGTAGGGTGGTCGGTAATTGTAGTAACTCTTAGTGAAGGTGTATGAATCAATTCCGTAATGTACGTGGTACGTTGTTTTCGTAATTATTTATTATTACCGAATGGTTAAACTAATATTGGGAATATAGCTTCTTTATTTTTGATCAATAAAACTCCCTTTTACACTTTTCACACATAGCTAATAATAATATGATCTTATTTTTTTCTTTATTGTGATTATTTTTCACGTATCTATTTTTTATAACCACCAAATACTATAATATTATACTGTCTCTACAACACTAGTCGTTGTCTCCATCAGTTCTCACGATATATTCACTGTAAAGCAAGCAAGTATATTTATCCGAGTGTACCATAACATTAACAAAACTGATTTATTTATTTATACCAATGATAAATGGCTGGGGCCGAATTACCTCTTGCCTGAACTTTGCCCACTAGCTATGCTTGACCTGCGGCTTTTCCTAATAGATAACTTTAAGGCGCCGCTGTTCCAATGACCTTTGAGCCTCTTCGATACGTCGGAATGCAATCGTACGAAGTAACTGGTATCAGATGTGAAATGGATATATTGAGATACACGTGATATGTTGAATACTTATCAGAATCGTAATTCTTTCATCGAAACTCATGACTCGGAAGATAGTTTTGTGTGCGTGGTTTATTGAGTAATAACACAATTAGCTTTTCCGTCACATGTCTTGCGAAAAACGTTCACTGTTAAGTGTACTAGACATTCCCAAAAAATATCACCGACCCTTGTGGGAGTCAACAATTTTTTTCAAATATTTTTCTATTTACAATAAAAGCGATCAAACGTCGTTTTAAAAAACGCAGATAGATAATCTTATTAAAGTATAGTTGCAACATCGTACTTCTGCACTTAAGCGGCCCCAGAGACTATTGAAACTTATCCGATTCCCTCTCATAATTGCCCAATTTCTCTTAAACACCACCTCTTGCCCTCTGCCCTCAGCTGGGAGGGCCCAAGGTGAAACGGTCCTTAAAATGGTTATTTTTAAAACTTCCCCATTACGGGGCGACTGATTTAGAGCTGATGTTACTGTTTATATTGATTGTAATCTTTGTGTATGCATCGTTGGACGCGAAATTCACGAAGATGCTTCAATTTGGGGTGGGGTGGTAGATTAGGTACGTACAAAGAATTAGATTCTTGTCGTATCGTTGATCAAATAATTATAAAACAGAAGCCGAACAACCACAACGTAAACAAAATAAAGTATCATTTAACCAACATAATGGTTACTAGAAAAAGTAAGGCACCTTAAAATATTAGCTTCTTTTAAAATTAACGACAAACTTTCTAAAAGTTATCTGTAGGAAAGCGAACAAGTTAATGAGTTCAGCTACGAATGGAATATTTCGGAAGATGTCACCAGCGGCCACATGGACGACGACGGCTACAGTCGATCACGGACGGGGAAAAGTTCGCTAGACTGTTTTTTATGGCTTATTAATTAAAATTCCAATGGCGAGTTTCAAGGCCGAGTGTGGCGTAATTTACGAACTGGCCTATGGCTGGCTGGTGGTCGGTGGTCGGTGGATTACCATAATGAAAAGTACCGCTCGCCGCTACGCTAATGAGTCGACGAACGTGAAATAAATTAGATCGCACCAAATCCGGATCTTGTCGCTAGTGCCGTACTGAAGCCGCATCACTGTGGGAAATGATTGTAGATTGTTAAAATTACAGACGGTGTAGTAGGCACTATTCGAGCTCGATATTATAGAAAGCTATACTTACTGGGTTGACAAATGCTGAGTTCACAAAAAGTTATCAAGTGCAATTTTAAAATCTTTCAGTTAGTACCACAAGAATGTCCATGTCCATTTAACACGGTAAATAAAAATAAACAGTATTTGGAACTGAATTAGAGCATTGTGCAAGAATTTTGTTTTCTATTTTAGTTTATTGTTTGTAGAGATTATTGTCCAGTCTGTAGTTACTTAGCCTTTGTGGGCTCTAGCTTTCTCCGTCCGAAATGGACCGATGGCAATAAAATAAATAATTCTATAACCGCAGTATTTACGACGCTACATGTCTTTTGGCGCCTCACGGTCGACTCGGGCCGCTGGCCGATGCTCATCTTATCTTTCTTTATCTCTCTTTTCTAATCACGTCCAGATTTTGACCCCAACTGTAACGTTTTTAACAAAATAAATACGTTTCTTGGAAATCTTTAATTGATAATTTTGGCGTGTACTTTGCGTGTGTCAGCTCATTTTTTTAGCTCTTTACGTCGAATGTACTTGGGTCGTTGAGACACTGATTTGCCCAGTTTAAAGAACATACCACATTTGCTGCATCTTTTATGTATTTGTAGTAAAATAGTCTATACCTTTAATTATTTCGAATCGCCTACCTGTCGTAAATACATATTAGAAACGTGTACTATATGTAAAATATAAACCGCTTTTCAAAGACAAAGCGTTCGTCACGCATTCCACAAAGAGATCATAACAGTAATGAAATGTATACTCGTAGTGTCGACCTTCGCCCACTTCCTCTATTTATAAGTGTCGTTGTACGGCTTGTAATTCGCCATCATTTACATATAAATGGTCTTCGCGAGATTTGTCAATCAAATTATAAGTAAGCTCTAAAATAGATACCGACAATAATGCTATCGCCGATTCGTTTATTATCCAGAGGAGATGTTTATTGCAGCATTAATAGCTCTTTTAAAAGTAGCAGATGTATACAAAGTAACAAGTGACAAGAGAAGATGAAACCTCGTACATATTCATAACTTTCGTTCTATGACAAGACTCTGGTTGATATTCAAAATTTGTTATTCACGAAGTTTAAAACTACTTATAGCAAAAACAAAACTTTATATATAAAAATACAGCTTCTGCGTACTTGGATGACAAAAATCCGTCATAGTAACCTGTTTAGCTTAGGCATGCAATCTCGATCTATGATGTTTGAGATAATTGTTGTAAATGATAAATGTGTGCAGGTCTTAGGTTTTCGCAATTGTTACATATAGGAATTGAAACTATTTTTCCCAATTTAAATCGCATGTATTTGTTTTTTCAAACAAACCTTTTAAAAACCTAAAAACCTTTTAAGGTTTGCTTGAAAAAACAAATATACGAGATTTAAATCCGGAACAATGTTTCATTTCGTATGTGTACAAAATGTTTACTTACAAAGAGCAACCTCTAGAGTTTCCTGCTTCTTCTTCTCAGAGGAATCAGCCTTACGAATAAGCAGTAGAGTTTCATCAATGTGACGATTTCAAGTGTAATTCGCTTAGGTGATAACGACCTACGAAATAAAGATTATTTCACTTTGACTTTGACAACAGTCAAGGTAATTTTTATTCTATAGATCGTGTGGGAGACGGGCCAGCTATCTTGTCCAACGTACTAGCATAGCGATACAAAGGCAACGTAGCCAGGATTTTGGACATCATGGTGTGGTTCCCTCATTGTAAACACTACACCCGGTTTTCTCATTTTAATGTAACTATGCCTAGTATTTCATTGTTTGTTAGATCTTTCTAGTTTTGATATGTGAATATTGTTAAATTAACTACGTCAGCCTTAGTGGCGTAATATAATTTAGTAGGTTTTTGAGTTGCCATCCGTAAGATAGAATTTGTTGCCATATGAAGAAACATTACTTTTGGAAAAATCATAAGTCTATGGCATAAATATTGTAAGAAATTAGTTATATTCAACTCAATGTTAAACAATTTAGTCTTTTATCGCTTATACAGAGTGTTTTAAGTCGACTGCAAATCTTTCGGGTTTTTTATGGCAAAATAGATTTTATTACAGCTAAAGAAACAAAAAGCATTTAAAAATATTAGTCTCCGATATAAAACATACTTTGTTGTTTGTTGACTGCTACAGGAAAGTGAACATTTATGTGTTAAAGTTTAACTCTTTTCCTATCACATCCTATACTGTTCGTCATTCCAATTTTCCCCTTTTAAGTGTGTTTAAACAGGTTTACACTATTTTATAATGAGACAATACTACAATATTGATAACAACTATTACAATGCCTACTGTCAAGGTTCAGAATATAGTCGGACGGATCCTCAAACATTCGCTCGACCTACGAGGAACATACTCTAGCCGTTTTTCCATACATACAAATAATCTATAAGCAGCTCATAACTCTCACCTATACGATTTCCAATTACCCCAACATTTACGTAGCCGACCCATAAACAACAGGCGAACAAACATCCTCACGGGTCCTGGCAGCCTGGTACCCCGCGAGGGCCGCGACGGCATCAACCACCCTGCATGGCATCCTGGTCGATAAGTCATCGAGACACGAGGAGGCTCTTGCCAATTGGCTACGAGTCTACGCAATTCGATTTGTGTGACGTTACGTGGGTGTACATCATACTGTGTCGTTACTTCACAGAAAGAACCAAGGTTTCTCCTTGTTGCGCCGTAGTCGTCATAATTTCGCCAACAGAATTGTGGCAATTGTAGCAGAATTTCCTTTAGCCATCACTTTCCACGAACAAATCATATACTCTCGGAATTTACACGATTTTCTGTTTACATATTCACAAAAAAAAATTACCTATGTACTAAAAGCTAAATGTTGATGGGACCTTTTTTCAGAGAACGCTGCATGTTTTGACATTTGTTAAGTGAACTTCATTGTTTATACGCTTGTAATGGTAATTGAGAATCTAATTATAATTTCCACCATTACAATTCATGTACTAGTAGTTAGTCAAGTATTACTGCAGAATACAGTCTTGTTTTATCGATATTCTCGTTTTATTTACGTGATTACATTAAGTATAAGTCCTTCGACTTCATTGCAATAATAAACCTTTTTTTACTAAAATGTCTTATAAAAATTTAGTCAGAGCTGCCTTTCATAACCAAATTGAAGTCATTAGGCTCTTAAAAGTTAATATTCCTAAATATTACAATATTGACGTCAGTGAATACTCTCATTAATCTAAGGGCAATATTTCGATTTATTCAGGTAAGGGCGATTGCACACCGCGCGTAATACGTCACCCGCCGTGCTGCATGTAGGAGTCCGTCAGCCGCCAGGTGTGGCGAAGCCTTATTTATGGCGCTGTGGGATGCAAGATTTATCACTCCCGAAGTTAGAGACCGGGAGATGTGTGACGAGAATACTGTTTGTAGACGTGTTTGATAGGTTCGAAGTTATTTTATATAAAGACAAAAATTATCTCGACAATCATCACGTAATAGATACTAATAAAAAGTTTCCACAGTAACTTCAGATTATCTTAAAGCCTAATAATTGTCGTTGATAATTTAATATAAAAGTATAGCTTTGAGTTAAATTTGTGGACTACGAAACAGCTGCGAACATATTTAAAGTTTAGTAAAGTTTTCTTTAGTTCTATACTAAGCTGCCTGAAAAGAACAAGAAGAGGCGGAATTAAATATTAAGCTAAAATTCAGCAGCCAGCTCTCGTACTACGACTCCCATGTTATTATGAATTAGTTGTTTGCGCATTTGCAATAATGCAACGCGTATTTGTTCCGCGCTTGCATGCTATAAGATATTCCACGTGTTCACGGGCATTACATTGCTGTTCAATGTGCTTTTATAAAACCTGTTGATATGATGATAGGGTACAGGTACGTTGTACAGTACGTTGTACATATTGTAGATATTGCGACGTTCCGGTCCCCAGGATGGAAGTCAAGGAGAAAAAAAAAGAATAATTTATTTAAGGATTGGCGGGTCGCGATTCATAACTCGTCTGGCGAAACCAGAAACGAAGTAGTCCGGTACTTCACCGGTGGTACACAAGCACATACAATACATTAAAACCACAAGAGAAAAGCATTAAACCAATGAAAGTGCATACATGAAAGAAAAGTGAAAGAAATAAATAAATACAACTCTGTGTATTCCTCTAGCTTGTTTATTAAGTGGTGTCTAGCACTAATCAGCCTTGAATATTTTCCGGCCACCTTGTTGGCCCGTAAATAAATTACTTATAATTTCAATGATTAAAATTTGTTTTAAGACAAACTTAAGTGGAGAATGTACCCCTGCAAGTATGTATAATCAGAATAATCGCTTCTCCGGCGCATGGCGCTTGGATAAGACGCCGCGGCGCGGGCGGCGGCGGCTCTAAAGGCCGAAGCAGTATTTTAACTCAAATTAGCGATTGAGGGCTACGCGAGGGAAGTACAACTTTTTGATAATGTCTGTTTCAAATTCGGTGTACTAAGGGGTTAAGAAACCCCTTGCTCGGGGGTGGCTTCCTCAAGGAATTCGTACTTTATGATTTACTTTTGGATTAGCTTGCCGGGTTTGTTTTTTGGAGATTAGCGTCTTCAGCAAGAACGACAATAATTTAGTGCCGTTCACACTCTTTTCTGTAAAAAGCTTTTAGGTTACCATTGCTGCACTGCGTAAGACCATATTATGCATTATAAGGGTTATAATTACTTGCCTTCAGGTCAGGTATTAACCATAGCTTCTTACCAATTACGAAACGATTTGTTCTTGCCGTTGTGGAGCTTATTATTCGTAGTCATCACCAACCCGTTATATTGCTCACTATGAGGCACGATTCTACCCTAGAAAGGAAGGTTTTAAGCTAGCTATAGTCCACCACGCTGCCTGGCCCAATACGGATAAGGCATAAGGGACTTGGAACATTTTCCAAAAGCTGTGACCCTTCTTCTACGTGCAGGTTTCTACACGTCCATTAGGTAAGTACCTATTGCTATGACACCCTGGAGGGGTATGGCACTTAGTCGCTACGTTTTGGCTTACATTATTATGGTCACATTACAAAATATAATCATAAAAATACAATTTAGATTAAAACAACATGTCAATTATCCATCATCAACATTTGTCAAATACATAACATAACATCATAATTTAAGTAAAAACTATGCAACTTTGTCTTGTTTGTGAAATTTCTGTAATTTGTCTCACATCGTAGGTATTCGGGTAGTTTATTGTGAATTTTTATTGCATTACAATACGGACTTTTCTGATAGATGCTTAATGTAGTTTGCGGAAGGCTTAATATATTCTTATATCTAGACGGTCTTATAGAAGTGGGTACAGCACTAATGAATAGTTCACTATTTTTTCTAATAAATTTAGCCATTTCAAATATGTACATAGAAGGTAGGGTTAATATTTGTAATTTTTTAAAATGTGATCGACAAGATTCTATCTGTTTGATATTCGTGATGATGCGTACACACTTTTTTTGTAGAATAAAGAGATAATTCACCTGGGTACTGTTTCCCCATAGTATCAAGCCGTAATTTAACCACGCAAACGCATACCCGCAATAGGCTGATAAAGCTGTTTTTAAATTTGTGACACATTTTAATTCGTGTAAAACGTAGGCGAATTAGGACATTTTCATCTTAATTTTTTGTACATGTGATTTCCAATCAATATGTGAGTAGATTTCTATTCCTAGGAAACTACTTGTAGTAACTTCTCTAAATTTTTACCGTTTACACTTAAATTTAATCCTAAATAAGACTTTTGTCGTGGTCTAAATTTTATTATTTTCGTGTTATTATAATTTACTTCTAAGTTGTGTTTGCTAAGCCAGTTACGTTTTCAAATGTCTGTTCAAAGTGTATCTGTAAGTTTTTGTCGTTTTTGTTATACTTGAAAATAAGGGCGATGTCGTCTGCAAATAAAGTATAGGTGTGTGTATCTCTGTAGGTAAGTCATTTATGTATAATATAAACTGAACACATCCCAGTACACCACCCAGGGGAATTGAGGAGTTAATATAAATTTTATGACCCATATGTGTTTGTTTACCCCGTATTCGTGTTTTGACTCTCAACTTGTACGTAAGTACCGTATTCTACTTTTTAAGTAGGAGTATAACCATTTAAAGGCGTCACCTCTAATACCACTGTCATAAAGTTTTTTCAAGAGAATATCATAGGAAACTTTATCATAAGCCTTCGTCATATCAATTAAAATTGCTACTACGTAATCCTTTTTTTAATTTATGTAAGTGCCTCTTCTATGTGCTTGTACAAAGCCAATGTGGTCGAATTGTTTTTTCTAAATGCATGTTGGTTTTGGTCTAGTACATTATATTTTTCGTAAAATTGATGTAATCTATTAGACATAGTTCTTTCGAAATTTTTTGAAATAACCGGTAAAAGCGCTATGGGGCGGTACATACTAGGGTCGCTTTTATCTGGGAATGTTATCGTGAGGCACTGCTTTTTTGCAGCTGGCACTGGCCTGTCCAAAACAGTTGTTGTGCCACTCAGAGCTTTAAAACGCAAAGATTTTAAGGGCACTGTAATTGCGCCCATCACGCTGAGACTAAGTTGACAACTCCCATGCGCCTATAATTACTATAGCTACTAAACATTCACGAATGCATTTAATTTAGAAATCAAAGTCATGCTACAGGACATGCTACCACAAGGATTTCAACCGTCTATTTCTTAAGTGAAAAGCAACCATTCTTCCACTGGATTACCGCTGCTAATTAATCGTAATGCTAGTTTTTAAATTCTGTTTCGTCATATAATATGCTACAACTTTTTAAAATGAAAAGCGACTATTTCTTATTTATAAAGAATATTTCGTAGACTGGTTTGGAGCAATAACAAGGCATGGCCAGTCAATTACTCGTGTTCATACTGCTTATTAGCCGCAATGGTCGGCTCGTGCCGATCAGACCATCGCAGAGGCGTCAAATATATTTCGTGTCTATACCATCACTATTATTATACCTATACAAATATAACAATAAATATTACTTCGTTTGGCAGTCTTTATGCTTATCTTTTCCATAGAAAAACACCTTTTCTTAAATGGTACTAAAGTTACATATGGCATTCTCGTTAATAAAATGCCATAATTTGGAAAGTAAAATTTTTTGGGGAACTGGCTATTAACCGAGGTTTTAGATTCCTAATTACTATACATCAGAAATGAAATGATTATTCGGAACTTAATCGCGAATATTTGGTATTCTTCAAAACATTGGTTCCTTTTTAAAAAAAGGTATACGCGATTTTGATTCGAAAAAATATATATTTACATTTGAATAAAGGAAATATATACAAAATAAAACTAAAATATCGCTTTTCATATCCAATAGAATTTAATCATATTTACTTTTTGAATTTTTTTTTTATTTTTGTCACTTTATTATTGAGGGTGCGATACTTTATGAGGGTTAAAACAATTAAAATTGAAAATGTGTAAATTTCTGTAATTACTCCAAACACTCGAGTGTTTAAGCCACACTCTGCTCTTACCGTAGCAATCTGTTTGCTGTTTAATCAACAATTTCACGGTTTTTCGCAAGTTTAGTGCCCCAAGTCGAAAAGATATACATAAATGGAACGACCCATCTGCGTTTATATTAGTCTATGTTGGGTGGAATAGAGAGATAGCTCCGGGCAAGCACCAACGGCGGGCCGAAATAATTAAATTACCTTTGGAACAATCGCCGCGGCACCTGCGCCGGCGCACGTCCGCAGTTCTGTGCCTAATGTGCGGAATGCAGAAACACTATTATAAACAAAGAGAACGAGATTGATAAACAGTGATAGAAGGGGAGGATACTACAGACGTAGATTATTTATAATAATAAATTTATCGAAATCACATAGGTACATAAATTCATAAATTACAACTGTAATGACCGCGGTGCCTCAACGGCTTACACTGCCAGCGCTGGATGCGGAGATCCCTGGTTCGATTCCCGTTAGGACCAATTTGGGAAACGAACTTTCTGAATTGCTTCCAGTAATGGGAGTTTAGGAAAGTGTTACGGAGTGAAGTCTGTTACTCTGGTACTCATATGACGGGGAATTCTCTAGTTTGAGACCAGGCCATGGGTGTGGTTGTCTTGCACATTATTATTATTGTTATTTTACTATTACTATGATCATATTTTTTAGCTAAAATAGATATAGGAAATGAAACTATGCTAGATACGTTATGTTTTAAGTTTATGAACAAGTTCGATTAGTTTATATTACAACTATTTCCACCAACAATAATACAAATTATGGCCGTTTGGATCAAGCAAAGGCTACAATGTATTTTACTGGACTTAATTTATGCGCGGACAATTGCATTTACTGTATTTACTATTACAATCGTCCGCATAAAGTGTCCCGTGACAGATAAGGCTGTAGGAACCGCATTCCAGAGTCGCCACTGAGTAATATAATGCATCTAAATTTAATTATTAAGCTGTGAATAAACATCAAAGAATTATTGGACTGTCACGTAAAAGTGTTGGTTGATGGGCCTTTCGAAAAGTCATCCTCATTACAAAGAACACTTGCAGTTACACTGATGATACTATGTGGACTGTTCGTTTTTTATATTTTGAACTTTTTATAAATAAAAACCGACCTCAAAAGTCCGTGGAATTACACCTATTTGCCAAGCTGTATTGCAATCGGTTACCGGCAAGTGCGCGAAACCGGATTCATCCCATTGCCACATTTGCCACCCTAAGAAGTGGAATATTTTCTTCAAATTTAAATGGTACTATAATTTAATGGTCAGTATTGAGAAACCCTCTTGCCAAAGAAAAAAGAATCATCAAAATCGGTTCACAAACGCCGGTGTAATCGCGTAACATACAAAAAAAGAACAGTCGAATTGAGAACCTCCTTTTTTGAAATCGGTTAAAATATAGTCACTCGAAGAATCCACGAAGCATGCCACTGCTGGACTTGGATCTACAATAATGAGGCCCGTTGGCTTAGCTATCCTATTTGAATAACTGAAATCGACCTGTTGCTAATAAGCAATACCAATAGGTAATTGAATTGTAGTAAAAACTCCTTTACGTGGTTCAGGCGAAGAGCCTTCAATGAAACAAACAGACTTTAATGCTAAAGACGCAGCTCGGACATGTTGCGGCAGCGGCGAGCAGGCGCAACCCGTGCAGTGGCACTGGCACTGCCAGTGATTGATATAGTGCAGCTTATCTGCCGTCGCGGGTTGATAAACGGCTGCTGCTACGCTAATTATCCTGCTCTGCGCAGTGCCAATCTAGAAGTGGACTCGTTTGTTATATAAATTCTTTGTGCAAGGTCCTATGGGTAGTTAAGATAGCTAAGGAAGGATTTTAATAAGGAACAAACATCGATCATGGATGATCAGAGTTGTATACCTTTTTGTTTTTGTTGCCGTAAATGCTATTGGATATATATATAAGCCAACGTTGGACTTAAATTATTTGACAGTATCAAAATGCGGACAAAAAATAATACGTAGAAGACAGCACTCGTACATACACATTAACATCAACTTGTATGAAATAGAAACAGTGGTTTATGCGCAGCAGCGTCCGCACTTCAGAAATCACTATTTAGGTTATCGGCACCACTCAATTCTGCGAATAGATTCCGATTTTTTTTACAAGCGAGTGCATGAAATATATTAGAGCCATAAAAAGAGCCTCCGGCGTCGGGGAGTCCTCGTAAAAATAGATGTACAGCGCGTAACGCGCGTTCTGCATCAATAATTCAAGATTACTCACCGCTGGGAATGGATAGATTTCTCATTTCTAGTATTTACTGATATCTTTCACCCTACATTCGAGCCTCTCCCCACTAACCGCACGAATAAAGTTGCTGTTGCTTTATTTAATCTTGCTTTAGTGGCTGAAGTGATTTCTTCTTTTGAGGGATTATAGCAGATTATGATCGTGTATAAGAGTAATTACGTGAGCTAACGTGCTCGTAAAGCGACAGTTAAGCCGCGGCCGCGCTGCGCCTGCGCCACCGCCGAGGCAAGGTCGCATTTGACTATGCTCGTTTCGAAGGTTAAGTTGCGGTTACGCAATGGAATTTTATTGACATTCTTCCAACTGTTGTTTATCTCTAACATTCAAAACACTTTATTGTAGACGACAGTGGAATCGTTTCGCGGTTATCATCAAATAGGCTTCATAGCACGTCGATGTCCGTTTTAAAATGTGGTTTCCTTGTTTGTTTTATGTTTTAACAAAGAAGGTACGAGAAAAAGTCGTTGAAAATGAAACAAAATATAAACTGTGTTGTGTCGTGGCAGCTGTCAAAAAAATAACCATCCTGTATGCGAAGAGAGATATAGCAACGACGCGGGACCGGGCGCTACGTGCGAGGGGACTTTCTGTTTTTGTTTTGAGTATTGTATTTTTCTTATAATCAGTTCTTGTGTTGTACGGACGATTAACGAAAGAAAATGTACCGAAAATTCTTGCTAAAAATACAGAATCCATTCACACATTCACAATGTTCACAATTCTTAGGCGGGTTAGGTGTAGGTACTCGTTCAGTATCTTACATGTATAACCTTTCATTAATAATTTCATCAAAACAAATTGCAACCCAATCTTGTTTGGCGGATGCTCGATTGAATCTATGATGTACGACAAACGACTAATAGTTGCTGCCGTCATTGTGCACGATAGGCTGAGAGTGAACACATTACATTATCACCTTAAATAATGTCTTGTTTATTTCTATCACATTTCTTTCGATGTACAATTGAAATGTAAATCTGTGACCATAAATTCGTGGTATATTTGTCACCCTTTGCATACTCAGCTCTGTACGTAGAGTTTATCTAATGGTTTGTCGTAACAAGTGTGCTGGCGACATTTTGTTCAAAACAATTGACTAGCCGGACGACTAAATATAAGTTCTTTGTCGTAATTGCTTGTATCTATCTTCCTAATCAGATTAAGCTAGATCCCCGCATCCCCACCTCCCTTGGATCCATTCAATTTCGCGTCCTCGGCAATAAAGTGTGATTGTCACGCACGTACACATTGCATAAAGCCGTATTACCTACCCCCCTCTTCCCCAACCCCACCGCCGTTTAACGCACGGAGGGATTTTTTAAAAGTACACTTTTTTGGGTTACCAACTTTTGGTTTGAGAGGGAAAATAAAAATATTGGGGTAGGAATACGTGCGTTCTTACCTTTGAGGGGACATCAAAGAGGGCCAGTGGCAGAATGTTTTTACGTAATACATCGTGCACCTTCTAAGATTCGACACGAATATTAGCCCATATTAGAACGGTGGTAGCTACTAGTCTTTATGTGGTCTGTGGTGGTAGCCCAGTGTGACAACGGTTGTGAGTTAATTGAGAGACTCACGTTTTGAATTCTTGTGTCGGCATGTAATTCTAACTTTAATTTGCAACAATACCTTTGCTTTGGGGTAGTGCCGCCGATATTAATAGAATCTTTGTCCTTCAGTAACATGCGGTTAAGGTAATTTACTATCTGGGCCCCAGGGTGTCTTTGAGAGATAAGTTTAAAGAGATTAACATTCTTACACTAGCGTCACAGTACATTTGTGAAAATGTAATTTCTGTTAAAAATAATAATATTTTTTTTATTAAAAATAGTGACAGACATAACATTAACACGAGGAATGAAAATAGACTAGCTGTTCTTGACAGTCGTCTTCACAAAGTCACAAATTTATTTAAGGGGCAATGTATAAGCATCTATAATAAGATTCCGGTTGATATTCAAAATTTGCCATTTACAAGGTTTAAAACTATAGTGAAGCAAAAACATTATAGTAAAGGTTATTTACAGCTTCTGCGTACTTGGATGACAAGAATCCGTGTTAGTGACCCGTGTAGTTCTTACATGTAGTCTCAATGTATGATGTTTGTAATAAATATTGTAAATGAAACGTATATTAGTTGTATTCAAATGTATATTTAAAAGAGCAACCCCTAGAGTTTCTTGCTCATTCTTCTCAGGGGACTCTGCCTTACGAATGAGCAGTAGAGTTTAATGAATATGACTATTTCAAGTGTAATTTACTTACCTATGAAGTAACGATTATTAGAATCTTGATTTTTTTTAAATTTTCGCTAACGGTGCAGGAAAATATTGTTACGAAACCCACATGACAAAGGCGGTTCACAACCCTTGGAAAACCCGCAATGGCGCCTACGCCCCGGACTGTGACCTAAACTTTAGAGGAGACATTTGTAAATGATGATGATGATGAGTTGTATTGCTACTTCGCGTTGACTGCTCGTTCGCTGATAATTTCTTCCTGGTAGTTTGAACAGTGATGTGTACCAAGACCTTTATTGTATCCCTGCTAGTTGGTAAAGACCAAAGGGTTTGACAATGAATCTTGTGTAATGTAACGATTTGGTCGTAATGGCCTATAATGTACGATGCGCCTTAACGGTTTGCCACACATTGCAGTCCTGTTTCAGCTACCGGATGGACGTGAAATGGCAAAATTTCGTAAAGTATTAAACTTTGGTTCATTTTGCAGATTGTCTTCGCCGGTTAGTCTTCCATCGCCTTTCTCCAGCGATCGGATTCGCTGAGTCGGTAGTCCCAGAGGGGCATCGATTGACCGAATCCTCTCCAGGGCTGGCGCGTAATTTCTCCGGCAGCGACGTGCTCCGCATGCGTAATCGCGCACAATCGCTCACCCCATTACGCTACGAAACGGCAGCCTACGGGTTAAGACACGTGATGCTGCGACGTTGACATGCTTAGATAATCTTTTTCTTATTACATTACCATAGAACATTTGCAATGTCAAATTAGTGAGGAAAAAATCTAAACGAATAAGAATTCAAGGATTTCCCTGAAAATATACAAACGTTTCTCTAACAACAACTTAAGGTAATTTAACAAGTATGTAATTTCATAAGAACTGTAAGAGCACAGGAGCGTCGCATTTTTGGAATTACTGACTTCCATTATCCTACTTGTTGTTACGAATAACAGTACTTCTTGTTACGAGTAACAGCAGTCGCTCGTATCTTGGCCCTCGCACAACGCATTACTAGGATCGATGTCAGATCGAACGGGGGCAATCAAGTTTCTAACAACTGAAAACAGACTAACCCACCAGCGACCAGCGCGCAGCTCTGGTTCGAGCATCCTCCCGCGGCAATAAATCCGAACATTTTTCACCGATTTATTATCATCGCAGATAACTTTTCGTTAATTTGTTTCCGACTTTTTCTGATTGCTTCATAAGTGTGTTTTCTTGTTTGGTTATAGGTATGCTTATGTCATATTGAGACGTATTGTCCATAAGGGAGTTGTTGAGATGAAACGTCAGTTAATTCAGTTAATTAAGACAGATATAACACGATTTACAAAACGTGGAGACAGTAAACTAGTTTTTTTGGTAAGTTCTCGCGTGAAATCTACCGTGTCTATTATTTCAGAACAGGCAGGATGCAAACTTCAAAGTAAGACTATCAAATACAACAAACACAATAAGTGTTACAATCAAGTGCAAAGCCCCGAAGACAAAAGATCGTTCACCTCTCCGTTCATAAATCATAACAACTTCCGATTTGTTAAAATATGAAAATGTATTCAAAACGATTCGGCAAAAATGCGCCGGTCTGTTTGTCTGTACGATATTATACAATAGTGACCGTATTGAGATATTTGTGTAATTAAATTTGAATGATAATAAAGCGTGTGAGTTCGCCGCATACATACATATTATTTGCATTAAACTCTTACGTGTGCTCTAAGCACGTGGCAAACAGCTGTTTGAGTATTGCCGGTTTGATGTAGACCAGAACTAAAGATCAAATGTTATGATTGAACATGTTACAATGCGGTTAGGTGGGATATCGTCGGGGAAAATCTCTGATTGTGTGATTTATGTTAAGAATTTATTAACATAATTTTGACGTTGGGTTTTGACCAATTGGGTTATGGAACATCGCACATGTATTTGTATGCTGGAAGATGTCACGTTTGTTGTTTCACAAAACGTTTTATATATTATAAGTGGAGAAAGCGAGTTTCTAAGAAAAATTGAAAATAATTTCTAATTTTCCTCAAGTACCTTTATAAAAAAAAGCACCTTAATTTTGCTTGCTGAATTGTCTATGAAATATGCTTGCTATATGTACACCAGGCTTAATCCGAATCATAGCTAAGAATGTGGTCGTCCGCGCCTTCGCGCTGGCGCGGTATGCGCTTGCGCCAAGGCCGCGGCACGTCCTCGCCTCGACGACGCAGTCGCAGTGCGAGCTGCGCCTTCGCACTTTTACAACGCTGTCTTAGAAGTTGTTTGTAGATTTATGTAGTGTTTTATACGCCGTTTTATGACAACATTAAAGAGGCAGTTAGTTCTGTCGGAGTTTTAAAAATGTAGCAATTTACATTAAGACACAAAGGATTTGTTACTCACAATAAGTAGAACTGTTGATTTCAACTTGTACCAAGCAATAGTTAAACTCACGAAGTCCTGTCTTGTGATTATTGATGTACCATTATTACACACATTATAGTACCATTATTACAAAATTATTTAAATAGAAATATTAATATTATATAATAATACTTTATTCGAAATACATATTAGTATGCGCATAATATTAATATGTATTTAAAATAATAATATAATTATAATTTGCGTAATATTTACTAGAATTTGTAGGTATCGATGTATGTGCATTGCATTCTACAAAAATATTAAAGCAATCTTAAGACTAAGCGAATAAAATTAATTGATTTTGCTCGCATTTCAATCATACTTCTAAACTAAAATGTTTTTATATGCGATTGTATAAAAACAGAACAACACGAGCGCGCAGTAAAACCAACTTATCATTTGCTGGTAGAAAAACTCGTAACTGAGATAAGTACGTGCAATGTTGTAGCTTTTATTGTCAGTACTATTGTGAACTGTACGATTAAGTTGGTGGCACTGTAAACGTGTGTAGTAGTACCTAGTGTGAGTCGTGATATGCGGAAGAGATCGCGATCGTGTCATTAATCACCAGCGATCACGAACTTGCGCCTGTGCCGTGACGGCACTATCTTGGTGACGATGTTTGATTGGAACAATCGCAATCTGACCATGTCAGTTAGCAAGAAGACGTTCTTGTGGCAATGGTAGTGAAGAACAGCAGCGACCTGCGGACCGACTGCTGACGCAGTACCGCTGCTACTGAATAAGTCGTAAAAAAAGTAACATACATTGTTTTAAACCGACGGCGGCTACGGCAGCGATAGTTTTAGTGCACGGCTTTCAGTATAATAATTTGGCATTTTTTAACCGACTCCAAAAAAGGAGGAGGTTATTTGTACGGCTGTATGTATGTTTTCAAATTACTCCGTGATTCGTAGACCGACTTTGAAAATTCGGTGTCGGTGCCAACAACAACATTACAATTCACCTATTTCTTTTTTTTTCTTTCCTTCGTTGGCACCGACTCCGAACATAAATAATCACATATTGTACATATTTAAGAATCAATATTTTTTTAGTCGTAAGATAAAACTTCAAACCGATCAGTAAGGTAGCACATACCACTAATAATATTTTATTACAATAATAGATAATAAATAGGTTTGGACAAGATTGTTCACGTTGTAATTATATAAATAAACCATAAATGTAGATAGATTGATTAATAAGTAATTATAATACTGTGTACGAAACGAAAAAAGACAAAAATAAATTTAAAATATTACGTGTATTGTTCTCGTTTGGATTAAATCTCTATTTTGTTATTTTTACTTTTTAGTGTATGATTTTTTGTGGTTTTTGAAGTTGGTTGATTTTTTTTAAGTTTGTTTAAAAGCTTTTTATTTCCATAACCAAGACGTTTTATTGTCACTAAACTACGTCGTATTGTCGTGTGTAGCGAGCTTTAGATCAGCCGTGGCGATGGCGTCCGCCAGCAATGAGCTGGACAGGCTATAGCTACCTATTCGTGGTTGTTAATAGTTTCGCTTTGCTTAAGTGACTCTTTGATTGCGTCGCGATCATTTCTATTTACACATAGTCGAGTCCACAACAGAAATAACTACTAAATTATTATGTGTTCCATGGAAATTGATTGCAGTTTCTGGTGATAATGACTTTGTTTATAATATTTGCTCTCTCTTAACAGGCTCCTGGTGGAATACTAACGTGGTGTGCATCCCGCGGGATTTATGTTGAGCCAGCGACTTTTCACTGGCATGTCTTTCCAAAACTATTTAGTTTAATTACTTCTACATAAAATTGTACGTTCCTTCTGTTATTATTTTTATGTGGTTTAATATAGTACCTAATAACATAATTAAACATAATTAAATATAGTACTAATTATAGTGTTACTTTTGGTTGATCTTAGAAAATAAGTTGTCAAGGAAGTTTTTCTTATTAATACCAAATGATGGAAAGACCAAAACCACGCTCCCCGCCTGTCCGTAACAGTTGCAGTGCAAACTCAGAGCTTTGAATAGCAAAGACCTGATTAGCACTGTCACTGCGCTCGTCGTCCTGAGATATAAGTTGACAAGTCTCATGTGCCTGTAATTTCACTAGCATCCTTACCCTTCTAAGCCGCAGCGCAGTAATGCTCATATTACTGCTTAGCGGCAGAAATAGGTACGGTGGCGGTACTTCCCTGGACGAACTCTTTCACAAACAGCTCTACTGCTACTAAGTGAACAAAGTCAATCTATTTATAAATGATCTAAAAATGTTTGTATTGAGATTTGTGTAGAAGAGATTTATTATCAAAAAAAATCTTTCTTTATTATTACATTTTTCCACCGATTTATAAACCAACTGTAAATTCTTCTAAAGTAATGTTGTTAGTAGAGATTGGAGATATGGTGAAATTCAACCTTGTTAAAAAATGGTTTAATCAAAAACTTGTGCGAATTTCGGCGAATTTGTGCCGAGGGCGAATGAATACCTTTCTCTGCTCGGTCAGCTCATCAAAAGTGGTAATGGGACCCCCTAGCGCGTATGCAGCGTCAGCGCAGGCGGCACAGGAATGCAACCTTTCAATCAACATCGCTGACATGCCTCGATCGCGTGTACGTGAACGCAGTTACCAGTTAGAAAAAAATGCGATTTATAGAGTTAAGAGCTTTTCTAATAATATAATTACAATTGCTATTATCAAGGTATTCACGGGTTCTTTGAACAAGGCCATGCTTGTCTTTTTTAAATTATCTAAAACAAAAAGATATACCTCTATTTAAGAATCTCTAGAAAATTAATGGAAGAAACAACCCACCATCCCAAATCGCGGGCTGTTAATCTTTCTTATTATTATAACGAGTAGTTGTATTCACAACTGAAAATCCTTCAAACTGCTCCTGAGATCAATCATAGCCAGCGGCTTCATCAAATTCGTCCAAATTCCAACCGTACCTCGGTCGCGTGTCGAACGAACACACGTGGCTGTTCGTGGCGAACATTGTGAAATCAGGTGCTCGCGGGCATGTGATGTGGTGCTTTTGGAATTTCTGCAATTCGTATTGTTGCTATCAAGCTACATTTTTTAGATCGCTTTTAACTGGGGATTTGGTGATTATTTTAATTATAACAATAAACAACAGGAACACATGGATTCCGCGACATCACAATAATTTTCGCTTAGTGACAAGGTGCAGCCCTTTTATGGAGGTAAGAAGTAGAAAGATTGATGGTGTATTCTAAACAAACTCAACGATACCTATTGCATATTATAATTCAAGCTTCCTGGGCTCGTCGTATGAATAGATCGTTATAATAATTTGTTCTGAAAGACACGTTCAATACAAATTCTTGCAACGAGTTACGCGGGTCCTCTCCGTAACTCAGCCCCCGGTGCGTAAACATGGAGGTCTCGACGCAGATAAAGAAGTCAGCGCGACAAACAACGTTGATCAATGATCATTTCATACCGCTGAACCGCTGCTAGGTGCCTCGCCATACATATTGTGACGGAGGATTTAGATTTGTTTGTTTTTGTATCCAAAAATCTAAACCAACCTTTCATAGGGTTGGTTGCGTAATGTTTTACAAAAACAACAAACTCCATTGTCTTTCATTAACTTGCACTTTACACATATTTCGTACTGGTGTAAGTTAACTAGGTATAACAGTCTAAACATTGTATTTTTTTATTGACACATTTATTCCACTGACCATTCTTCAAAAATCCAGTCAAAGTAAGAAATTCCGCGAGCATGCGCTAGTGAATCTAGTGACAAATTAGTAGTAACGAGGAACGAAGGAGCTGTCAGAATAATCAACATTTACAATCGGGATGCGATCTCGCCTGCGCAGCTCTGACGGGACTTGTTACCACCACAGAATACGTTGCCACTATTCGATGGCGATTGTGTAGCACAGTAGTGGTAGCTACATTGTCTCGTGCAGCGGGCCGCCAGTCTGATGTGGTGTATTAACTAATACACCGTTTCAAATTTAATAATTCAGAAGAAATTACGGAGAATTCAAAACAGATAACAAAGCCCCGCACTACGAAAACCCTGTATCGCGGGTGCCATGGACATAAACATACAACCACAAATACACCCAAACTCACGAGAGAAATAAATGTAGGCCATACAAATATTTCTTAGTCTACCGTGGTAACCGTTCGGCCACGGAGGCCATTCAATGAAATGAGTTTAATTTTAATTCTAAGTATATTTATTAACTTTGCAAGCAACACCAATGATACTCTTTCTCAGCAGACACGATGACGCCTTAAGCAAAGGTGCTGATTACACAAAAAGAACTCAAAGTATAGAACATATTCTCACCGATTTCTCGACGTTTACCATATAGACTTCTTTGAAGGCCAATTTCAAAGTATTTGCGATTTATTGTAATCCTATTTCAAGTATTTGGTCTAAAAGTTTTCGGAATAAATAAGCATCTCAATGAAAGAAAAATTAAAAAATTAGAATTAAATTGTAATAACATGCAAATATACTTCCATAACATTCACGTTTTCACTCAAAACAACGTCGCAGGCAACTCCTCCATAATACGTTTAGACAAAAAGAACATAGACAATGTAAATCCAACTGAAACAGTTTCGTAACAACTCTCAAATCAATTGTCACATCAAAGCACCAAGTTCCTTCACCATCGGGTATAATGCGCGGGCGCAGGTTGCGTGCGGCCCGCACATAAGCGCATGTTTAGCGCGGCCCTTGAGGCACGCGCGGCGATGCGCGATCGCCCATTAACGTGGCTACATCACCATTAGCGCAGGACCATGCTGTTTACGACTCTCTTATAATTGCTTGGTAGAAATGGAGCTCTTAATGTCAGCTGGGAAATATTGAACTGGAAAGTTTGAATTTTGCAAAAAGATTAGTTGCAGACCATTACGCAAGCTTCAATTTCTACTGTTTGTCGGGTGCTAAGATTCTACTCGTATTTGAGTCGCTGAGGTCATAAGTTAGGTACATTTCAATGGGTGCGTTTCTCCGATAGGATTTTTAAATAGACTTAGAAGTGATCATTTTAGTTTAAACTTAGTGCGATCAAGAACAAAAGTGTTTCTAATAAAATTGCTATTTATTTGTGTTTAAAAAAAATTATAATAATAGGGGTTAAAGTATGAAATTGCCGATTTGTACTGAAAATCTAAATTGTTTATTTTTTAAATTTTTAAGAAATTTATTTAATCAAAATAGTTGCCATTATTATCTATACATTGCTGCCATCTAATGGGAAGGTTATTAATGCCTTTGCGATAGAACTCCGACGATCTAGACTGCACAAACTGTGTGAAAGCATTTTGTACTGCCTCCTGGGAAGAAAACTTCTTGTCACGTAGATAATTGTCCAAATCACGAAAAAATGGTAGTCCGTTGGAGCAAGGTCAGGTGAATACGGAGGATGACGAATGGTTTCTAACTGCAGTTCCTGAAGGGTCAAAATGGTTTCTCGTGCTGTGTGAGGTCTCGCGTTGTCGTGGAGCAATAATGGTGAAGATCGATTCATGAGTCGGGGCTGTTTTACTGCTAGTTTTGTCAACATGGTTCGGAGTTCGGCACAATAGACATCTGCCGTTATTGCTTGACCAGATCGGAGAAAACTATAGTGAATAACACCATGCTGAGACCACCAAACAGTTACCATTACCTTTTTATTGGTAAGTTTTGCTTTAGGACACTGTTGTGGCATTTGACCTGGGGTCAGCCATTGCATTTTTCTTTTCCGGTTATCATAAAGAATCCACTTTTCATCACATGTTACAATTCGATCCAATATTCCTTCATTTCTGTACCGGTTCAACCAGGCAACACAAGTTTCAACACGCGTTTCTTTCTGCAGATCAGTCAAATCATGAGGCACCCATTTTTCGTATTTTTTTATTTTATTGATTTGACGCAAGTGAGTCAATATTGTGGGTAAGGTAACGTTAAACCATGCCGCTAATTCCTGGGTAGTTTGACTAGGATCGGCTTCCATTATCTCTCTTAATTCATCGTTATTCACCTGTGTGGGCGGTCTTCCTCGTGACTCGTTCTTTAAGTCGAAATTTCCATCACGAAAGCGTTTAAACCAAAATCGCACGGTGCGTTCATTAGTAGACCCCTCTCCAAACGCAGCATTGATATTGCGGGCTGTTTCTGCCGCGTTAGTTCCGCGTCGGAATTCGTATTCAAAAATCACTCGAATTTTCGCAGTATCCATCTTTCTTGTCTAAATTGAATAACAAAAACAATTGAAAGTCGATATTCAAATGTTTCAAATTTAAAAAAAAAAATCACAGAAACCATTTGAAAAAAGTTTCAT
Source organism: Hyposmocoma kahamanoa (assembly GCF_003589595.1). Taxonomy (NCBI): domain Eukaryota; kingdom Metazoa; phylum Arthropoda; class Insecta; order Lepidoptera; family Cosmopterigidae; genus Hyposmocoma; species Hyposmocoma kahamanoa. The sequence continues at coordinate 24,351,755 of NW_020654748.1, forward strand.
TCGAAAACCTCAAACCATGAAGATTCTATAAAAATTCAAAGAACCTATTGCAATAAAACGGCAATTTCATACTTTAACCCCTAATAATATATTATTATATCCAAGAATGCAAATACCGACGAGGACTAAAATTATGAATGATATGACGAATATTTCACTCATTCATAAACTCATGAAGTTCTAGGAGTAGTTTTGATGAATAACGTGTTTTTTTTCACTAATTACAACCGTTTAATATAAAACGTATAATTTTTTTTTTCAAAGTTACTGTACATAGTAACTAAAAATATGTTTCAAATAAAGTATTTTTCTGTATAGTATATACAAATAAATAAAGTAATAGTCCTTTTCGCATTGGATTGGTACGTACTGTGACATTTCAAATTTTTACGCTGCGTGCATACTATTATTAACCGACTTCAAAAAAGGAGGAGGTTCTCAATTCGACTGTATGTTTTTTTTGTGTGTGTGTTACGCGATAACTTCGGTATTTATGAACCGATTTTTATGATTATTTTTTGTTGGAAAGAGTGTACCTCCATAGTGGTCCCATTTAATTTTGAACATGCATGAACATTCATTTTTTATAAACAGCGCCTAAAGTTTACTTAAGGAACAATTATTTTAAAGGTTGGTTTTGCTATTCTCCAATTCAAGGAGTTTTTCTCTCTCAATATACTTTGAGTAGTGAGAACCGATTTTTATTATCTCCTGTGTCAAGTCCTGTATAGTGGCGAACTGGGGAAAATCATTAAAACTTGGCAAATAGACGTAATTCCACGTACCAATGAAGGTCGGTTTTTTTTAGTACTCTGTACAGAGATTATTAACTTATCTTTCAACCAGATTACGAAAAAAAGTTTATTATAATAGACCGAAAACAAACAATATTTGCTGCAGTAGTAAAAATCACAGCATATTAAGTAGATACAAAATGATATCATAATGATAAAAATAAATTATCGCAACTACTTCATGCGTACAACGGAATATTTATCCACAGATTTACACCATAGAATCGATAAATCGAAACAGCTATCATGTATCTCTTGTGAATACTAGTGCATACACATCCGCGTCACGGGGAGGCTTATCACATAGCGCATGCAATATAATGCCATGCAACGGCAGATCATGGTAGATTTTTGTCATCCTCGTACGCGGAAATGTGTAATAAACCTTTAGTTAAAAGGACTTTTCACATTTGATTTCTACAGTGGATTGCACATCAAGTTAATATAAATTAGTATTTGTAATTCTAAATGCTTTTTATTACTACAGAAGCAACGTTCAAGAACTTACGTCGAGACTCCTAATGCCGTTTTGTACAAAATGAAGGACATTCCATTTCCTCACTGCGTGAGAACGGGGGCTTCTGTAACAGTGTTATTTTCAAGGCTAACGTTGTATTAACTGTGCTCAAATCCATTAGTCAAAGAAAATAAACAAACAAAGAATCCACAGTAACCTTTGCCGGTGTGTAATTGACATTTTTGGCTAGATCGGTTCGTCGGTGCCGAATGTCGATGGTGCATGTCGAAAAAAGACAAGGCAACTTCGCTGCATCAATAAATCAACAGACGTCATGCGGTTTGGGATTTATTATGTCTTATTCATTAGACTAGTGTATGTTAGCGGTTTTGCTTATTTTGTAATTAAGATGAGTTTAAATGTAATTAAATAATTGTTTATGACTTTACAAATGCGGTGGTACCCCAGTTATCTGCTTATTTCAGAGGTCGACGTTTCTAATTCTTGTGGCGGCACATACTTTGATTACTAAGTTACGTATATTTACGAATGTTTAGTACCTCTCCCTAACTGTGATGGAAATTGGAGAAAAAATTGGAAAATGTGTGAAGTCGGCCATAATTGCGAAATATGATTAAACCCTCCCTAAAGGGAGAACCGTGCACAGCAATAGGATATATGTGGGTTGACTACACCGTCGATGATTACAAAAATTGTTTTTATTAAATTTGTTAATTATGACTTTTATGAAGATAGACATCACAAACAAACAAAAATACAAATTTTCGACACAATTTAAAAGCGAAATTACAAAATCACATACATATTAAGTATGACATTTTATACCTATACGTATTAGCGTAAGGTGAGCCGCTTTCGAGCGATCGTAAAAAGATGACCAAGGTCGAGCATCTTTACTAATTGATCACTGGATGATGAAATAGATTTTTCGAAGATACAATACGAAAACGGACATTTAATCGGTCCAATTCGTGTGTTTTGAAGGAACAGTTGCAATTTTCTTCTTCTTCTTGGATAGCATGCATGTTACAATGCTTGCCATCGGCGTAAGGTACTCGCCAATTGTTGCACAGAGAGTGCCAGACCAACAGGAACGGAATGGGACGTTGTGTGGAGAGGCTCCTTTCGTGCAACCCCTACGATAAGAAGAAATAGAACGTGGTGGATGCATTGGCACCATCGACGATACGTTGGGACATTTGGGTGTGTTTTATTTATTATATGGACAACAAAACAGATAACAATCAAATCATATTGATAAGAATTAAATACGATTTCATGAAGTTCTGTACTAAACTGTAATCCTCTTTATGTTGACACATCATTGTAGGCCAACAAGAAAGATCTATACTGTTCCTAATTTGCTCACAATTTACGTTTTTCATACAAATGATAGTAAAGTGGCAGAAATATCCAAACCGAAATATTTCATAGAGATCTCAATGTAAAACCAACATATTCTTATCGGGTTATAAAAGAAATTGTTATTCTTATACGTCCGCAAGTAAACATTATGGTATAGACAGACAGCGAGTTGTTTAATTGTTGATTTCGTTTTGTAAGGTTTCAGTTGATGTTGTTAGAAATAGCGAAACGTAATATAAAGTGTTATAAATGAAAAGAGCCAATAATGAGAGCAGCTCCATTAATTCGTAATAATTTAATCGTCCGTTTCCCATTCATGTTTGCCATTACATTTGGCCTTCGCGGATCCTGCGCTTGAGTTAAACCTCGCTAGTCGGCGATTAACCATTGATTGGTTAAGTTATAATTGGTGAAACACGCGAAACGTGCGTTTGAGCCTGTTGAATATTTCCTGTACCAAACTCGTTGTTCTTTTAGAGTTATTAATATAACGACACAACGTAATTCATTCTGTTCGTGTATCTCAACACGAATCGCTTCTGTATAATTTTATAGCTTCGAGCTTTTGACTTCTATTAAACAAAATGAAAAGGAGGTTTTATAACAATGCGACATTTGACAGAAACCGGTTACGAGCTTTACTGTTAAAAAGTTATTTTGTTTGTCTTTTTGTTGTTTGCTTTATTGCTAATTACGTATTCTATAGACTATGGTACAATTTACCAATAGTCTATGGATGAAAGTAAGAAACAGAACAAATTAAAGTACTTCAACAGATTACGGCAACGTCATAATCACGTCGATTATTGCTATTATTTGGTAATGAAGATCAGATGGACCTGCTACCTCCAATTATTACAATTCGTTCCCTAGGCAAAAGCTCGTCATGCACAAACGATACTTTTAAAGGTCCTAACGTCCTTCGGAATCATTATGTAATCTACAAAAGATCGACATCACTCACAGATGATGATGACACGGGAATTACACAAATAGTCTACAGCTGTGTCTACCGTTCCCACAGTGGAGATCAGGATACGACCAAGCTGTTCGAACATCTGATCCAACATCAGAGCCAGACGTCTGATGAGGCTGAATATAGGTAGCCAACGGCGCAACTAGTCACTCTGGGGGGCTTCAATGCACACCATCAAGAATGGTTGTTTCCTTACCAGATGACCGATCATGCTGGGAGAGAGACGCGAAAGCTTGCATTAACGCTAAGCCTCTCCCAGCTTGTCAGTGGCATCACAAGGATTCCAAATGTTGAATCCTATACGGCTAATTACTTGGACCTACTCCTAACAACTGATCCAGACCGATACTTTGTATTTGTGGATGCACCATTGGGTACTTCCGACCACTGTCTGTTTAGCGCTGACTATAGCCGTGCTGAAGGACAAAAACAGTCGGCGTACCAAGCTTGGGCAGATGCTCGACTGCGCAAAGCTCAGAACTCTGCGAAGTTTAGACGTGAATATAGCTAGCGGGCCAGTTGGGATTCCAGCAATAGTCCTGCGTAACTGTGCGCCTAAGTTGTCTCCTGTTCTCACACCCTTGTACCGCCTCTCACTTAAGACTGGTGTAGTTCCCAGGTCGTGGAAGCTCACAAACGTGCAACCTGTGCCCAAAAAAGGTAGCAGAGCTGACCCTGTCAACTATCGACCTATCTCAGCGACTCCCATATACTCTGCAAGACTATGGAACGTGTACTTAATAACCATCTCCTGACGAATTTATAAATCAGTTTGAGGCGATCAGCGTATTGAATAATTGGTCAGATGGGCAAAGAGATACGTGTTAGCATTGTATTTGGAGGGGCCCTACAATGGTACAAAACGTATTTTGTGTCTTACGCTACGTATGGTATAATTGCACAAAAGCTTAAGGAGGAATTTCCCTCGCAGGTAGATTACGCCCGAGAGTTTTATTATAGGCGACAGGGGCCTAACGATTCGCTGACAAATTAGCTTAGTTAGCGACGAAAGCGAAGATTCAAGATGTTCAGTTTATTAGATATTTCTTGTAGTCTTTGATACCCAGTTTTCAATGGATGCTGGCTAGTAATTTGTATTTGTCGAAAGAGGAGGTGAAAAAGCAATTATGCATGTAGAAGATATATTTAATCATAATTATAGTGTGAGACGACAAAATATTGAATTGCCAGTATATTTTCATAAGGAGCACTCTCACTGTTGACAAACACAGGGTGACTCTACACCGATAGTTGGACCCGAGTCTAAACAGTCGGAATATCAAGTACCACGGGCACCAATCGTACAGCAGAACACGCCACGTCAAGTGTATTCACGGGCACATAGTAGTGTATCTTCGTCGGGATCTCCTCAACGTGGATGTCAGCAAAGCGTGGATGAACATTTAGGAAATTTGTATATATTTTTTTTTTAACGCACACACTCACACACTCAACGTAGCCCCACACACGTAGACACAAATTACACCCAAACTCACGAGAGAAATAATTGCAGGCCATACAACTATTTCTCCCGGCCCGGGACTCGAACCTGGGACCTCTGCGTGGCAGTCCGGCATGGTAACCGTACGGCCACGTAGGCAGTTCATTGAGGCGGTGGCAATTGATGGGCTTAGTGTAGATAGGGCGAGGGCACCTTTTATATCTGTTTTTGTTAATAATGTAAGGTGCAAGGTGTTGGTGGATACTAGTGCTTCGGTTTCAATAATCTTTCGTTATTTTGTAGAAAGGTAACATTTGCAGATTGATGATACTCCGAGTTTTCCATTGCGTACAGTGGGCGCAATGCCAATAAAAGTGCAGGCGTCCACCAAAGTGTCGTTGACAATTAATGGAAATAAATGCCTATCGAGGTTGCTTGTTGAGCAAGGTGATGAGATAGATTTTTATCCTCGGCCAGGATATTTTAAAGGAATATAATTTCAAGTTGTCAAAATTGAGAATTGACAATAAAATTTCTTCTAAATCCATGACAGCTATCCGGTCAAAGAAAGAAAATTCTTCTATCGGGCCGGTATCAAAGAGTTTTGATAACTTGGCGATAAAGAACTCGGAATATATACATACTGCTCGGTTATCGGAAATAAAGAAAAAAGTTGACGTAAGTGGCAAGACGGGTCAGTGGCGTCAAAAGGGTAATTCCTTAGAAAAATTTTGTAAATATGTTTTGACGAAAGTGCGTAGTTCGTAGGAAAATAAAATTACGAATGAGTTATATAAGTCGGAAAATGGTAATTTTAAACGTGGTTTTGTAAGTGTTACGGAAAGTTTACGGGACAATTTTTGGAAACGAGCAGCCTTGATTGGTTCGCACAAAGAGCAGATAGGAAGTACACGATCAGAACAGGTACGGAATTTTGATAACAAAGATAAAGTTGCTTTTTTATCCAGGAGATATGATGATATGCGGAAGTTAGGTTAGTACTGGTAGGCAGGATATGGTGCATGTGAATAGGTTGAAAAGGTTCTATAGTAGATAGTTTAATGATTTTCAGTTTCTAGTAGGTAATAGGTTGTTTATATTTTATTGTTAAATGTTTGTTAATCTTTTGTGTTTGTTTTTCATATGGAGCCATGACGACGGTGTATCTTAACGAATATTTTGACGGAAGTTTTTTTTCCGGCAAATGCAGACGATATAAGGATGGGAGGAGGAGATGCACTACCGACTTGGATGAATATAACTTATTTTTTATTTGTCATTTTATGGATACATTATCCTGTGTATAATGTATCCATAAAATGAAAAATGCATAGTTGTCGGTCATTCGTCCAGATGAACAGGAACTGTCTGCATTCGAGGGAAAATATATTTGTTAAATTATTAGGAATCCTCCATATCATATATCGCCATATCATATAAACTGCCTCCGTGGCCGAACGGTTACCATACCGGACTGCCACGCAGAGGTCCCAGGTTCGATTCCCGGGCCGGGAGAAATATTTGTATGGCCTACAATTGTTTCTCTCGTGAGTTTGGGTGTAATTTGTGGTTGTCTAAGTGTGTGTCCATGGCACCCGCGACACAGGGTTTCCCTAGTGCGGGGCTATGTTGAGTGTGTGCGTTATTTATTTATTTATTATTATTTATATTGGTGTTCGGAAATGTTGTTGTTAGGATAGTTTGCGTGTTGTTTTAATTTGTTCAAAGAAAGTAAGAAAATTTGGTGGAACGTGGATAGCTGCAGTATAAGGACAGAGGCAGCTGGGAGATCAATATTGATGTTCCCCAGTGGTCGCCCGATGAGTGCTCAAGCCTGTATAGTCGACGTAACAGCGTGCACGATGAGGATTGTTATTTGTTTGGAATTGTATAAAGATTCTGCTAGGATTTTGGTTGGGTAATAAGCTTGAATAAAGAATTAAGGTTTTATGACTAGGATACCTAAATAGCTAGGATAACTAATAAATATATTTCGATTGTTTGATTAGGATGTGGTCATAGTCTGTCCTTTTAGATAGGTTTTTGACAGATTAAAGGCACAGCCTCTCGGTGGTTTTGTTTGTAAGTGATAGCTTCCGAGCAGTGTGTAGCTGGCCTATAGTAAAGGCTGATCACATATGTATGTTATCTATCATAGGTAGGGCACTAGCTACGGATGTTCAGTTGTGAGGACGAGGGATGTAGTACAGGCAGCTTAGGTTTTGTATTTAGAATTGTAAGAATAATGGAGTGTTGATGCCAAACAGACATCTAGAAGTTCTGGACAAAGCTTTGAAATTAAATACACGTATAAAGTTATAATTATGGTATAATCGTCGTTTATATTTATAAAGTACCTCTCGCTACGCTACCTGAGCTACGTCCTATGCTATCGTATGCCTCTCATCTATGGAGCGAGGCTATAGAAAGACATGGCGAAGCCCCTGCAGTGTCTTTAGACATTTCTAAAGCCTATGACAGGGTCTGCCACGCAAGTTTTTTAAGCAAGCTTCCTTTTTATGGGCTTCCCACTGACCTTTGCAACTTAATTTCGGATTTCTTGCATGAACGTTCGATTCGAGTGGTCTTAGAAGGCTACTCTTCCGAACATCGGGCGATAGATGCGGAGTTCCTCAGGGTTCCGTACTGTCTGCAACTCTCTTTCAGCTGCATATCAATGATACATTAATTCCAGGAGCCTTTGGGTGTGCTGATGACAGCACAGTTGCGGACAGGTACTTGACCAACGCAAGGGTCAGTGGAGAAGAAATCCAGTCTTGTCGAGAGTCCATGGCTAATCGTTTGAATTTGAGACTAGAGGCAGTCTCCGATTGGGGCGATGCCAATCTTGTCAAATTTAATGCCACCAAAACGCAGGCGTGTCTATTCTCCACAAAACGGACTCCCTTTTACCTGACTCCGACTTTTCGTGATGAATCCATACCGATAGCCGACCGTCTCCAGCTACTTGAATTGACCTATCGTCCAATCTGAACTTCGGCAGATACATTGAATCCATGGAGAAAAATGCAGCCAGGAAGCTTGGCATCCTTTCCAAGGTGAGGCGTTACTTGACACCGGGACAGTTGCTTCAGCTGTACCAAGTACAAGTCCGGTGGTGTATGGAGTACTGCTGCCAATTGTGGGATGGCTCTGCTAAATACCAACTGACCACCTTGGATTTAATAGAGAAGCGTGCCAAAAGGCTTATAAGTGACTCGAAATTGATAGAGGCGAAGCTGCAGAGCCTTGATCACCGCCGTAAAGTTGCCTGCTTATCGGTACTCTACAGGATGTATCACGGAGAGTGTGCCATGGAATTGCATAATTTGATTCCGCTATCCCCTTTCCATCATCGGGGGACTAGATGTGGGCTGGGATTCCACCCCTATGTCGTAGATATTCCCAGGATTCGCATGAAGCGTTTCGCTTCCACATTCATAGAGAGTGGAATTCCCTATCTGCAGACTTGTTCCCCGAACGCTATAACTTAGACCTTTTCAAGTTGAGCGTGCATAGGCATTATTTAGATGTGCATGCTACATCGTCGACCTCATCATCACTTTCCATCAGGTGAGATGGAGATGAAATGCGCACTTAATTTTTATAAAAAAAAGATGATGTATATCGGAGTAATCTCTGCCAGAACTTGTTGGAGGGTCTCCGGAAATTGATCAAGAGATTAATCTGCTAAATGATTAAATATACTAAGAAGAACAAAATGCTATCGAGGCATGAGCCCCTCCCGGCTCATGCAGTGTGTCGGAGGTGGGCAATTAACCAAACCGCATAATCGCCGAAACGTGTGTTTAATTCGCACCGTTTAACACATTATCCGAGATTCCAGTAATTTTTTAGTTCCGTTAACTTTTAATAGCTATTTTTTGTATGGCACGTGTAGTTTACTTTTTTTATTGATTTTTAATACAACTGTCTTTATGTGTGCCATGAGATTGCTGTCTGTGATGCGGTCTCTTTGGAGAGCTTTACATGTTCACGATGGGTACTTTTCGACAGCTCGTGGAGATTCGCGGGAAAGGTGAGCTCGCTATTGAAGAAAGGGAAAAAGGAACATGCTCACACCAATCTTCTGATCCATGATCTCCAGCTTACAGTATACACTATTTTCACCTGCACTAATTACTTGCGGAGACACGGATAGTTCAGACATCGAAAAAAACGAATACAAGTTTTCAATTCAAACAGAACGTAATTGTTCATCATCATTGTTCATGGGTATCATTATGGTTGATGCAGCTTTGGTGTAGCACGAGTTGGGATCTTGGGAAGGTTAAGGAAACGGAATTGCGCTCGGACATAAACTATCATGTGATGAAATGAAAGCCAATAGACGGCGTTACCAGGTGCCATTGTAGAACTGTAATGTAAGACCTTGTTTCTTAGGAGATTTTTCATTTCTATTCATCATCGTCGTCGTCAATTAATAATGTCTCACTAATACGCACGGGTCTCCTCTAATAATCTAAATTTAGGCCATAGGTCTGCCACACAAATCCTACGAGTGTTCGAGACTTAGAATATTTTGTAAGAGTTGCGAACCTTCTTCGACTTGCAGATTTCATTACGACGATTCTCTTCACCGTTTGCGAAAGGTGTTGGTAATGAAAGTAAAGTAGAAATAAAAGTGGAATTGTCGACCACTCGATCGAGAAGCTACCATACTCCCGCTAGGCTTCCACCGCTTGGTTGTATTGTTTTGGCTATTTGCTAGCGTTGACGAAATTCATTGCAATGAATTGTAGTCACCTTCATTGTACACTATATGGCACTAATAAACATTTTTTTTTCAATAATGGTTAAACCTTTGTCCCTGCGCAGGTTGCGTTGAATCCTGCGTAGGATTTAGCTAGACAGAGTGGAGAATTAAGGTAGAGAGTCATACTTGTTATGCCAGTCGCTTATTTTAAACAATTAGGCAAATTTGCGACATGAAATTGTTTTGAACAAAACAATAGGGTTCTTCAAACTGAGGAGAGTGTTTGAAGTAGGTACTTCATTGTTTTGTTTGTAACATAATTCATATTAGATCCAAATTTTAGTTCATTTCCGTTTTCAGAAACTCTTAGTGCCGAAATTTCTTAGTGCCATCTCGATTCAGAGATAGGATGTTGTGGAAATGAATTCAGAAGTAGGGCAGATACAGCCCGCTTGTTTTACGGCTCAATAAAACTTTGGGCCGAGACCCCGCGCGGCCCGCCGCGGCACGCCGCGGCCTGACACGCACTACTGTAGCGTCAGAAGTAGAAGCACTCCTAATTTGGTTTGAATTTTTCACGAAAAAATTTGTTTTATTAAAGTAAATTGCTTAAAAAGGCAGGCGCCTTTGAGAGGTAACCGCCTCTTAATAAATACATAATAGAAGACGTTTTCAAGCCTGGAAGTAGTGGTAAACCATATGGTACCCCAGACTTCTCTAGATGTGCGAAAAAAGGCATGCCTGTCCTGTGGAATAAAATTTCCCCCGCCTAGGTCAAATAGATCCCAGGATATTTCAGGTGGTGATCAAACAAATTACACTTATGAAAACGAACAACGTTAGAGAAAACAAAACAATTTCAAATTTATTTGCGAATAAAAAATCTGACATTTCTATAGGAAAAATAAACTGCACATATCGTATTCCTTTTGGCTGTTTTATATATATTAGTTTAGTTGCTTAGTTAACTTTACAAAATCATTACAAAATGTTCCAGCCAAGGTTAGCTACCATAAGCTCAAGTATCAAAAGCACTAGCCCTTTGCTATGGAAACCCTAAAAAGCAACGTTCACCAAGCTAGCAGATATTTCCGCCAAATAATTAGTTCGGCGTTTGAAAGGCGTTCCTAGCCTCCAGGCCACGACGACCTAGGACGCACACCTTGATAAAATCCTGTTCTATGGCACTTATTTATTTATTTCGACATAACGGTCAAAGGTATGTAAATAAAACACACAAATGTTACGTGTCTGCTACCATTACATTTTGGTAAAGAGGTATATAAATATTAGGTTATATTGTAACATCTTTGCGACCGCGACCGCGGCGGTAAAACGCTATCGCTCCGCAGCACATCGGTCGGCCGCTGGTGCTACGCAACTCATAATCGTAACTGCTCATCTGCTCAACACTTTGGCTGATTTGCGTAATTCTTATCAGTATCCTTGTTCATGCGATCGCCTTTTATTCCTTTTGGTAATAAGGCGTGGCTCCGACAAAAGAGGTGCTCACTCCGTCGACGTGTCTTTGAGAGAATGCACAGACTTCACCGAAGCATTTTGGACCTAAAATATAAATCTTTTGATTTAGTTTAGGCCCCAGCTTTCCACAAAATATGTACTCTGTTTCATAAGTTTTTTAGTAAGTACCTAGTTACAACTTTTGTGGAAGGAGAAATAAACGATTATTATTATTTTTAAGGTCAAGTTGACTTCATACATTAAACTTCATAATTTAAACTGCCTCTGTGGCCGAACGGTTACCATACCGGACTGCCACGCAGAGGTCCCCGGGTTCGGTTCCCCGGGAGAAATATTTGTATGGCCTACATTTATTTCTCTCGTGAGTTTGGGTGTAATTTATGGTTGTCTATGTGTGTGTCCATGGCACCCGCGACACAGGGTTTCCCTAGTGCGGGGCTATGTTGAGTGTGTGCGTTATTATACATTGTTTGTTTATCTTAGGTTTTAGAAACTCGAGAGCTTTTAGTATAATAATAATAATAACGCACACACTCAACAAAGCCCCGCACTGGGAAAACCCTGTGTCGCGGATGCCATGGACACATACATAGACAACCACATATTACATCCAAACTCACGAGAGAAATAAATGTAGACCATACAAATATTTCCCCCGGTACGGGTATCGAACCTGGGACCTCTGCGTGGCAGTCCGGCACGGTAACCACTGACGCAGTTTAGTATTTCTAGTGACAAAAATGTTAAAACTGTACAGTTTAATAAGTTTGAATCTCACAAATACTTTTAATGTTCTTATAACCATAAAGTGTTCCTGTTGTTAAGATTTTCCTGTTTTTAATTTCTCAATGTTTTTATTGACTCACAAATAAATCTAATCGCTGGTCATGGGAATCACCTGCCATATATCCATCGCAAGATTACCCTCATACCTTTACATCTTTATTTCCACTCTTTTATGCGCCGAGTGTCGGCGATCATGTCCGTGTACAGTTTTAAGTTTTACTGCTGTAGCGGTCCCATAGAGCGCTGTCTAATAAATTAGAATTATCTGTAATGGCCTACGCTAACGCGAATGTGGATTCACCGGTTATTGGATCGTTTGAGGTTTATGTAAACCTATTTGTTACCAAATGTTTTTATTGTGAAAAGGTATTGGAAGTTAAATAAAATTAAAGTTGCAGTTCATTACGCTCACTCTACAAATGTTTTCGTAGCCTTTTCTTGGCCCGCGCAATACGCGTATGGAAGAGATATATTATTTAACGACGACTCTAGCAAAACGCGTTTACAATCGTTTTATTTTACACCTCTAGTGTTTTATTTATTGAACATTCCTGAATTACTTATATAATCATGAATTGCACTAACTTCATTCACCGATATTCTATCTGCTCGTAATTCAAATTTATAACTTTGTGTCGAGTGAAACATACTCGACCCCAGTCTGTATTCTAGGAACAACAACACAAAGACACGAGCAAATTGCAAATTATTCCTAACGCCATAGAATAACGTCAACTTGTGGCGACAAAGCCCCGTGTGCGGTGGTGGCACAAATCATTGGCTTGATAACTTTATTGCGAAATAACCAGCTTGTTGTTGTTTACCTAACGTGAAGCGATAATAATGTATTAGTGGTTTATTCGTGACGATTTTATTTAGATTGTTCTCTGTAGACAAGTAATATTTTCAACCTGGTGATCGCGTTTGACCAATCGAATTAAATTTTTTATAACACAGTATTATCGATCAGACTTGTCAATAAACTGTTATGATCTGTATATACCTACGGGGAAAAATTGTGTCATTTAAAAGTTATTTACGTGAACTCGTGGTGCTAAGAAAAATTCAGTTAATTTATTTTCAATCGTTGAACGTATGAAGGGACTTATTTAAAAGTGCATGAGTATGATGACATAAAAATCACAATTATAATCCTATTTTCTTACAAATTTGTCTCGATCAATGTAGAGCGACGATGAGCCGCGTTGTGCGAGAGTGGAGGCCAGTGAAGTAATTTATGTTTATATATGCAGAAATGTACAAAGTGGGCGAGTTTACGAGGCTCGTAATCGTTGGAGGTGCTAACAGGAACTTAACGTCCCTAATTATATTGATTTACAAGCCATAGAGCGCGACTGGCTCTCCCGCCTTGGATCGTCCGAAAGTTAATTAAACAATTTGTTCAATTGTTTATGTTCGCAGTAAAGGTCGTCAGATGACAATTAAAGTGATTCCAAAGTTGTTGGACATTCTTACGAAAAACACTCAACTAGTATTGATGAACTTGTTCCCATCGAGTAATTACTCGAACAAATGTTTAAGCGACTACATTAGACAGCGAATTGAGATCGAGGCTGGCGAGCAGCTGTAAGACGATTGACATAAAGCTCTTAAGATGATAGCAGGTTTGCAGGTCGTTGCGTAATTTAATATACTCGCTGTGCTAATCTCTATCGACTTCTTTGTAACAGGTACCGGATCGAATTATCACAGACTGTGTTCGAACAATATCTACGACATGCAACAAACGAACAAAGCGAAATCCTCTATTTGCATACCATATATACATTTATTTCTGTTGTCACGTCAGTATGGTGATTAGAGTTTTAGGGTTTCATTTACGAAAACTGTCCAAGGTCAAGACATTTCAACGAAACTGAAAAATACTAAACTTTTTGAAATCTGCTAACATAAGATCCTTCCCCAACAAACTTGAAACTAAAACTTTTCAGAAGAGATCTACGGCCAAGAAAGGTTGTATAGAGGCTTTTGTAGAATCCACACAATTGCTTTTTTTCCATTTTCGTTAGTATTTCTCTAATAGGAACAACCTAGTTGTATAGAGAGAATGAGAGCCAAACGGGTTATTTGTATAGATATGAGTGCGGCTGCGCGGGCGCAATATGCGGCGGCAACGCGACCAGTTGAGGACATTCCATGTTGAAATCACTCGGCAAGATTGTTTATGTTCCAGATAGAGATAACTAAATGGACACGTGAGATGGAGTCGCCGATCGCCGCGCGGTAGAATAGTGTAGATGTGACGCTCTGTTTTACACCAACAACACGAGGAAATTGTTGTTGGTTGTTGTTGCTCATTGTAGAATGATCTGGTAACGGAAGAAACTAAGCACGCTATTGTTTTAATTTATTGAATATAATAATGCAAACATTAATGTCTGTCCTTGTGTTTTTCTGCTCACACGAGACACTGTTATCGATATGTAAATTATTGGCATAAATTTATATGTATTGATACGTAGTCGGGTACGGGCTACAGATAGCTAGATACGTATAATTAAAAATCGTGTCTCCACGTTCCTGCCGCGTGGCAAGCTGCAACAACTTGCCATACTGGTCGCAAGCATCAGCACCGGGCGGCCTTCCGGCGACAGGTCAGCGTTGCGACACACCTGCACTCACTTTGTGTCACTGCGACCAGCGGTACATTTTTGCCATCGCGTAACCGCCTTAGCAGCACAAGTATTACCATTCCAACAACCACAGAATATTATCATCTTCTAACTATTATATGTTTACCCTACTACTACGGGTTTCTAGTAGTGTGCACGGGTTTTTGAGCCGTAGTCCACCACGCTGGGCCAATGGGGGTTAGCGTCTTCACACGTTTTCCAAAGACTGTGAACTTTTGACTTTTCTTTCCCATTTACCACAGATATTGCTTCTAAACCTTAATTAACGTACGTAACTTAGAAATCAACCAGGGATTCGAATCGTTGACCGCTCTATTGAGAAGCAACCGTTCTCCCACTGGGCCACGACCGTTATACCAATGATACAGAAGAGCTGCTTATGATGTTTCTGCACCGAATTTGAAAAGCATATTTGTGTATTCTGAAGTGTCTGCTTTTACTTATTCCTTCGCGACACGAAACATCTGTCCTCGTATAAACTTGTTTTAATTTGTCGCATACATATTTAGTGCTAGTATTATTTGGGGGTCAATTCCCAATGCCATTTACAATATAATCCTTACTCAATTTAACCATTGCAACACATTGTTGAACCTTTTTGCATCTCCTGTTTAGCTGGACCAGCTGTGGCCTACTGCTGGTCTGCCTACGTTTGTTTCTACACATTTATGACTGTCATTGTAGTGATTCAAACTTTCCTACTTTTTGTTTTTTTTTTAATGTCATACCGAGGGTGGAGAAGTGATGATGTAGCCTAGCTGCTCAAAGTAAACCAAAACGCGTATAAAAATCCGTGAAGCATATGTACCGATGTTGACAGAACCGTTTTATGGGAAATCTTACAATGCCTAAATATTTCATCTTCGAAGACTCCTACAAAGTCGACACCTTTCTAAAAGCGCACCACTTAGGCCTGTTATTGATACGACTCCGTGCATCGACTCGAGTCAATGCTAATCTTTTCTCCAACATTATCGGATGGATATTTTATCGTAGTAACTTCTAACTTGGTAACGTTTGTTGCAATAGTGTAGTATTAAGATAACGTAAATATTCGTTAAATCTCACCTTCTGACCTGAAGCTTTCAGACTTCAGATAATCTGGCATTTACGACTGATAGCGTGATCGGTGCTCAAGATTCCATGTACACACCTATAAGGTACTCGGCTTTTATACGAATAAAGTTTTGTGATAGTGTCAAACGAAACTTGATACTTTCTACATTGGTCATGGATAAGACATGAATTTGTGGACTTTCACAAAATATGCAGGCTTAATTACTCCACATACAAAACTACTGTAGTACAAAAATAAAAGAAATGAACCAACGAGGTGCCTGCGTGTAACCGATTCGGGACTATTTAGGTATAAAATATATTAACAACAGCATTTAATCACGGTTAGCGCGTGTATCGGGTAATTATAGCGAAATAATAATATCGAATACCGTTCCCCGGTTATGGAGATCGGCGTCGGACGGCGCCCGCGCCGGCGATTACGGCGATTAGCTCGCTCAACTACTTCAATGAATTGCTGCGCATTTTCCTCTAATCGTCCGCAATTTTGTCCACATTCCATCTAATGGGCAAAAAATCCTTTTTATAGTATGTTACAACAATATACCTACCGTCTGACGTGTATCATATTAGTATCATATCATGATACTCGATATACAGGGTTGTTGAAAGAAAAAGGTTTAATTTCTATATAGGGGTGCAATCGTACCAATTACAAACCAATGTTGTGATTCCACACACTAAATATCGGATTGACCACTCGCAAACACAACTCAACAACTCTGACAACTCGCTTTACACATAATATGTGTAAGGTTCTTTTTATGCAGTAAATCTTTGTGTAAGTCTTTTTGCAGGTACTGTAATTACATAAAATCGTGTGTGCTGAAACATGATCGAATTTCACATTCTAAAGTAATTGTAGTCTGTATTATTTGAAGCAACCTGTGTATGGGTAGGACGTGAACACAAAAGGTAGTAAACAAAAATAAATACATAATTGGTAAACGTTTACAACTGAGTATAGATTTTGCAAATTTACCTCAATTTAGTTAAATTTAATAATAAAAATGAATCGCTACACAAACACACCAGCCGGCGTGGCTGCGCTCGCGTCACCAAAAACGTTTGAAATACAATTCAGGAACAATCACAATTGTGACATAAGTTCTTTCATCTAACCACGGTTTCAAATCAAAATAATAGTACAGTGATGTCGGTGAGGTCCAATCGCTGTACATAATATATAAGCGTTAATAAAACGAAATAAATGAAAAAGCTCTTAATAGTGTTGAATAGAATAATTCTCTGTCCGTCAGAGCTTATTGTAAATCTTTCATTCATCATATTTTAATCGAAAATAAGATCAGCCTTAGTACTACTATGCTATCGAGATTATTGAATGGAAAAGAAAGAGATAGACTCACTTTCCTGTAAGTTAGAAAGGGACAAAGACAGAATTACTGCGTCGTTCGATTTCTTTCAAGATCGATACACAATAAATCTTTAAGATGTTTTCTTTTTGTTGAGTCGTGGATAAGTATACTCTATCACTTAGTGAAGTATTGCATCTACTGTCATGGCTTCGTATTCGAAATAACACTCTATTATTAACACTTTATGGTTTATTCTTGATTGTGAAACATTGACAGATACAGTAAAATCTGTTTGTGCTGTGTACGTTAGAGAGACAGCTTGCAGCTACTGGGTTTTGGTTCGATTCTTGTTATTTATGGCGAAGTGCTCGATTTATCGGCACTTGGCGTTTATGGTCTGGATTGTATTAATTTCAATGCGGTGCTTTTATTTTGTTTTAGTTGGAATGTGTCGCCTGGTTTTATTATTGCTGGAAGCACTTTGACTGCAAATAGACATTTGCGCGCGACGCACCCGCGACTGACACATCCCAAAGCAGCTATATCCCAAAGAAAACTATATTGACTGCTTCTACGTCCAATAGAGATGCGGAATGCGACACGTCGTTTTGGGTACGATAGACTTCTTATCGACCAATATTTGCAATTATCTAGTTTCTTATGCAGCTCTTGTGCATTGTTGTCCGATACCAATTTAAAGCCAAATCCCAATTTAAATGGAATGCCGTCTCACATACACTATAATCACTGAAATTGTATAAATATATTAATGGCACATGTTTAATTAAAATTACAAAACTGATAAGGTAACTTACCTTTAAAATATTTATAGAACTAGACCAAGGTCAGTTTGGCCTTAGTAAGTAATGACCACCAATAAATAAACAGCGGTGACAACTCACCGGCAGTTGACAATTAGTGCACCGATCAATTATCGTCCCGCATAGATTTGACATCGATAATATCGTGCTTTATTTTTATTGTGGCCATAAAGCGAATTCGAGAGTCGTGACCCACTGTTATAAAGTACACACGGTAGAACCAGCTAAAGTCTGGTTTGGTCCAAATATAAACCACGACTTACGACCAGTAAATTTCGCCAATCTCTTTATCGACTAATCATAGAGAGAGAGACCTTATGCTCTTCATGCACACTCAAAAGTGTTTTCAAGAAAGCTTTCAGTTAAATATCTAAGAACAAGTATACATTTTGATATCAATCACAGTAATTTGTTTTCTACTTATAAGTGCCCAGGATCCTCTCTACCTCACTTAATATTGACTACGATCAAAATATATAAGACATAACGCAATAAATTAAATAATAGTAAACAAAACAAAATATGAAACAAAGTAAATTTACAATCAACATTATTCTCTGGTTTGTAAATCAACGTCCAGAGAGTGCAGGTTTAAACAAGAGTGGTTGTTTTAACTCTCACCCCGGGAGGCTCTCGGCTAACGAGACATAGTTATGGGGTATTTCGTAGCCATATACAAATATACCTACGAACTTATTGTACCGGAGGGAAGTCATAGTTTACGTTATGGACGGTTAACGCCTTTTTTCACACTGAATTAAACGAAACTCGTAGACCAATTAAGTTCTTTAAGACGTACTTGCTATTGAAACACGGAAGATGACGTCACGTGGAATGACATCATCTGTTATTCAGCATTAGCACCTATGTAAGAAAAATGCAACAATGAAATTCTTGTAAGTAGAAGTTACAAACACTTTTAAGTATATTACATAATTTCTGTTATTGTAATACACCTTAATTTAATATGTAGATACATGAATATGCCTTGACTGGTACATTTATCTCCCATATTATAATAATGTATTCATAACAGAAGCCCTCTTGCGCAGTGATCAAGTTCGATAAACAATTATTAATATAGGTAATTTATAATTATAATTGTAATAATCATGGGCAGGCCCCGCCCCCCGCATCCGCCGTGGGCCACACGCCGCTCTGCTACTTTACGATTTACTTTGCATAAACAAATTTTACATAATTTATATAAAGTCGTCCATCCGTATCTAAACAAGTATTGACGCTCTGTGAATATTGCACCTAAAATAATGCTTACAAGGACCAAGTTTCATTTTCAGTTCCAAGAACTGACTTAACTCAACGGCATTGTGTTCTTTAGCTATGAAAGTATCGAAATCTAGTTCTTTTGTGCCGTTTGCTATGAGAGCTCATAACTCTTTTTTTTATTAAAGAATAAGTGCGTATTTGACCATCATCACACTTGATGGAAAGGGACGATGAGTTCGTCATGATGGAGGGAGCACACACACCTAAGTAATGCCTATTCACTCTCGTTTTGAAAAACCTCAAGTTGTACCGTTTAGGAAACAACATCTCGATTTCTATGCCGATTACCTTAAAGTTGAAGCCAATAATCAACACACTTTATGAATTGCGATTAATTAAAAAATACGAGACATCATTTCAAACATTTCCATTGATAACTCTCTCGAATATAAATACTTGGACATATGAAAACATATTTGCTTCCGACAAATTAACTGCGAGTAAATCAATACGGCATCAATAAATTTGCCTTCCAATCAAATTTAAATATAATTAAACATACATTACTGGGCGTATATCATTTTTATAGCGCGTAGCGGCGTGCGTGGCGAGCAAGCGATTTTATTGAAAGTTCTTGTATCGATACGCGGTCGAGGTGACGCGCTGCGATTAAAAACATGTGCGTTCCGACTTTCGTTTTTATGATCGCACAAGTCGTAATAAAAACTAAATTTCCTTTTTTCAATTTTGGTACATTTGCGTTTTGGTCACAGACTCATCTTACATCCAAAAATACCCCTTTCGGAATCAACTTCGCCAATCAAATTCGTAAACTATTAAGAAAGTTACTTGACTTTCGTTTTAAAATTTACCACATCGAGCAATTCCCACGAAAATATTAAAATGCCAGTTTAATGACCGCAGATTTTGGATCCGGGTGGCTCCCATAAATCTCCCTGACGATGGAGGCTCCGATCGCTCGACGCGACCCCGACGCGAAGCCGACAATTATATCGCAATCAATCATCGAAAATGTTACACAGACAGGCCTTTCTTTACCCAAAATGCAAGTTCTATTGCAGGCTAGGAACCGGCTCTGATAAGACTCATATCAAAGTGGATGATAAATAATTCAAACCAAATTTGTGTGAAACAAACGTTTCTAACGTCGTGGCTTCTTTTTATATTTAATAGACTTACTCTTGACCGCTACCTGGCTTCGAAACAAAGATGTGTGGTCTGCGATGTGGTCTAACTTACATTAGTGTACCATTGTGTAGCAATATCACTTTAAATGTTATAAATCAGATTTCTAAAACAATGAAACCACCGATTATCATGGAAGTATAAAATCCAATGTCAGATAGCCGTGACCATAGAACCTGTAATTGACCCGAAACGGTGTTTTGTTTGCAAAAACAAATATACATGAGTTAGAACCGTAAAAATAGTTTCATTCCCTATAATCCAATGTCGTTTTTTGCCTTGTACAAATCACTTAAGCGAAAATGTGCCACATCTCCCGGTCTAAGAATCTTTTCAGTTCATGAATACTTTCATTGATGGAAGCTTAATGACGCCAAATTAGCAAGTGCATAACATACAACAGCTTCGACATCATGCTCATCATTTTCCTGAGCCTATTGAGGTGTGCGGTAGATTGTACGCAAGTTAATGCGAAACGGCTAGCAGTGGATTAACTTCGGCTTGATGAACTTAATTACTAATGAACCAGAGAGTTGTTTTTCGTGTGCACTCATGTGCAATGCGATGATTGCACTAATTGCCTGATTGAAAAACTTTATACACGCATTACTCAGAATACACGTAAAAAAGAATCAATTTAGAAAAATCCAGCACTGACGCTCGACGAAGAAAATGTAGTAGCTTATTGCAACGTACCTGAAATAAATCTGCTTAGGAATAGTTGTCACGTCTAATTCGAATCGTGGTTTAACATTAATTGTATTCTATATATGACGGTACAACCGGTACAACGTCATCCCCTTTTTATTGCCTTTCTTCGGTTCCTGGAGACTCTCTTATTTAAATTTAAATTTTGAATTGTCCACGGCTAAAGAGCCATTCAGATTGCGAGGAAAAGTCCCTCGCAATCTGATTTTGTTTCGTTCCACCGTCAGTCCGTGCTCGATCGCGACAGTGTACGGAGCTGTTTAAATTCAATCGCGCCTAATTTTGCTTCCTTTACTTAGTTTATAATCATTAGTAATCTAAATCATGTGCCAATCTTAAAAAGTTTATAACCACTACAACCTTTATCATGTACCTATGAATACGTATCTGTACTTCAGTATAACTCGGCCCTTTTGGAGTAAGTGTACTTAATATCTTTATATTCCTCATCATTAAGTTAGGAAGTGTTTTGTAATAATGTACCTGTTTTCTGTTACCTTTTATAGAAGGCTTTCTTGTTATCTTTTTTATCTTTAACCGACTTTAATAAATTTGTGTACCTGAAGTTTTCTGTTTTACTGTCATGAACCTGGTCACGACTTGTTAGGGGTACATCCCTTTCCTATATTAATGTTCGATGTACAATATAATGTAAAATTATATTAAAACTCGACCTGAGTGATGTAACGCACGTGTATTAATTGATTTTAGGTTCAATTCAAACCTTCTTTTTGTACGTGATAGATACGAGGGTCAGTAATTTTGCACGTAGGTAAGTATGTTACATGAAACAATGCGCTGCAGCCATTAGTTTGTACTGAACAAACAATATTTACAACAAATCTTGTCCCATTCATGCGCGGCCATTGTGCAGAGCGCTCGTTTATTATATGCGCGTGCGCATCGACCAAATTTGTACCGGACGGCGACGCTACCGCGGCGTATATTGTGCGTTTAGTTTATGGCTGATAGCTGATAATGTAACCCACGATACTCAGTTTATATAGTAATATGTTCCTTATTCGAGCATGTCTCACAGACAGTTGATCTGGGTACAGACAACGCTACGATGGCGGTGTTTAACCACGACTCTGTTGGCTGGTTAACAAACTTCGAATTCAATTTTGATTCTCATTCGACATACAGACTTATTGTAATATCTGTCTTCATTTTCGTGAATAGCACAAAATATTATAAATTATGTGAATTTAGATAAAGTAAAGTTGATAAGAGCACTAACACACTTCAGCAGAGCAATTCTTCGAGCTATGTCGGTTACTTCAGTTTTCCTACGGATTTCCTCATTTCTGATTCTATCACTTAGGGAAATACCGAGCATCACTCTCTCCATTGCTCGCTGAGTGACTTTGAGCCTTCTTATGAGGCCCATATTGAGGGACCACGTTTCTGATCCATATGTGATCACTGGCAACACACACTGGTCAAAGATTTTCGTCTTGAGACACTGAGGTAATTTGGATGCAAAGATTTTTTGTAGTTTCCCGAACGCTACCCATCCGAGCTAGATTCGACGAGAGATCTCTTTCTGAAAGTTGGAATTACCTAACTGGACTGTCTGCCCCAGGTATACGTAATGGTCAACAATTTCGAGTGTAATGCTACCAATTTTAACTGGAGTGGGTACAACATGGACATTCGACATGATCTTCGTCTTGTCCATGTTCATCTTAAGACCCAATATTTTAATAAATAAAATTACACCAATTTAATAATCGGAAGCCTGGTTAAAAATATATGCACCGGATCCAGTGGTATATTGACCCACAGCTGGACCGCCAATTCTGACGACGGCCTGATCAATTACGGGAAGCTATATCTCACCGATACCTATCTAATTACAATCCAACAAGAGACCTTCATTACGGCTACATATTAAATAAGTCAACTACTGCTTTATGTCCATTAAGAGACGCCGAAAAATGTTTTTTACGGTACTTGATGTAGAGAAAGGTGGACGTGATTTCCTTTATTGCTTGAAATAAAATGAATGTATTTAAAATTGTAATTGGATTTAACGCAATATTCAATTGGTTTTTGAAATACAAATCCAAATAGATTCTGTAATATATAGAAGAAAAATACACTGATATATTTTGCGACATATTGGGCAATCCGTTATTGTAAAGAAATTAAAATTTGAAAATGTGTTAATTAATGTTAGAAGAGCAACTAAGAATTTGAAATAAACAAGTTGACCTGAAAATGCTGGCAGATGGCGTTGACCCGAAATGCGTCATAACAGCATCGCGGTGTTAAACATACGAGGGTTACCTTCAAAGTAATTATAAATTAAAGTAATTACAACATTTGAAAATGGAAATCTTTGGCTGTAGAATACAGTTTGTTTCATCTGACTGTCACTTGTTTTTACATCATGGCATCATTTTAGAAATTGGTTGTCTACATCACCATGGACTTAACTCGTGAAAATTTTCGTAGTATGATTTTCTACGACTTTAAGTGTAATTTAACAGCCCAGTGGAGGTTTGCTCGGCTTCAAACTGCTTTTGGCAATGAAGCACCATGCAAGACGACTATTTATAGCTCATTTGCAGAATTCAAACGCGGTCGTGTGAATCTCAGCGACGAATTTCGTGATGGTTGCCCGTCCACTGCTGTGAACAACAAAACCATCTGCAGATGCTGTGCGCCGTACGATCAAAACAGATAGGCATGTGACATACCATGGGATTCGGGCATCTTTAGGCAAAGGCATGAGTCAAATACAATCAATACTATACAAACATTTGGGTGTGAAAAAGCTGTGCTCTCGGTGGATGCCACACAATTTGACTGAGGCTCAAAAAATGAATCGCGTCACTTGGTGCAATGCCATGCTTACCAGACTCAAGGAAGGGGTATCAAATTTGGTGTGGGATATAGTAACAGGCGACGAAACATGTATTTATAGTTACGATCCCAAAACAAAGCGGCAATCGATCCTATGGGTCTTTCGAGATGAGCCGAAACAACTAAAGTGGCGCGCGTGCAAAGTGCCTCTAAGCGGATGATTGCTTCTTTTTTAATAAAACTGGACACGTGGCTACTGTTGCTTTGGAGAATCGTTGTACCGTGAATAGTGATTGGTATACGACCATTTGTTTCCCGGAAGTTATTGACAAACTCCGTAAAAATAACCACGATAATGTCAGTTCTCATACGGCCAGGCAGACAAATTAATTTTTGAAGGTGAACAACGTTGACCTCGTGAGTCATCCCGCATACAGTCCCGACCTGGCACCTTGTGACTTTTATTTATTTCCAAAAAATAAGAACCAGTTACACGGTCAACGTTTTTCATCACCTGAAGAGGCTGTCTAAGAGTATAAAAAATATGTTTCAGAGAATGTCACGGAGGAGTGGCATAAATGTTTTGAAAATTGGTTCATTCGTATGAAAAAGTGCATTAACGCCAACGGAGAATATTTTGAGAAACAATAAATTCATTTCTGACCATTTATAGTATTTTTTCTTATTTATTCCGGAAATTTTAGTGCGCCTCACGTACGTCTGAACACATGATGGCGGACACGATTTTTCGCATTTCTAAATGCAAGATGGCGGGCACAATTTCTTAAATAATAGCAAGTTGGGTGTCGTTTTCGAGATATTTGGGGATGCTCATCACGAATATGGTACTAATTTCTAAATCCAAGATGGCGGGCACAATTTTTCGAAAAATAGCTAGTTGGGTATCGTTTTCGAGGTATTTGGGGGTGCTCATTATGAATATAGAATTTATATCTAAATCCAAGATGGACTAGGACTAGGAGACTTTTCAAATAAATTCAACATAAATTCATCCTTTTTGTCGGGTTGTGCATGCCAAACAACCCAACGCTGATATTCTGTGGTGGTCGAGGAACGAAGTGGACGCCACCGACAACGAATCAATAAAACATATGTTAAATTTAAAATTTCAAAATAAAACACTTTACAGAGAAAAATATTTATATCTAAATACCTAATATTTATCTATACGTAAAATTTTGTACGATAAAACAATAAATCATGTATATGTATGTTAACTATATTATAGTGAATATTAAAATTTGTAATTAAAATCTATGATGTAAAATAAATAAAATCTATATCTAATTTCTCCTGTTAAAACGATTATTAACCGTTAAATTAACTTGTATAAATTGAATATAATGAATTATAAAACGTGAATTCCCAAACCAACTGCTATTTATCACATATTTTTTGCCTATCTAATAAATACAATTTCAATTTACGTTTGAACGTGCTTTTTGTGGCACAGTTTCTAATCGGAGGAGGTATATAGTTCCAACATTTCGTGGCAGAATAACGAAAACTACCACGCAATGCTGCTGTACTGTATATATGTTTGGGGGTTCTCGTTACGAATATAGCATTTATGTCTAAATCCTAATTGGCGGACACGACTTCTCAAATAAATGCAATATGGGTACCATTTTCGATGTGTGTGGGTGTGCTCATTACGAATATAGCACTTATTTCTAAATCCAAGATGGCGGACATAACTTTTTATATAAAAACAATTTGGGTATCCTTTTCGAGGTGTTTGGGGATGTCATTACGAATATAGCACTCATTTCTAAATCCACGATGGCTGGCATGATTTTTTGAATAAAGGCAAGTTGGGTATCTTTTACGAGGTATTGGGCGTACTCATTACGAATATAGCACATTTCTAACCATCTTGCATTTAGAAATGCGAATAGTCGTGTCCGCCATCATATATTGAGATATAAATGCCATTTCCATAAGGATTACAAAAATAAATTTTCGAAAATTCTTGACATCCATCTTGGATTTAGAAATTAATGCCACATTCTCAATAAGCACTCCCAGTAGTCGCAAATGCAAATATGGAGGTATTTTCTTCAACCTTTCACTGCCAATCCCGTGACAGTATCTCAAATCTCTTTACACTGAGCGCTATGTTAACGACACAATTCGCCATTATTTGCCTAACAACATCTTATGTGCCAATTACTCTTAAAGCCTTAAATTCGCATTTAACAATAAACCATTACCTATACCGCAACGACACGTAGGCATAAGTCAGCGAAGGGCAACGTAGGCGCTAATGAACGAGTTAATTAGCCACGAGCCGCTTATCGACCAGTTTCCAGACTAACTCACGGAATACTTATGTATATAAATAGTTTTTGGTTGGGCAACGGACACTTCAAGCTCGAAAGGATACTTAAAACTGCTGGTCTTATCTGCAACCTAAAAGAAAACAAAGCCGTCGTCTTTTATCAGTACATAGCCATGGTAGTATCTATTGCTTTTTTATTTATATAATAGTATTTATTGCTATTGTAATTTTGCATATCGTCGGGGATTGTGCAATTACGCGTAACTAGCATTTGATTAAGAGTTTTCATTTCGGTAATTTAGTGGCCAAATCTATTGTTATCAGGCCGTAGACAACATAAATTAATGCTTACTGTGCAAAAAGTCGTAGCCATTGAAATAACAAAATAATAACGTTAAATCCCTCTCCCGTGAAATTTGGTTTAGTGCACATACCACGCGCTTTTTACCAATACTATATACTCAGATTTGCACTCTCCCCGACGAAGTGTTAAACATAAAATCACCTAATTAATTTTAATTCTGTGTATGAAATTAATAGTTCCGTTTAGGTATTGAGCGGACTATAGAGATATCCTGCATAGAGCTTGAACGGCTTGTTATATTAAGCGTGTACAGACCCCCTCATTCATCTTACGAACTATTTGAAAAAAGATTAGATGAAGTTTTAGCCAAATTAAATAATATAAATAAATATATTGCTGTTTGTGGTGACTTCAATGTTAACTTATTAGAAGATTCCAGTGCTAGCAGTAGGCTCATATCATTTTTCCAATGTTATAACCTTGTGAATCTTTTTTTGGTGCCTACTAGAATAACTTCTACTACTGCCACTTGTTTAGACAACATTTATACCAACGCCGCACCTAGTAATAAATCTATTATAAATAAATTAACTTCAGATCACTGCGGTCAATTGGCCACATTTAATATAACTGTTGACAAAATGCCGAAAAAGGATATCACATGTGTTCCGATAAATAATGGTCGACTTAAAGCTTATAGAAATAACGTAATGCTTAAACTAACTGACATTCCGTACGTTAACGATCCCAATAAATTGTATAATTCAGTTTTCAACATAGTGAAAAGTGAACGTGATAATGTTTTTAAGTCCAAAATCATAACTAATAATAATTCATTGAAATTTAGTGAATGGGCGACTGTGGGAATTCACAAAAGTAGACAAAGGCTATATGATTTTTACGATGAAAGAACTTATAACACTAGTAACAGTTTTAATGATTTTGTTAGGAAATATTCGAAAATGTTTAAACGTGTTTGTGTGGCAGCCAAAGCAATGTTTATTAATAATAAAATAAAAAGCAGCGCGAATGTAGTAAAAACGACTTGGAATATTATAAATAGCGAAACTGGAAGGGCCAAACCTCGTAACTTAGATTTTCAACTAAGATTTAATGATAAAATTGTAAACACAGACGCAGAAGTTGCTAAAATATTTGAAAATTTTTTTACCGACATTCCAATTTTGACTACTAATTCGTTAAATTCATCTCCCACGGCCGCTGAATCCTTACTAAAGGAAAATAATGCAGTTAGTATCACTAATTTAAGGTTCCGTCATGTACTTCCAAACGATATTGTTAAAGCCTTTAAGTCTATAAATATAAAAAATACTGCTGATCTTGATGGTCTTTCAGTCAGAGTAATTAGTTCTATAGTTGATTGTATTTCGCCTTACTTAGCCTGTGTCTTTAATAAATGTGTTGATGATGGTGTCTTTCCTGACCTCATGAAGCAAAGTAAAGTTATTCCACTTTTCAAATCTGGTAGTATTTCTGACCCCACCAATTTCAGACCTATATCAATACTACCAACTCTCAGTAAAATATTTGAAAAAATTATTCTAAATCAGATGTGTGCACATTTTTATAGTAATAATTTAATGTCTCCTAAACAATTTGGTTTCACTCGGGGTCGCTCTACAACCGACGCTGGTGTAGAGTTGATTAATCATATATTTGATGCATGGGAAGTCTCACATGATGCTATTGGTGTATTCTGTGACCTTTCCAAGGCTTTTGATTGTGTGCACCATGATACACTGGTCAGGAAACTTCGCCATTATGGTGTGGCGGGACGTGATCTCGACCTTCTTAAATCGTATTTGCGTGGTAGGGTACAGAGGGTCGATGTTAACGGTACGAGATCGTCAGGGTCTGTAATTAGCATGGGTGTCCCTCAAGGTTCAATTCTAGGCCCATTTTTGTTTTTAGTTTATATTAATGATTTACCTAGCCTTATGGAGGGTATAAAACATGAGATAGTATTGTTTGCTGATGATACTTCCTTATTATTTAAAGTTAAAAGGCACCAATGTTCCTACGACGATGTGAACAATGCTATATCTAAAGTAGTTGATTGGTTTGCTGTTAATAACCTACTTCTTAATGAGAAAAAAACAAATTGTGTGAAATTTACATTACCCAATGTTAGAGAGACGGTTACAAACATTGTAGTTAGAAACGAAAAATTGAATCTTGTGGATACAGTTGTATTTCTAGGTATAACGTTAGATGCTAAATTGCAATGGGGTCCCCATATAAGTAAGTTGTCAAAACGGCTCAGCTCTGCAGTGTACGCGATTAAAAATATAAGGAAACTTTCAGACGTCGAAACCGCTAGATTGGTTTATTTCAGCTACTTTCACAGTCTAATGACATACGGCATTTTGCTTTGGGGTAATGCCGCCGATATCAATAGAATCTTTGTCCTGCAGAAACGTGCAGTTAGGGCAATTTACAATCTGGGCCCCAAAGTATCTTTGAGAGATAAGTTTAAGGAAATTAACATTCTTACACTAGCCTCACAATACATTTATGAAAATATAATTTATGTTAAAAGGAATAGTAATTTCTTTATGAAAAATAGTGACAGACATAACATTAATACGAGGAATAAAAATAAACTAGCTTTTCTTGATAGTCGTCTTCACAAAGTCAAACAATCATTTAAGGGGCAATGTATACGCTTCTATAACAAGATTCCGGTTGATATACAAAATTTGCCTTTCACGAGGTTTAAAACTATAGTGAAACAAAAACTTTATACTAAAGGTTATTATACAACTTCTGCGTACTTGGATGACAAAAATCCGTGGTAGTAACCCGTTTAGCTCATGGAGGTAGTCTCAATCTGATGTTTCAAATAAAAAAATATTGTAAATGTTATTTACAAAGAGCAACCCCTAGAGTTTCTTGCTCATTCTTCTCAGGGGAATCTGCCTTACGAATGAGCGGTAGAGTTTAACCATTGTGACGATTTCAAGTGTAATAATGTTTACCTATGAAATAAAGATAATTTTGAATTTGAATTTGAATTTGTACCCATCGTGCTGCTTGTCTGTGCACGTTCAAAATTTCATTCTTTTGTTGTATTATGCGTTGGTCTCCATCCGTTTTGTTTACTTGTACAAATAAATGAATCAAAACATAAACTTTGTAAGTAAAATTCATTGAGTCAAAGGCACCACACGAGTGAAAATATTATAATAAGATTTATAATATTAATAAGATTTTTTTAGAAAATTAGCTAAAAGTATGTCTGGCAACGGTATAACTAATTAATAACTACGCAATAACCAATAATGTTATATTTTCATTTGTCCGTCCCTTTGTACATCAAAGCTTTAACTTTAAACTTTGTACTCATAAAATTTGTAAATCATCAAAATAATGATTATCGGTGACGTAAAATCAACCAATTACAGTCTACATTAACTTTTTTTATGCCCACACAACAAAAAGGGAAAAACATGAACTTATCGCTTCGTTCGGTATCGTCTCAATAATTATATTCTCGCAGCTTCCGTCGGTAATAATTAAATTTCTTCATTTAAATTTTCCGCTCGCTTCGTTTCACTTTATATCATAAACTATATTCCGTATCGAAAGCTATATAGTACAAGAGGTCTGTCTTCTGAGTCCGTGGGCAGTGAGTTACAAGCATTGTCCTGCAGTGATTAGAGTGAGAGGTGTTAAGGCGATGGCAATTAGTTGCTGAGTTACTGCTCGGCTTCACTTCACGTCTTGCTCGTGTCGTCACTCGACTGACGAGTGCTTGAGCGGGGTTGTATTACCTCGCGGTATTTCATTACCTAAGAATCAGAAAAACCGATCAGAACTTCTTACCTCTTTTAGGAATCCAATTTTAATTACGTAATTACTGACAAACAAATAATGAAAAACATTTTTTTTAAAGTTATGTTTACTTTTCAAGGTACTAATATTCTCCACATCATAATTTCACGGATCGAACACATTTCTTATTTCTGTAAGGGTATTCATATGTCCCCAATTCATGTCCTCTTGTTGCTTTTTTCTCAAAGAGGAATAAATTAAGCTACCGGGTTTGATACGCCTGCGCCGGTCCAACATCACGAACGTGTCGTTTTGGGTACACGCTTGTTAGAGCATCCGGCTTTACAGATTTAGTAAATTAAACGTTATCTTCGTGTGACATTGATATCGTACACCTTTAATGCACTTGTTGTGAAATAAAAATAAATATTCTTAGTTAAGTTATAGCCTGAGAAGATAGTCTGTACTATATTTATAGTCGGTATAAAAGTGAAGCTTTTCATTTGTGTTGGTAATTGCATTACCTATTCGATGACATTCAGGACATTAGTAGCCTATAAAATATGATCACAAATTAATGTATTCCTTAAATTTTATTTTAAACTTCTCTGTTTCAATTTCATTAATAAACTCACTGGAACAACTTGTCGTGTAAACGTTATCGCCATTAAATAAACCTTAATTCTGACGTCGTCATAGTCAAACATTAACACGGGCCAACGCAGTGTTAAGTCCATAAGTTAAAGACAAAAAAATCCACTCCTCAAAAATATCAGCCATTACTCTGAAACGATAAGCAGCAATCACGTCAGCCGTTGCGCGAGTTATGGCGCCAATTATCGAGTTCGAAAAACGCAACTCGTTTCTTCAGCTCAACGTGAAGTGCGTGATTCCTGTAAGACAACTAATGGATCCTGTGAGAACGATGACGGTTCTATCAGTGCTAAAAGCACAAACTGTCAGTGGAAGAAACAGGATGCCTTGACTCTATGCTACTGAATTTTGGTCGAAATGGCGCAGTCATCGTCCAAGGTCCTATTTCACCTACTGATGGTGATTGACCTCCGGTAGTTTGTGCCATCCAACACGATGTTAAGAAGGTCTAATCTATCTGTCATCTAATTCATCATCGTCTTTAATCACTTCCATTCGGTTGCGGCTTCCATTTGTCACTTCGCAATAAAGCTGGTAAAATATTTACGTCCTTATATCCGTTCTATGTACGGACAACGGCACATCAGACTACACATTTTTGACCGAAAATCGTCTCCGTTGCAACGGAACAAGATACGCCAATGTGTATCTTGAAGTGCTGACGTGTGTACAGGTAAATTAATTTTAAAAATCTGAGACCTATACATCTGTTTGCATTTTCAGCGTATGTAAAGACAGTATTGGCTACAGGTGTAAGTTTTGGGTTGTAAGTCCTGAAACAAAAGCGATGTTGCAATTCCCATTAATTGTGTGAGGATTTATAATCCCAATTAGGATTATCGGTGACGCGGCCAGACGCGTGGGCATCCACTGTCGCGCTGGCATGCTTTTATAGGGCTGGGGTGTTGTGTGAGGTGTATGAGGACTATGTTTGTAGCCGCTTGCTGCCTTATTGGGACAGATAATGACATTACTTTCTTGAATGAAATGTCGCAATTTTATATTTATAGACGTAAATCATTTGTTATCTGGTATTTTGAAAAAGCATTCTAACTGTCTAAAAATTTATTATTTTGATTGTCGACTGTTAGCTACCGTAAAATTAATTAATTACTGACATAATTTTATTATTTGATAAGTATGATAATAATAACACCATCTACACTTTTCTTTGACGTATACGGAGCTCCTCCGAAATATGTCAAAAACAAACGAAAAGACAAAATAAAGCACAAGACCTAACAAAATTCCCAAAAATCAGCGATGTTGTGGTCACGATTGCGATAGTTGAGACGTTCGCGCGGCCACGACGACGTGGTGCGGGCGAGGCATCGGCAGGCTCGTAATTAGCTGCATCGGAGTCACGCCGATCGCCGATGCCGCGAACTAGAGATTAACCAGGATTTCGGTGTGGGGACATTGTCACGAACTTAACTTATTCAAGGAAAGTAGGTGAAATCAAAGTATTTGATCTTTATTGTTATTACCTATCAAGTTCATTCTAAGAGACATAGAACAAAGCACGACTGTTAAAGGTGCGATAACCTTATTAAAACATATTTTTACAATCAGACTTTGTTAATTCCATTCAATAAGATGTTTCAATCAACTAATAATAACAATCATGACCACAAAAGTC
Source organism: Hyposmocoma kahamanoa (assembly GCF_003589595.1). Classification (NCBI taxonomy): domain Eukaryota; kingdom Metazoa; phylum Arthropoda; class Insecta; order Lepidoptera; family Cosmopterigidae; genus Hyposmocoma; species Hyposmocoma kahamanoa. Next base: position 24,384,308 of record NW_020654748.1, read on the forward strand.
AGTTTCTCTGAAGAATTCAACAATACACCTCCTGGCGTCAGTAAATGGTAATTGACAGCAGAGTTAACAACTTTAACGACCACAATTATCGACGAATATTTATTTACATTGTCCAATCGCCATACCTCGGCCACATCGTGTCAACTGTTTACTTTTTGGTTTTCAACATCCAGCTATTTGATTATTAGTTCAGTGGATTGTTCTTATGATAGTCATTTTTATTTCTTTATCTTCTTTTGGCAGTGATTGGAAAGTTAACCTATTATAATTTTACCAACAAACGTTGACTTTTTGCCTTTTTATCAGATATTGTGTATAATGTTTCAGAATAGAAATACCTGTACTCTTACGGTCCCATATAAGGTGTTGGTACACCCACGCGGCACCTGTGTATCATTGAGATAGCACTATCGCGACACGGCTACCGTCGCCGTCTGCGCCGCCGCCGCTCAAATGCGTTTGTCTTGTTCCCTTAACTAACGCCTGACCTTGGCCTAACGGAATATATGGAAAACATGTTCGATATATATTGGAATTTAAAGTGTAGAAAATGGTTCTGGAATTTTCATTCCAACAGAAGTGTATTACAGCAATAAATCGATTTACAAAGTTGAAATAGATAACAGAAGCACGCAACGGTTAACAAACTTCTAAAAGTACAACAACAACATATCTATGTATAAAACTTACATAGTAAAAATAAATCGAATTTTTATTTCTACAAGATAGAAGCTGTCGCCACGAAGCAAAATAATTGTCATAAGAATTTTAATTGTTATTAAACAACATATCTTAGTGACAGGTTTACCTTCCAGCTGACGACAACATTCTAGCAAGAAACGTCAAGTTGACCAAACAAAAAGAAAACCAGTTTATTCATTTATCTATGATCGTAGGTAACTCCTAGATAGCGCTCGAGTACCAGGGTACCAGAGGACGAGAGGAGGTTCGCATTGTCAGGTGTCGGAAAAACGCAAGTACCGCGCGACTTCTTAATGAGAGTGGACAAACTGGCTACTGAAGGGCTAATACGTGAGAACCGTGTGGATATGTGTCTCATAAATGAGGTTAACACTTTTACTAACTTATTAACGCATGCTTATTTTATTATCTGATCATATGATTGAGATGAGTAATTTCTAAATCTTTAATCAAAATCATCGAAAGACTCTCTTTTTAGAATCAAGTCCGTTTATTAGCTTATTGGAAAAAATTAAAGGATTCAAATACGAATTACGTACATTATTTACTTTAGTGCAACACATTTGACACTATTTTTTAGTTGTTGATTCAACATGTATGGATTTTTTCATAAGTATGAGAACACGTATCCATAACAAACCAGTGAGGCATCATATGGCGCCCTAAAAGGCAGCAGTATCATTACGCGACCGGTCGTAGCTCGGTGCGCGGTGCGCGGTGACCACCTCCGCGCAAACCTGTGCGCCTGGTAGCAACAACGGTGGGCGCCCGTCTTCTGTTTTTATACATATTGGTTCACTTGTTTGTTTCTTTGTTTCCTCAAACGTAAACCTTATAATGTTTAATTACTTCTTTATACAATAGTTTAAGGTCGGCAACAGAGTTTTTCATCTACAATCGCTGCCATTGTTAATGTGATAATAATGAAACTCCATTTTTATCAAACTTGACAATTACAGTTGTAATAGAGACCGTATTCAAGAAGTAGGCAAGAATAAATGCTTTCACTACTGATATTAACCTCGCGGTAGATACATAGGTACATCGCAGCAATTGCGAGTGCTCGATAGGGGCATTCGTCTCTCCAACGCAACAAGATGTTTGTGTTGCTATTGACAATGCCTCCGTCCCGATAATCTCACAGGCACAATAGCTCTACCTACAGTTTTGCTATCCAGACTTGGATGAAGAATTCACGACGATTGACGTGCTGCATGAAATCACACCATTCGAACTTGATTTGTGTTTATGTAATAAATATTTAATACCATTGCGGATGCAGTGGTTTAATTCATTGTTTTTTGAGCGAATAACCCCAAAATCACCCATAAAGATAACGTCACTCAAGGTCGTTATATTTCTTCAGCTCTTGTCTATCAGAGGCCTAAATCAGGGTTCCTCCAAATTAACACAAAACTTACTGAAGTTATTATCTACATCATCGTATCGATATCGTTTCTCGAACTTGTCCTCCGCGCCTCGTGCGTACCTAGTGGTTGGATTGTGCGCCGTATGTCTGTCGCACAGAGCCGGAATGCGGTTAAACGTTGGGCGCGACGCGCGACGTTCATTCACGCCGGTGATTTATTGCACCCGCGCATACCACCACATCCAACATGTTATTTCATCTATAAAAACACTAAATGTTATTATAGTTATTTTAAAATTGCATTAATAGATATTTGTTTTATCCCACACTTCTATACTGTGTAAAGGTATTTCGTGTTTAGACTTCTCTGCAATGACATTTTCTTAATAATCTCTTAAGATACAAATATCTAACATTGGTTTTCTTAGTAACGTAACGTTTATAATTACTGACACGTAATACAAAAATGGGGCCTTACCATGAGCTCTTATTACGATTTAGGTTAGGACCTAAAATGAATCGTTGTAAACCAGCGCTACATGAAGTGTATATCATCATCCCGCTTTTTTGTCGTTACGAATCTTTATTGAACTGTAATAAGAGTTCATGGTAAGGCTCCTGTGCTTCAAAATTAATCTCTCTCTGTCTCTCATTATTGTCTGTTTCCACTGCCGGCAGGCTGACACTAGCTGTCGTCAGCTATCAAACCGCTGACGCTAAAGTGCGCATTAGACTGGCTCCGCAGCCACCGGCACCGGCCATTGGCAAAGCGCACATTATACAGTAGCCAATATACCACGGCTTTATAAACACTGCTCCGCTGTAAGTAATGCAGGCTCTAGGTTCGTGGAACACAGCAAGTCAACTTTGTCAAATACTTAAAAAAAATAAATATTAGACTCAATACTTACCAAAGCGGTGCGAAAATAAGCTAGGTCTTAATAACTAGTGAATATTTTGGTACCTCCGCGTCGATTAGTCGAAACACTGAATACTGTTAATTACTGCAACTCACATCTCTATACGCACTGCTTTGGTAGACAAAGGGCTTTGCGAGACCCTAGCGGTGCTACATTTAAGCAATTCCAACTTTGAATAAAGTCCCTGAGGTAGTAACGTCACCGCAGCTAGAACTTAGTTTAATCTGTGCCAGATAGTTCAAGTCGACACACTAGTTACTCAGTAGCAATGCACTGGCGGCTGCGGGGTGCGCGGGGGCGCGTCGGCGCGGCCCGCCCCGGGGCGCAGGAGTCGATAATAATAGCCGTCGCGACTCCGAGACGCATTGGCCATGCCGATGCAAAATGAAATAGAGTAGCTTTGCTACATATGCACAGTTAATAGGATTTTGTTGTTGTTTATTAATACTTCTGTAGCCGTAGAACCTTACCTACTTCTTCCGCCAAGCAGTAACGTGAGCATTTCCGCGTTCCGGTTTGGAAGGGTAAGAATGCTGGTGAAATTTCAGGCACGTGGGTCTCATTGTATTTTATTTTATTTATTTTGGCACGTTACAAGATACAAATTATATAATACAAGTAAAACTATGACACTAACCAGAAACAAACAAATTTCTAGCTCGATAACAACCGCTTGTCAACTTATGACTCTGGGTGACGGGCATAGTGGTAGTGCCCCTAAGATCTTTGCGATTTAAAGCTTTGAGTGACACTGCAACTGTTTTGGATAGGCGTGTCGCTTACCACCAGGGCGCACTTGTTCGTCCCATCTTTTTTCTTATTATAGCCAATGTATCTACCTCAAATTGGTTAACAAGTTTGCCAGCATCTCCTTCAATAACATGGATGGACGACATTTTGGAAGCACTCAAGGAGTGTGGTGGTTAGGTATCCCAGACCAGAGTGTGGTTGCTCCCGTGACTTTCACACTTTTACAATAAAAACCAGTCACTGAACACAATAACAGTCACTAGATTAGGTATTGATAATTAATCGATGGTGACTCTTACGTCTCCGACGCGTCTATGATTTCTCACAAAAAACTATATTTATGGACGAAACAAGTTGCAAATGTATAAAATAGTAAGTACCGCCGTAGTAAATTTAAGTAATTTTTTTTTTCAGAAAAAGAAGTTGAAAAGCATGTAAAAAACTTCTAAAAAAGAGAAGATATTGTTAATTGTTTCGTAATAAAGAAAGGAGAACACTATTTGGACGTATATCGACAGTTTTAAGTCAAGTTTAAAAAGCCATTGAAAGTAGAGATCTTGAGTTCGAGGATCGAATTTTATTGTGATTATGGAAAACCACCGTTCACTATTATTCTAGTTATTCCAATAGGAAATTCCAATGAAAAGCTTTTGAATTTAAAAATGTTACAGACTTAATTGCAGTAATATACGCCTACGTCAAATCTAATTCACTTGTATAAGTGATATTACTCGTGAAAATCAAAGCAGGCCTTCATTTCACCGAACGCGGTGCGAGTGCAGCAGTTGCAGGACGATTAATCGACGCATGAGTTGGTTTTGCACACCGTGCCATTACCACGTCAGGATAAATTGAAGTGCTGGTCCCCGCTATTTGTGAGATACAAAAAGTCTTGTTGTTCTGCTGGTACGCTATACACTCCATAAATGGGATGTCACCAAATATCTACCTCATCTAAGACAAGCAGACGTTCGGTGACATTTATGTATACCTTTTCGTTTCCAATAAGTTTCCCCTGCGGTAATTAAGAAATGAACTTAACATGTTAACAGAGATGGACGGCAAGAGACGGAGCTTATCGAAGTGGTTTTGTCGACAGAGGTTCCTCATTATCGCGGGCGGCGGCGGTAACGCGGCTACCGTACGATCCGCACTCGCAATGCCGCTGCCGCACTTAAATGCGCCTGCTACTATCCTATCACGCTGCAGCTTTTTATACAGCCTGCTACAAATATTATATTTAATTAAACCAAGATTTTTGAACGTTTATCAACAAAGAAAGGAATACATGTCCACAATAAGTCAATAACTATTTGTTATATTTTATATTAAAGTTTATAATAAATAATCGCCAGCTAATCGCATTCTTATTAGATTCGTAAATCTTTGTGAATTTTGTAATGTAACTTGTTATTTTGTAACGTAAAACGTCACTTTATAAATTGCTTACACATGGCTTAATAAAAATTTAACAAAAGCAACTAATTAAGCCCTGCCCTGTACACAGGCAGCGCTGGACCGCGGATTGAGTTAAATGGGCCCTTATCGCGTCCTAATGGATCACGAACATGTCAATTCATCACCGCGCGTCTGGCGCGTCTCACGCGTCTCACGCGGCTCGCGAGCTTGTTTTTGTAAATCTTCCCTTCTTTTGCACCATGCGCTATGTAACGCATCTTTAATGCACGATTAACGTCTTTTATTGATCAATTTTACTCATTAAATAATTTATGTAACTATTAATTAAATTTTAAGTTTAATTTTAATTATAACAGTTACATTCCGAAATGCAGGGTATTTTAAAAGAATTGTAGAGCTGCATGCAAGAATGATACATAGAATACTAAATCCACAGTGATGTGGAATACTTCAAGCTTTCTCGAAATTTGTTTGTTTGCTTGGCCGCGACGACATTGCACCTAATTATTGGCCATAAACTTTACTACTCAATAACGATTTCGAAATAAGGTGTTACGAAGTTAATGTCACACCATAAAAGCAATAATGTAAATCTTTTGCGCATGGGCACACGCGTGCAAAAACAACAGTAAAGTTAAGTGTTAATATATGGTTAATAAATATTCTGAGGTTTTACTGCGCGCTTCGCACTCGTAAAATTTGGGAGGAAAAAAATTACTGTAGCCGAGCTACAGGTTGCAGCTACTACTCGAATTTCAAGCGCAAACGAGACTCAAAAATGTTACGCCGACCTATTCGTAGATCACTACGTGACGTAAGCGACTACATCTTAGTTCGTGGTCGAGTTAAGAAAACACCTCTGGAAAGAACTTTAAGTACGCCGCTCAAAACTGAAAAATACTTTCTAAATTTTTAATTTTTAATAATTTTTATTTTTCCAGACAGTATTTCAAAAATTTAATCTATTCTAAACAAGAAACAAATAAACAAGGACGCCAATCGGTAGCCAGAAATCAATTTTCCTTTTTCAAACTAAGTAGCACATACCAGATTGACACTTCAAAATAAAAGTCAACATGAACTCCGGAACTTATCTCTGCGTAAAAAGGGGCGGCGGCGCGGAAGCGGCGGCCGGCGAGATAACGCGCCGACAAAGCCTTAATACCACCTTAATACGCTTAGAAGGCTGTATAAATCACCGCCGCGGCTATCGAACAATTAAGACATAGTCGGTATCGGGTTTTATTTGGACCGAATTAAGAATCGTGTCAACGGCTCCGATGGGATAACCCTGTTTTGAGCAATGAGCGGTGCTCGGTCCTATAGTGCAACCATTTTCTCCATTGAGTGAGATGTGATAGATAATTATTTTTAGTGCTTTTGGGAATTCATATTAGTTACATAAATTATGACGACATATTAAAGACTATGGATGTATTAATTATTTTCCCTGTGCTTACACTGAGTCTTAAGTTGCTTACTAGTGTATTTTTTTATGATAAAAATGTGATTTAAGGATAAAAATTTTAAAAATGTGCAACACTAAATTAAATATTTTTGTGTAAAAATGAACGCGTTGAAAGATTGAACAATTAAATTAATAATATGTTTCAAGTTGGGGTGCTCTCGTGCGAGCTCTGCAGCCTCTTTGCCTGTACCAACAGTAGTAAAAGATTAATGATTGAATTACACACTATATCCAATTAGTTTCCAATTACTTGCGAATTAACTCCATTACTTGCAACTGAACTAAGCGAAACCGGTCCCAAGAAATTTGTGACTTTGGTTAAAAAAAACTGCCGACACTTGGTGTAGGCAGGTTTGGAACGTGTATTGAAATAACCAGTCGACAGCTGATGCATCCCAGACTGGGTTCTAAATAGAATTTCGGCCCGAAAGGTGATGGATAAAATCACCAACCATCGTTTGCAAGGCATCGGTATGCCTTGCAAACGAGGCCTTCGCCCGAAACAGAGCCCCGAGGTGTCCGTCGCTCATCGACTATCCGCTCGCCGAAAAAGGAAACAAATAACCCCGGTCTCGATAACAACACTCGAGAATCGATTTGGAGAGTAACCATTTAATTATTTTATCGATAATCTCGCATCGAGGCCAGGAACAAAATAAGAGGAGCGCGGAGTAATCGTCGCTTAGCCGCCGCCCGGTAGCCGGCGGCGGTCGCGGCGATTTTATCGTCTCATAACCGACTCGATTTATAAGTATCGATTATATGTATCGATCCCTTGATACAGCGCTCACGGTCGTTTGGCGCGTTTTTTCGCTCGCCCGCTCCTCGGAGAACATGTTTTCTAAATAACAATTTTGTTCGATAACTAATTAATAGTGGTTTTTATGGTAAGTACATACTGTTGTAATAATAACTCGGTCGTTTATAATGGAGCCCCGGCTGTGCGTTCCGAGCGGGTCCTTCACAATCTGACGAAACGCTCAGATGCGATACGTGACTGCCACTATTAGTCAGATAGCGGGCATTCCTCGGTGCTCGATTGCGATCTCATCTGTGCAATAAGAAATTTCTACGTCCTCGAAGCCGAACCGATCAAGATCGCGACTACGACATGCTGCAGCCGAGCTACAGGCCGGCCGGCGATGCTCTTCGGCGGTCTTAGTGGCGATTGATATTTATAGTACAATTTGTACGTTCATTCCAATCGCAGTGGTGAGTTCTCGTCGAATAGTTCGACGTAATATGCGGTGAGACATTTTTAAGATCTCGCTTAACGGCCGCGGCGGCGCAGCGCGAGATAACAGTCGCTAAGAACATATTTAAGCGGGATTCAATTAAATTTTGACATGTATACGAGCCAAAGTCGGCACGGCGCGTCCGCGGGACGGCTGCGCGCCTCGCGCCGCGGCCGGGGCAGTGGAGCCGAGAAAGTGTATGACGGATTGCACCGAAACCTTCAAAACCTAATTTTATTTAGAAAAATACGTGCCTATAATCTCATAAACTTCTCCCTAACCGTACCACACAGACAGACCTAATGCCGTAAGCATTCTCTAACAGTCAACCATTGGAAAAATGACAACAACAAATTAAAATGGTTTGTTAACATTATAATTAAATAGGAATTAGTAAATTTTGATTAGTGTTTCGACCACTTCAAAATCGTAGATTATACGAGGGGGCGCTTCGCAAAACAAAGTCAATTGAAGTCAAATGTAACTCCAAGAAACTTCGGAAGCTATCGCCATAGTTCATAATATGTCCAGGTCCCAGTGAAATCTCGTGCAGTTAGTCTCACATTTTACAATCGCGGATAAGGTCCGCGGTGTTCTCACTTTGTGGTATCTTATCGCGGGCCGTTCGCGCAAGGACACTCACTCGAGTCCCTTTTCATTGGGAGCCTCACCAGCGCAATTACGGTAGCCAGTAAAGATATCTCTTTATTTAGAAGTTGTATTTTAATTACTTGTTGCTCTTCTTGGTAATTATTTTAATGCTCTTTTTAATGTAAATGTAATAACGTTTTTGTTGTCAAGATATCTGACTATTTTTAATTATTATTGAATATATTAAACGCATGTTCTTTTGAAACTGGCTTACGAATATTGTGTAATAAGTCACTGTTCTTTAGAGAGGTACTTCTGCTATATCGTTATACTCTACGTCTGAAGAAGAAGTGAAAGCAGCACCTCTTTTCAAGGAAACAATGATGTCTCCTAGCAGACGCGCCGCGCCTTGCACTGCAAACGGTTCAATTTCAATGACGACACTGTAACTCATTGGAAAGTCCACACAACAACATTTATATGAAAAGAGTTGAAACTTTGTTTATTGTGGAATTTGCATAACTTAACCCTTCGGCTGCCCGCCGGCCGAGCCGAAGCTTTATTGGAGCAAAAAATGCCACTATTAAACTATTTGCTGACGATTTCTTTAGAAAGCCGGGCCTGAGACAAAATTGATGAACAGAGTGTTCTAAAATAACTAGCCAAATGTCACTTATGTGATCGTTTCTATCTAGACTTTTTATGCAAAACGAAAACAAACATTCAAATTTATTTATATAAATTATTTAAAATAGAACCAAAATTAAAAGACTATCTCGTAAGCATAATGTGACAGTTTTTTCGATATAAACACATGTTTCAATATTCGTCTACCAACTGATATCGTCGTAATAGGACTTTATGAAAGGTAAATTGTATCTACAACAAAATCCACTGTTCGAAAAACAAATTATACCAAACTGCGAACAAACGAATAAAAAGACAAATTTTAATCATAACGAATGAATATTAATAATTTTATGTACAGAGAAGAAAGAAACCGTTTAATATGTTTATAATCATCCCGGTCTCGAGATGAACTCAAAACAATCTCATTAGAATCAGCTCTAGCGCCCAGCAGCCAGCAGCGCGCGCGCCGGCAGGCAACCTTTGTAAACATGTATGGAAATATTACGTAAAGTTATGTGATAGCTTCATCTACAACTATTTGGTAGACATTATGTGGCCCAGCGTCTCCAATACTGAGTTGAAGTAATATTGAATGTTTGTCTGTATAACAGTGCCGACCAACATAAAAAACGTAAAACGTAGCAAACGTTTTGAAGATTCATTCATTAAGTTCATAGAAAGCTTCTTAAAAATTATGTGATGTGAATCGAACTGTGTTAACCAGGTTTGTGACAGGAATGATTTTCGATAAATACGTAAACAAAGTCGTGAGGAAAATCTAGTTAAAAAATTAACAGGTTATTTTTCACATTAGTGCATATTAAACCAAAGGTGAAATCAGTTGTTAACTGTTAATTCGTGGTAATTTGAACCTCGCGGTTTTCTAATCTGGATACATTATTTATCACATAAAATTGGAAATATTCATGGTTTGAGTCATAAAAATCGTGTTTCATTTTAATAGTTTAATTTTTTATGGTCTAACCGTATCTCGACAGTTAAAACTTCGAATATTTCTCTCCTTTTGTTACATAATTAATACTGTATTTATAAAATACGAGTTAATTTATTAAAATGTTCTCACAAAAGAAAATTATTTAGTAAGTAATAATAATAATACCAATGCCCTAACAAAAAATATTTATTTAAAAAACCCACCATTTTCGTTGTTAATTACAACCACCCATTCTCCAAACAGCATAAATACAGTCAATAGTAAGTAACGTTTCGCACTTTCAAAGGTCAATAACGAAAACCTAAAACGTAAAGGCCTAAACGCCGTTGTGCATACATCTCATTAGATTTTGACGAAGTAACAAAACTGCAGCAGCCTGTACAAGCCCTGTCTTTGACTCAGTTAAGGTTGACGGGTAGTTTTTTCAACCCTTCCCCATTGTCGCGTTGTGTCACACAAACAAAACATCTAAACATTGCATTGACCATCGCCGCAACACAAATACTGGAGCAATAAGGGTTTTGGCAAAAAATGCCAGTAATGTAAAGGTAGCAAAAAATAAGGGACAATGCTTGACAATGTTTGCGTAGAAGATAACTGTTCTGGTAGTTACTTATAGACTTTTTTTGAAGCAGCTTTAATTTGGATTGCATCTTTGGTCACTTTGTTAGATTTGATTGGATTTCATATTTAGACAGTCTTGGAAAATAAAAAAATTGAAAGAAAAGAAAGAAAAGAAAATTACAAATTAAGTGCTTGAAAATAAATGCCCAGCGTAAGCGCAGCTATTTTTCATTTTGATAATAACATGGACTTCCGCAAAATAATTCCTAAATCGATTAATTAATAAAACATGCCTTATATGCCGTTATTTCACCAATGATAATTGTTTACGTATGGAATCGTAATAATATTCAACGTGGTCATTTGTTATGGGAGATTACCTCATTAAATTTAGTCCGTATGTCCTGTATTTCCTCTATATGACTATAGAGAATACACGTCATAATAAGCACGTGGTTATACATCTTGGATAGATACCGCCTTAACACGCACAAAACAGTGAACCTCGATAAAAAACTGAGAAGACTGGACAGTGAAGTGGACAATACGCTCGGACTGCAACAGTAGTCAATGCTTCAAACGTGTAACGGTCGCATTTTTTAACGAACGCTTTTTATAACAACCCTTTATAAGAAAAATTCCGTTAGATCCGAACAAAGCTCCAGACTCCGGTCACAAACTAATAGATTATGCAAAAACCCTACAGGGTCTTCCTTTTCACTGTATCAATTCCCATGCTCCTATAAAAGGATCCAACGGCAATCGATATTCACGGAGATGACACCTTGTTTGAATATTCACATCTTTCCCATGAACGTCTTTTCAATCGATCCAAAGGGTTGCCTGGCCTAGGGTGCGTATAGGCAAATTCGATTATCTTGTAGTATTCTCACGCACATCCCGCGGAGCAACAATAAATCTTTGCATACGCTCCCTAATAAAAAAACGCTATTAAAAAAGAGCTATCTATACGCGACCCTCGAGTGCATATGCATAAGAAAGAAACCCGTACACACCCAAATTATACGCCAAGGTGACAAGTGCTCCCGTCCACCAAGAACCGCATTAATTCGGCACCCTTTGGCAAATAACAAACGCGATACTTTGTACGCACTCGATATGGTTGCGATTTTTTCAATTCGTTCGCATACCTGTATCCCTCGCGTAGACGTGGGGACAGTTTATTTGCATTTTTTTTGTATAATTCCTTTTCAAATAGTATCTTAACCCTATTCACTAATGTCAGGGGTTAGGTTGCACTTAATATTCAAAAAGGGCAGGTACATTTCTCTTAATATTCTCGCATAAATTATAGTCAGGTACATTTTGCTCTATTGTGCATTGCCCAGGGGGTCCGTGCGCGAAACGTAGCAAGCTATTTTTTGCAGCTGCGCAATTTCCTTTTTTATTTCGGCGATGCAAGGTCGACATCGCCACTGTTATTTATTTGCGCTTTGAGTTCAGGCCTGAGCTGCAAGCGGATCTACGACATTTCACTTCCTGAATAGTTTAACCCGTTTCCTTTGTAAGAATTTATGCAAAAAAGTTGTACCCATCCTATTTTTTTATTCAATAAAATTTAGGGGCCATGCACATTATGCAAATGCGACGCATACATTTTGCTTACAATACGCAAAGCGTTGCTTTCGAAATTTATTCTTTATTTCGGTTTCGATAAGGAACATTTTAATTTTGTTTAAAAGTGTCATTTTTAGGGATTATTAGTAAGTGTGCGATTTCTTTCGTATTGAACGCTGTTTAGAAATGTCGTTGTTGATGGTTTTTTTTTCTCAGGACCGATGAAGAAAGAAAGAGTCTTACCGTTACAAGGAGGTTGTGTTGCCTTTTTTGTTGTTTGCGGAGTGACATATGAACCGGGACCCGGGATTTGGATTAGAATATGTAATTACTTCCTTTACGGTTTTCGGAAACGGTTGTCGGGGCCGTTGGACTCCGCCGCCCGCCCTCGAGAGCGGCCGGGGCCTGCGAGGTGCACGGGGAACAATGGCGTGTTAAACGTTCTTCTGCACTAATGCAACGTGCGCATCGTTAACTAGGTTTTGAGGAGGTGCGTAACACGCGTTTTTCAGCGGATTTCGTGTCATGCACAATTAACTCGTACATTTTAACAGGTGTAAACTATTCGCATTCGCCGTCGCTGTAGGTGCGTGTAATGATACCCCGACCTCGTAAGTGCAGTTTCGATGCCGTAAAAACAAATAGAGGCCTGTTATCAGCACCCGCTGTAATTATATTGTCGTTGCTTTCTGTAAAACCGAGCGTCGGAACAGCGAGTAAACAACATTCAGTACCCTTTCTTGATGACCGACTTACTTTTTACGAGCGCTACATTTTTTGAATGAAATCCCATTACCAATAATATAGCTCAGCCGACAAAACAAACAAACCGCGGGTCCGTTATTGAAAAAAGCAGCACCGAAAAGGGCGGTTCAGTGATTGTTGTCGACCGAGGGCTGCGCAAAAAACCACACTTTTTTTAAGAAAAAACTTGGCCTCTTTTTGCGCCTGCCCATTGTCTCTGTGCTATTGTCTCGCGATTTGAAATATTTTTATGCTTTCCGGATGACGATAATGTTTTTGACTTATTTTTCGATAACTATTATTTAGCGAATTTATTGATTTCGGCCGGCGCATTGTCTTCGGCGCGACGGTAGCTGGAAGGTTAGGTTGCTTTATTTTATCGCATAAATAGCAATTTGTACACGGATGCCGGTTCCTAATGGTGCAATAAAAACAATTAATTGTTTGCTTAGCTGACAGTTTTGTAATTTTCTAAATCGACACAGTGCACAGGGCAAATTATAGGAAGGAAAGAAACACTCATTTATTTCGAAAATACTACTTAATGCAAGTCAACGAAGGTTACGACAGATATAGTCACAATACTAATCGAACTATGCATCACAATGTCGGCGATCAGACATAAAAACATTAGGTGATCAATTTCGAGCCTTACTTGGACAGAATCAATTTTATTTTTTTCTAGAAAGTCATGTCATTTCATTTTATTAAAAAAAATTGAGCCTGGTGGCATTTGTCGCGAGAAAGCGTAATTAATCTTACGCAAGCGTTTGAGCAAAATTAGCATGACTGCGCGTGCGTTGATTTATCCGCGAATTATTCATACAGCTTCGATCGCATCGATTTTACTGAATTGCAAATTTGCATCAGAATGACGAAGTTTTCGATACTGTTTGGTTGATAGTTAAATTATGATACGTCATTCTTTATGGTTTGTGCGCAGCTGCCATCCTTCTTTCGCTACTATTATCCAATGACTTGCAAAGAAAGTTATGAAAACAATACATTTTATATAAAATATTATGATTTACAATTCGACTATCACGCTTGTCTGTGAATGTGGATCTCCACCCGCTACTCCCCTGACGTACCTCCACCGAGTTCCATCATCATCATCTAGTAGTCTTTTTCTCAATATAGTTGAAATATGTACACCGAGGTCGACCTTTTCCTACGTTTGCATTCACGTCGCTTAAAAATCGTTTTTATCTGGTCAAATCTTGAAGTGAGTACCTACTGCAAAACCTTGAAGTGAGTACCTACTGCACAACTTAGAAACCTTAAGTTAGTCAATTCTTTTCTGTTCAGGCTTCATCGTATACTTGAGACGGACTATACGTTTCCAGAATGAATAAGAGAAAAATATTATAAATGGTCAGAAATGAATTTATTGTTTCTCAAAATATTCTCCGTTAGCGTTAATGCACTTTTTCATACGAATGAACCAATTTTGAAAACATTTATGCCACTTCTCCGTGACAATCTCTGAAACTTATTTTTCATACTCTTCGACAGCCTCTTCAGGTGATGAAAATCGTTGACCCCGTAACTGGTTATTAATTTTTGGAAATAAATAAAAGTCATAAGGTGCCAGGTCGGGACTGTACGCGGGATAGCTCATAAGGTCAACGTTGTTCACCTTCAAAAATTCATTTGTCTGTCTGGCCGTGTGAGAACTGGTATTATCGTGGTACAAGATGATATGGCGTTTACGGTTATTTTTAAGGAGTTTGTCAATAACTTTCGGCAAACAAATGGTCTTGTACCAATCACTATTCACGGTACAACGATTCTCGAAAGCAACAGTAGCCACGTGTCCAGTTTTATTAAAAAGAAGAGGCAATAATTAGAGGCACTTTGCACGCGCGCCACTTTGGTTGGTTTTGGCTCATCTCGAAAGACCCATAGGCTCGATTGCCGCTTTGTTTTGCGATGGTAACAATATATCCATGTTTTGTCACGTGTTACTATATCCCACACCAAATTTGACACCCCTTCCTTGAGTCTGCATCAAGTGACGCGATACGTTTTTTGAGACTCAGTCAAATTGTGTGGGATCCACCGAGAGCACAGCTTTTTCACACCCAAATGTTTGTGTAGTATTGATTGTATTTGCCTCATGCCTATGCCTAAAGATGCCCGAATCTCGTGGTATGTCACATGCCTATCTGTTTTGATCATACTGCGCACAGCACCGATGTTTTTGTTGTTCACAACATTGGACGGGCGACCATCGCAAAATTCGACGCTGAGATTCACACAACTCCGTTTGAATTCAGCAAACCAGCTACATATAATAGTCGTCTTGCATGGTGCTTCATCGCCAAAACAGTATGAAGTCGAGCGAAGCTCCGCTGAGCTGTTAACTTACACTTAAAGTCGTAGAAAATCATACTACGAAAATTTTCACGAGTTAATTCCATGGTGATGTAGACAACCAATTTCTAAAATGACGCCACAATGTAAAAACAAGTGACAGTCAGATGAAACAAACTGTATTCTACAGCCATTTTCAAATGTTGTAATTACTTTTCAAATATTGTTTATGTAAGTGGCCAGTTCCGGAAATTTATAGTGCACCCTAAGTATCTGTCCGCAATGCTCTCTCATTACACTTTTCTTCATTCTGTCTGACAGACTTCACATACAACGCCACGCTCTCATTTCTAAATACAGCATCCACCTTACTTTCGTATTTCTTCTGCTACACTCAACATTCACTACTGTACTCGTACATCAGGGTCGAGGTCGTTACAACGAACTGCAAGACACCTTGTTCGAACACGCTCTAACTATTTTATAAAGGTATGTAAGGTACCATTGTCCTGATTTTGATCACCCTTACACCTATCACCTCTCCTCTCTTTCATCACAAATATTTTCACTTGTTCTAGTCTCTAGCCACGAACACTACTTTCGCATTCTGTAATACTTTTATCCTTTTCAGTCCTTGCCATTGACTTTCATTTCTTTTCCTCCATATGCTTTAAGCATAATTTAAATTGCCGATAACCCATTCCTTGCAGTTCTGCCAACGAGGCAAGAATAACTTGATCGTCTGCGTTGTATTTGACAAACGACTCAATTATTCTTAATTCACGTTCACTCGTTTCATGTCCAAAAAACAAATAATTGTTTGATGTTTAACCTGTGCATGAAAAATCATGCGCAGGTTAAACAATCACGGAGACTGATAGATTTTAAACCTTTCACTGCTATCCGTTAATTCTAACACCAGTATATTGCAATCCTTGTAACTGATTGCTATGCCTGAATCACGAGTATGAATTTCTAAGCCCACTTTGTATTCCTCTGGGAGTCATCAGATAACTTTCTGCCAATTTTTTTTTTATTCTACTTTCTTTTGATCTATTAATTTTTTCGCTATCTTTTTACAACGTACATAATTCTCTCATAGTTCCCTATTACCGTTTGCAAGCAATTTTTGATTACCTTAAGCAGGTAACCAATCTTATAGCACGTTCTTCTTTTCATTTACAGCTTTTCATACCTAACTATCAAATCATACATTCTAGTTCTACCTCTTTCACAAGCTTTGCAATTTCTTCTTTATGCTCAGAATTTGCTTCCGCCTTCTCGAACCCATGCCTTAAGTTATTTAAAATCTTTTTTTATGATACAAGTGACGGGGCAAACTAGTCGCGCATCCAGTGGAAAGCGACACACCCGTCCATAGCAGTTGCAGTGCCACTCAGAGCTTTAAATCACAATCTTAGGGCCACGGCCACTGCGCCCGTCACTCTGAGACGTAAGTTGACAAGTCCCATGTGCCTGTAATTTCACCAGCACCCTTATCCTTCAAAACCGGAACGCAGTATTGCTCACCTTACTGCTTGGCGGCAGAAATAGGTATGGCGGCAGTGCTTTCCTGGACAAACTCCTTCACAGGGAGCTCTACTGCTACTGAAACTTGCACCAAAATTTTTTTTATGCATGCGTATTTGAGACCGATTAGTTCATCTGATTGAACTTATAGTTGAACTTAGTGGAATAGAGGACATTTTCTTCTTATAGTCTTCCAACTTTTTACAATGTCAGTCTTTTTAGTGTGCTACTGCTGTAAGATTTTACACTGAAAATGTTCTACTTTCAACCACAAATTCATGACCAAAGGAATTGCGTTTAAAAATAGACACGTTTTTATACCCTTTTTGAGTAGAGAGTCACCAGTTATGTTTGTAACGGATTATTACAACGGACTACAATCTGTTACCAGTGTGAAGGTATATTTCACACAATTTCATAAACACGAACAATAAGACAAACCGTCTTTTCAGCCGGTGGCCCCACGCTCAGCACTGTCACCTTCGTAGCAGCTGCGTACGCGCATTACGCGCACAATTTAAACCAGGCTCATGCAAATAATGCCCATAAATAATGTCGTTTAATTCCATTAATAGTTCGGGAATCACTCGTTATTTATATGGTAATTCGTAACCCCACCGGGCATCTTGACATTGCTTCATTTGCAATTCTAAGTGTTTCCGCTATTGACAGCCGATGATCAACTGTAAGCTACATTTTTGTGGCAGATGTATTGTGGACAATTTGCCACGATTTGCCAACAGATGTCGTTAGTTGCCCCTACGTGAACGACTCGAATTGTGGTCACAAGTGCACGCAATAATTCGATCTACGGGTTAAAATGTCTAATAGGAAAAGACGTTTATAACAACATTTACCTCAAAGGCTTTTTTGTACAGTGTCATAAATCCGTGTGTCGTATTATTACTAGATTAGCAATCGTACATTTCTTGGAAAAGACCTCCAACTTCCTATACAAGATGATGATGTATACAATCGATTAAGAGTAGGTGATAATAACACCACTTAGAACGAGTCTGTGCGCCGTTGTGAACTCGCATCTCGCGTTGACTGCGATACAATAGAATGTGCTAAGTAAACGATTAGTCACTTGCACACGCTACGATTATATCATAGTCGCGGTGTCGTTGCGCTGCGGCTGCGCATTGTTTGCTGTAGGTAAAAATGTTAAGTTAATTTCGTTTATTTTTATAAATCTATTCGACTTAAATGTCTGAAATCTCTATTGAGATAAAAAAAGACATAATTACAAATATTTGGCATACAATTCTTTTTAAGTTTCCTTATTCGTGCAACTTAACAGTATGAAAGAGACTGTCAATTAACTGTATTATGAAAATCGATATTTATTCATTTTCACGCTTGAATTTAGAACTTGAGCGTTATAATGATACAAGTAACTTTCCCGCACAACATTATGGCATCTTCCGTTAAATCCTACCAACGCAAATGAATATACTAATAAATAAATAATATACAAGGTACCGTGTTACGATTGCAAGAAAAATGACGTCTTAGTTCTTTATACCACACCCTACATTGTATTTGAGAGTGAAGGCTCTATTCAATTGTTTCATAATCATAATATAGTTCACCGGCCAAGTGCGTGTCGGCGTGCGTGGCGAGACGTGTTATTTTTGTCACATTGTCATTACAAGACGGTTCCGGCCAAATTGCAGCGCGATGCCACCATGCATATTCATCGCCGCCATTGTCTCAGCGTGTATTGTGCCCCACCTGAAAAAGACCAGCGAACTTTGACCTCTCATAACACTTTTACAATCCCCTCTGAATATATGGAAATGTAGAAAGGAGGCGCGGTGGTAGATCGTATTATGCTGGATATGTGACACAAAAGAGCGTTCATAAAATGTCAAGAGAGATCCGTCACTGAAAGGCCCGCGAGAGGTCGGTGTTAATCATAGTTTACAGACGTGTGCAGTTACCTGGTATACCATCGCCATGACGTCCTTTGAACGGAACGTTGGAGGGATTCAAAGGTGCTCTATTATTGGATTTCTCTCTAAATAATTGTTTTTCTCTCGGCATTAACATATTTTGATGTATCTCTTTTTCATTACAAGCTTTTCAAAATTGTTCACGTTATGGTCAACTTAACTGAAAATAAAAAACTGGGTAATGTAAATGCACACGACGGCTTTTTAAATGATTTAATATAAAAAACGATTGTCATTTTTTGTGCGTGTAATCTTGGAGTCCGTCCGCAACGATTCATTTATATTTAAAAATCTCAGTCAAAGGTCGTCTGAATCTCCAAAAATTAAAAATTAGAATTGTGAAAGTTAACGGTTGGTGATATGCTATAGTGCTACATCATTAATTTATTGTTAATATATGCATTTTCACTCATCCGCACAGGTTCCATTTCAATATTATCTGATATATGATTATATTATATTATTAGGTTTTTTTTATTAAGATTATGAACAGTATACTTTAACACTACTTTGAATTTTTTAATAATGGCTCTATTTTTTAATAACAGGTCCATGTCTAAGATATATCATATTTGTCACAATTATTAAAACTGGTCACATAATTTCAAACATGTTGATTGTTGTTAGACCATACGTCTTCAATATTTAGACAGTTCTTTGAAATTGTCGTTAATTAAAATGTAGATTTAAAGAAATCATACTCGTTATTTCGAGTTTCGAGAGTTCGAGTAATTAATATATCAAAGAGATAATTTAATGACGTCGACACCATGACACCATCGATTTATCAAAAAAACGAATGATATACCTTTGACAATTTGTCTAGTTTCGTGGATTTCCATATTCATAAGCTGTACGGATTCGTGTGACCTTAGAGGTATCTTACAAACGGGAATGCGAGAACGAAAGTTATTGATTGACACATTAATGTTTTGTTATTTTAATGGCTGTCGGCAAATATTATATTTAATTCGAATAACTATAGTCAAGGTGAGCAAAGCACTCGCAAGACGGGGGATCGTGTAAACTCAACAATTACGTACATGCAAAGGTAATCAATAATTATAAATACTACATACACATGACCATTATATTACATTATTTAAAAATCAAATTTGTTTCATAGCTACATAAAACTACCCATTGAATAATTATTTGTAAATTTAATTATCTGTGAAACTCCATATTTTCTTAGTTTCATTTTTATTACAAGACTGTTATTTTAACTTATTCAAATAATTGCATTGTGTTGTGCTCAGCCGGTTACTGCAATGATTATGTTCAATGTCTAATTAAACTAATTAAGATGGGTGCGCGCGCACGCTCACACCGACATACGATGAATAATACTGTCCGACTTTTGTTTGGACATTTGTTTTATTTAATATTGACAAATCAACAAATTAAAGCAATTTCAAACAGAGAATATTTCTTATTGTCTTATAAATATGATGACAAATTTATTTTTATTGCAGTATACGTGGGGTTAACCATCTATTTGATTGATTACAAAGAGATTCACTTTGTAATCTAACTTTGTATTGGATTGAATGTCGTCGTCGCGCTCAAATTAACTTACGATTTAGTATTTCAAATTAATTTAATATTACATTTAAGTTTTGTATTTCAATCACAGCACCGATATCGCCAAGTACTGATTTACCAATAATGCATCTCAATATCTCAAAAGAGCTGAGCTAAAAATGCCATCACACTTTTTTCTCGCGTGCCTAGACGCGGCGTCAATCGCATGTCGGTTTTTTCATCCCTGTCACCGAATGATTGAAACAATCGTAGTCGGAAAATGCACGAGACGCGTCGACTTTTCAGCCGTCACATTTTTATCGCGACAAAAAGCCGCGGTCACGCCGCGTACACACAGCCGTCGTTTTGTCACGACGCGTTTTTTTGCATAAATTACTTTCCATGTAATTGCTATTATTTGTTTTTTTTTTGTTTAGTGTATTGTTCACTATCGTTTGTGGCTTATGTAATTAAAATAATATTTTCGACGTGATTGAAATTCATTCAATAACTTACAATACTGTTACATCAAATATCCAGTAAGACACAAAGTATAAAGGACTCCTTAGACTTGTTAAGTAACGTATGGCTGTCATCCAAATTAGGCAATAGGAATTTTCCACTGTCATATTTAGCGCGTTGTCAAAGCAGTTATTTATTAACCCTTTGTTCGGCTGCCGTGGTCGCGGCATGGCGGTGCCAGAGCACCATATCGGCGATTGGTTGCTCGCTGCCGAATGACGTCACCGCGCATTGTTGCCAGGACATGGTTTCGGAGGAATTATAATGCAGAGGTGTAACTTGAGGTTTCTTATATAAGAGCATTCAATTAATATAAAAACGGGATGTTATAATTGAATAAACTAAGTTATGCACCATTCAAGTAATTCATCAAATGAACAAATTTGGCAAGAAATACGACAATATTTCGGGTGTTAGCCTCAATGATGCATCTCTGGCAATGAAATTGGACTCAAAGAGGTCACTTACTGAGTAAATACTTGCTTGAGCCATTTGGCACTACCACTACATATTAATAAAACAAGATACAAATAAATTTATGAAATGTGACCAGAGATTTTCTGCATACATAATATTGTGTATAGTATCAGAGTTAGGGTCGTTTGGCAGTATGTGGTACTTATGTCCCGATGAGGTCAGTCACTCGCTTTGATTGACGGTCAGTACGTGCTCCTAGCCGCGACGTTCGCAATCTTTCGCGTCGTCGTTGTCACGCGGTCGCGATGCGCGCGCGCATTTGGCAAGTGCGAAAAAGGACATTCGCATGACTCGCATTTGGTCGCTACTCTTGAGCAAGTGCAGTGGAAATGTTTATAAGGTTTTAACAACATATGTTTGGTAACAGCAGCGTTGATTTAGACCAATGAAGAAACGCTTTTTGTTCCTAGTCTTGTGTAATTGTAAAATTACTGTTTTTATATAATTTCTCGTCAATATTTATACAATGTATAATCATTTGTTATCGTAGTTTGAATAAATAAAAATTCTCAAAAAACTCAAAAAATTAAAATGAATTACTATCGTAGAGGTATGTTAGAAATCCACCTTGAGCCCCGACAACACGCGCGGGGTGCGGGGTGCGGTGCGCAGGGGTGTAATGGAGCTAAGCGGCGATTAGTGCGTCAATTAGCCCGCGATTGCACTAATTGTGTTTGCACAAAAGACGCTGCAGCCTGCTACATACCGCTGCTGTCCGCGTAGTAGTGATGTGTATACGTATTGGAGGTGTTTATTAGTCATTTACTAATACTTTTTTTATATATTAGTAATTGTACATTGTCTATAAGGAATGTCTTGAATTCATAGACAAATATAGTCAAATACAACGCAATAAATTTTCAGCTCAAAGATGGTAAAGATATAAATTGTAATTAGTTACATAAAGAAAGGTGAAAATGACCACATTATTTGGCCATGTCCCCTCTTGCGCGCCTTCTCCGCCCCGCAACCGCGGCCCCGTTGCGCACGCGTGTTTTACGTGTTTCACGCTGCTTGCCTCCGGATTCTCTAATTACTCTCTAAAAATGCGTTTTTCGGTTCTTAACGTTACGCTGTCGTGGGTTATGACTCTTGATTCGGATTTCGGCTGTGAATTTCTCAGATACCGATCTAAAATGATAAGTTCTGCCATAATAGCTGTAATATTACAGAGCGAGCGACCCGGCGGTGTTTTCAATACGAAGAGATTCCAATTTAAGTGTAGATATGTATTTTGCAATCACGCATAATAATATGTCACACAGTCCCGCGCTGACTCCGAATGTTTCAAAATGATTTATGAAATATTAACAATTTAGTAAACAATTACCTGTAATTGCAAAAGATAAGAATCGCGTAATGTTTAACACTCAACTTAATTGTGCATGTAATTGAATCTATTGACTCTACAGTTTTGCCGGACGTAATGAGTCGGAAAGGCGGACAAACATACAGACATGCGATCAAACACATTGCGGTTTCGAATCATTAGTGAAACAGTCGAACTACATTATAAACAAATACTTTATGTAATGTAATTACGATCAAAACGATTCAACTGATTGTTTAAAACATCGCCGTGTTTTACATACATTGATGACTTATTCCCACCTATTGTAAACTCTGCAAGTACAAACTTTTCAGTGTACTCGAAAATGATTTTTAAATTTATTTATCTGGCAAGAAGCATGCTATTTTTATGCATAACATGCATCAAATGGCAGTTACGATGTTAATGAAACGACACGATATTTTTGCATAAACAAAACGCACCGATACTACAATCACTTCGATATTTTGCATATTTTGTATAATTATGCTATACGATTACATTATTTGAATAATAATTCTATAGTTTAATGCTAACATGTTAACAATGAAGACATTGTTCAATTATAATGCTTACAAAAATTTTGTCAAAAATGTTTTGTTCTGCATATTTTCCCACGACGATTCAGTGACGTCAGCATACGAATTATTAGATAACAAAACGATTGACGGCCAATATTATGGTATTGCAAGGTTTAATAATATTAAATGTCTTTTAAAACTTCATTATTTCAATGAATTGGGGTGTTGCCGCAAGGAGTGCTACGCGCGTAGAGCCGTCGCGTGGCGTCGGGTGGGCCCTTGTAAAGACATCAACGGGATAGCACGTTCACTGTAATATTTTTTGAAACGACACTTGTTTCACTAAATTACTGTTTAAATAATTTACACACTATACGACCAGATTATTGTATTGTAACCTCGTGACTCAGATAATCACCCTTGTTAGAAGTATGATTCCCGATAGAACCAACTTAAGGATCTGGGCCGACAGCGAGTAGGTGGCGCGTCATTCGGCATTAGGACAGCCGAGAACAACAAAAGGTTAAAAAACACCCATCACCCAGTACTACAAATCGTTCGAGTATTATTAATACAATACACATTTTTAGTACTCTTTTAACACTTTTTTTGTTTTGACCTTCTATCACTTTATTCGAACAAATAATGCAACACTGCGTTGTTAACATTTCCCCGCAACGACACGCCTTTGTAACTCTCGCGGTTTCTTGATATGTGTGAAGAAGGAGCCGAATGGTACTCGAGGCAAGCTGGATTAATAAATAATCAGTTCATTTATAAATATTTCTGCGACATGTACTCGATATAAATGATGTCGCGCGTACGTCTCTGGCTCTTATATGCGAAGTAACTAAATTGAAATAATGAACTATAGCTTCATTTCTCGACACGTTAATCGTTTTGCCGCGATTTAACTAAAGTTTTATATAAATGAACTGTGTAGTTTCACTTAATATGTTATCGTAAATGTTGTATGAAGCAGCAACAACGTCTTATCGTTCCATTGAATTAAGTATTACTCTAACTGCATCCCTGCCGTCGTAACCGAAAGGAATCGATGAAGCGGTCTATTCTTTTGGTTGCAATAAAGCGATCCATCACCGCAGGCATTGGCATCGTATGGGTTGATGCCCTATCAGTCTCGCGTGGACGCAAATTTGACAGCTCACCCTGACACACCCCACGGGCAACAATGAAGACGGGTATTATCGTTATTTAATTATACCTACAAATATTGGGAATACGTGTTATTGAATTGGTAGGCTACGTGTAAAATAATAATAAACATTAATAAAAAAAATTCAACAATCCAAATAATCATTCAATAAGATTTTTCAATTACAGCACCCCATTACTGTACCCGGCCTGCTAGAGGTAGTAGACCAATGGGAACGGTAAATATTTGAAGCTATTTAGCCATTTTATTATGTCAACTTACATATTTGCATAAACATTAATAAAAAGCAATAGCAACATTATATGTGAATAACATAATTATCTCCAGTCATGACTACAAAGTGCTATAATCAATCAACGGGTAACCGCGAATACGTTATCGGCCAACAATCTGTTAAAAACAAGTTGGAACAACGTAAGATGACACCGCGACGAGGTGATGACTCGCCAGAGGTTAACCAGTGCCAATAGCAATGATTCATTGCTACAAACGGAGACACATTGTCGTACAACTGGCCGTATGATCTGCCATTTGGATTCCTACATTTTGGCTGAACCTGTACGAGCAAAATCATAATAAATTAACCAATGTTTATTGCAAATAAAAACTTTCAAAAAAATAACAGTAATGTAAATATACTAGAACACGCTAAGCAATTTCTTCCAGGTCAAGTGAGTGTTAAAAATTAAGAGATGCATAGAAAGAATATCTACAAAAAGTAACTTATAATATTGTTAGCCACAAATGATTTCTATTAGTACAATTTCAGATATATACATACATGCATGGCCGTAATAATAGATAATAATAATATTTAATTAGATTTGTTTTTTGACACTTTTTTGTAGGAATAAAGGGGAGGAAACTGGCAAATAGGTTCAGGGAATTAACTTCACAACCGGTTGACTGACACGGTAAAACAATTGGAGTAAGAGTCGGAAGTATGAGAGCACATGTGTAGTATGAGGGTAGCAGAGGAATGAAGAGAATAGCAGAGTGTAGAAAGGTGAAATACATAGTATCCTATAAGATAACGAGACGTAAAGGAATATTATAGAAAGGAGTAAAGAAGTGAAAGGATAATTATTATGTAAATAAATAATAAATTACACGTACAAATTTTTTAGTCAATCCAACTTATTGAATAGAATGACTATCATTCATATTCCAGTCCAGTGCGGGGTGTGGAATGTTCGGAGCTGTAATAAAGAAATATGCACCAAACACTCCCGGTGAGCTTCAGCGACGTGTAACTTCCACGTAGCACAACAATCAAAAAACTATATTTGCATGGAAAATTAGAAAGTAATAATGGGTAACGTTATAAGCTCAAATTTATTACATTTGTATATTTACGAATGAAACGCTTGGTCATTCCACTGATCCGTCCCCATTAGTATTTAGGTAAGATAGTTAAATAAAATTCACGTTCAAGCAATAAGGGTTACATGGGCGACCCAAGAAGGCAATTAATATATTATACTTTATTGATATCGTAGTTCGTGCGTGCTACGTAATAATAATAACGCAGCCATCATGCGCAAGAGGCAGGGCTCGACGACGGTAAGCCGCGTGCGCGACCGCCCCAACCGCATCCTAGCACGTTGTCCGCACGCTGGAACGCGCCTATGCTCGCGAAGTGGATACGACTGTATGTCCTGGTATAGTGCTATTAATGTTGATTTGTTTTTGTGTTACTGATTCTTTATTGTGTAACTAGCCCTTAGACGTAACCATTTCTGTAATTTACTATACTGAATGCAAACTAGAATGATCCGTGTGACATTTCATTTGACGTTTGTCACAGGGATGAGGAAAGTCGGTGGATTTTTAGTGTATTTGATCTTTGATGCAAAAGTTCTGTCTTATACTTTTATTTTTCTGACGTATTCTGGACCAAGCGTAGATGTGTGAAGTGTTTTGTAACATATTGAAAGCATAAAGTACGCAACTATAATTCAAATGCAATTTCAATAGATATTTTAGTAAATTTCAAAAACATTTGTCATATCATTAATTTATAAGAGTCTAAAAAATAATATTAATTCACCGCCTATCATTAAAATTCAAACTTTAAGAATGAATACCGGCACTATACATGTATACATTAAATTATCGAAAACTTTTTATCGATACACCTCATCTCTAGCAAATGCAGTGTAATTAATGAGGTAATCTTGGCACATTGTCGTAAGAAAAATGTTGAATTTTGAAACTAATGTTTTCCCGCTCATTCCGCATAAATAAACATTGATTTGGTCTAGTTTTTACCTTAATTTAATGTACTTAAGTAAAGGCTATTTATTCATTTAGACGCGAGTATACAAAAATAGTTCATGAAATACGTAAATGTGTGCACGTCGTTACAAGGTTATATTGCGAAGATTTTTATGCACTGTCAGAGATCTTCCTATATTATTTTTAGTTTAACATATATGGAGCTGGTTCCGCTTTAAATGATTATTATTATTATTATTTAATAGTAAGTAAATGGAACCAGTTCGTCACTAAATGGTTGATCAATAAATATGGATCGATAACACATTTTGCATTAACTTGAATAATAGTAGATCTATAATTCCGAAATTAATATATGTGATAATCATCGATAAAAATAAATTCCAATTATTGTATGCTCCAATAAATTTGAATTCAAATAGAATAGTTGTTTCTTTATTTAAAATGATGCTCCCATGCCATTAAAGCATTCACTTCTGCTCTCCAACGGGAAGTTCATTTATTATATTTCGTTAGAATAGTATGTAACGGCTATGTACAATCTTGGAATTAATTTTTGAGGAAAAAATGGTAGTGTGTAAGAACCAAGTTAAGTAAATATCGAGACCAGCGAAGTTCACACAAGCATTTTGACTTAAGGAGTTGCTATCTTCATTACGCTTCCACATTTATATGGTGAACGGCTAGCGATTGGAATTGCCTGCCTGCAGACTTGTTCCCTAAATCGTACAACTTAAGCCTTTTCAAGGCAAGTGTGAATATGCATTATTTAGGTGTGCATGCTCCACCATCGACCTCGTCGTCATTTTGCATCAAGTAGGAAGTGAGTGGGCACCTAATTTTTTAATAAAAAACCTTCTGTAATGTCTTAAGCCCTTTCGTCCTTATGTCGACGCATTAAAACAATATGCACTGCGCGTTGCCCGTCGTACTTTGGATAATTCGTGTGGTGCTACCTGTTTTCTAATTTTATTTAACTTTCCTATTTGCGGCAAAAGGCTTACTTCAAACCGTAATGCTAATTCCTTCGTAGTTCGTGATGGATCGGCTTCAGCAATAGCAGCATCTCGTTCTTATTCTTTTTAAGCTTTGCTTGCCATAACGGAGTCAGGCAAACCGAAAAATCAGCAACATAGTCAGCAGTTCGTTAGTCGTATCCGCTGCGTCCATGTCGTTGATGCGTCGTGTCGTTTGCTTTTCAATAGCGCCACAGCACAGCTCGTACTCAAACATTATACGACCCTTAGTACTACTCATGTTTGATTTTCAAACGAAAACAAATGAATAACGCCAATATTTTGGATTTTAAATTGTAAGATTTTATTTCAAAAATATCTGTTAAGAATCGTATTTCATTCTTAATTTAACCCCTGATGTAACCCGCGAACGCTTCTTTATAGTTGTAAGGTACATTACGTACATCATACACGAAGGTGCTTAGTCACTGATGTGGTTATTAATCGGCAGTGTATTTCCGCCCACTCCCGCGGAGCAACGACATATGCGCAATAACAGCCATCATAAGCTTCCCGAATGATTATGACAAACTTAACATCTCCAGTTAATTATGGTTATTAAGCCGTTTTCCTAGAAAATGCTCGTAAATATCGAGTATATCGTCAAATCTTGGCGCCCCCGGCGCCCTGCATCTGCGTCTTAATGAACAATTTACTATATTTATGAAGTAAGGCTCACACATGTCGGAAACTCCAACACGAGTGTGCATTTTGTAAACACTAGGTAAACGAACGTTGTAAGTACATATTTTTAACCCTCTTCGTAAGTATAACAACTGAATGCGACACAAGTAACGGCACTATGAAACCTTTTCCAAATGTTAAAGTACTTGGAAGTTGTCCAAGTATTAAATTACAAGTTTTTAGCAACACTCGATCCATCCGTATTCGCCAATCATCAGTGGAATATTGCACTTGAGTTACAGTGCTAGTGTTCCCCTTCACGCATCAGGGCTGCCAGTTGCCATGGCTAAGCTGGCCATCAATCGTCCCTCACAATGGCCACGTCCTCGCGACCGATCGCTGGAGTACAGCGGGGATAAACGCTTTCACGGTAGTTGGGTGTTTTTCAAAATATTAAGCTTGAATATTTCAAAGAAGATTTATTATAAACTGATAATCTAATCAACCAAACTAACTAACCACCTTCAATACATACGATACAATTTTATAACAAAAGAATGTTTTTTAAGCTCTCTAAAGTAAATGTATGGTAGCCTAGTGAGAGAACGGTCGCTTCTGAATTGAGTATTCGACGGTTCGGTACTCCTATGATTTCAATTTCTAAGATACGTACATTTTTGGAATTTTATATATTTCCTTCAGGAAACCATCGTGAAGTAACCCTTTGGAAAAGTAGTGAAGTTCACTACCCGCTTTGGACCAGCGTGACAGACTACGCCCTAAACCACGTCCGTTGACGATGATGATGACGATGATCTAGTAGCAGTAGAGCTCCTTGTGAAAGAGTTCGTCCAGGGAAGTACTGCCATAGAGTGGCAAATAGATTTAGCGGTGGCGTGCGAACCGTACTACGTCCCTGCTCATGAAAATTAAGCAGGAGACCTGGACGGCTTAGTCTGGTCGGAATGGCGTGGGTGCTTCTCTCTCTATTTTGGAGAGCGGCTCCGGATTCGTGGTGGCTGAATGGGGGAGAGCACAGTAGTGGGAACGTGCTTTTCGCGCCTAATGAACCCCCATTACGGATACCATAGCTCCTGATTTCCTCGGAAGTGTAGTTAGCGATTTGTTCCCAGACCCCCCCAAGGCACTTACCCCTGGTGATGGCTCCACCCTTTTCACCCTAAGAAATCCTCCCACAATTCCCTCTCGTGACCGAAGGAGAAATCGGAGCGGCTCCGCTCCGGCTTAAGGGCAAAAAGACCGCACCACGACCGGTCGGCGTCCGGGTCGGGTTTTACTCCAGGTTGCGGAATGCCTGGAGGAGTGGTTTCGGGGATTATTCGACGCGTACCTACGTAGTAGCCAATTCCCGAAACAGTGGAAGCAGGGTCGATTGTGCTTGCTGCAGAAGGAGGGTCGTCCGATTGACTCGCCCTCTGCATACAATACCATTGTGCTGTTGGATGAGACGGCCAAGCTCTTCGACAGAATCATCGTTAACCATCTCGTCCGAAACCTCGAATTAGTGAGGCCGGGTCTGTCAGAGGCTCCTTACGGATTTAGGGCGGGGCGATCCACAATCCATGCTCTAGATGCCTTAAAGTGCCTCACGACAGAAGCTGTGACTGCTTTCCACAGCTTCTGTCGTGTCGGGAAAGCAGGGAGGTGGTTATGTCTGTCTCCCTCGATGTT
Source organism: Hyposmocoma kahamanoa (assembly GCF_003589595.1). Classification (NCBI taxonomy): domain Eukaryota; kingdom Metazoa; phylum Arthropoda; class Insecta; order Lepidoptera; family Cosmopterigidae; genus Hyposmocoma; species Hyposmocoma kahamanoa. The sequence goes on from NW_020654748.1 coordinate 24,414,158, forward strand.
AGTAACGGCTTCAACAATCTACCCTTCGAGACACTAACAGAGGCGCTCCGATATCATGGAATGCCTCCTTATCTGAGGAAGCTATCGGAGGCGTACTTCCAGGACAGTACAGGACGGGATCCTTTACCAGCGGCGTGTCGGATGCGGCGTTCCGCAGGGGTCTGTACTCGGCCCTATGTCGTGGAACGTTAAGACTGGCTCCTTCGGGGTCAGCCCCGTCCCGGGGTCCGCGGGGACCTATGAAGAGGTCGCGCGGTTGAGCACTGTCGTGACGTCATTGGTGGTGGACAGGATACATCTGTTGGGCTTGAGGGTCTCCGTACACAAAACGGAGGCCCTCCTATTTCATAGCCCACGCAGAGACCCCCTAGAGAGGCGAGAATCACCCTGTTTGGGGAGACGGTCCCAGTCAAGGCTCAGATGAAATATCCGGGCCTTGTACTAGGTGAAAGGAAGTTCAGAGCGTATTCATCAGACGCCTTCTGCCGAGCAGGCCGGCCTCGATCTGCAAGCGCCTGTACTCCGGAATAATCCGGAGTATGGCCCTGTACGGCGCACCCATTTGAATGGAAGCTCTCACTGCTCAACTCAAGCCCCTCTTGTGGAGGCCGCAGAGGGGCAGAGCATCTGCATCGCGTGACAGGTCGAGAGGCAACTCCCATCTGCCACGACTGCGGCGTATCTGCCGACACGGCACGCCACACCCTAGATTAGTGCGCAGCTTGGGGCCCTCAGCGGCACTTCTCGACTGCCATAGGAGGAGGAGATCTCTCGCTGCCAATTATCGTGGGCGATATGCTCCGCAGCTAGAGATGCAGGGAGGCAATGGTCTCTTTCGCAGAAGAAGGCCTCAGAGCGGCTCAGAGAAGTCCACCCCTTCGCTGACCCGCTCCGAAGACGGCGGCTGGAGAGACGAAGGAGGCAGTATGCCCACCTTCTCCCCCGCCAAAAACTGGGGTCGGGGGACCCTTACCACTAAATCTGAGAGTGCCCTTACATCCCTGGGCATCCTCCGTAGGCCGGGGCCCGCCAACCGTGGGCCACCGGTACGGATCCTGGATCGTCTCTCTATGGCGGCGGTGTTGACCGCTGGGTTTTATTGGGAATACAGGGGCTACCGCCTGGGAGTCCCACATAACCGCTCGGTGTTCCCCGAGGTAAGCGGTATGCGTAACGCATTTCCCAGCATATAAAAAAGGGGAAATACTGCCACCTTACCTATTTTAGCCGCCAAGCAGTAATGTGAGTGTTACTGCGTTCCGGTTTTCAAAGGTAACTTTGTCTCCGGGTGTCGGGTGCAGTGGCAGTGCCTCTCAGATCCTTACGACTTAAGCCTCTGAGTGGCATTGCAATTGTTAGGGACAGGTGTGTCGCTTATCACCAGGCATACGACTTGTTCGTTCCGTCTCTTAGCACTATAAAAAAAGTATCTTTTACTGACAAAGTTGAACAAATTATGAAGCCTGAGAGAGCCAATTTGAATTTTAACTCAGTCGGGTCTCGTTCCGTATGTTGCATGCTGTGTGTAAGTTGCTTAAGGAGTTCATAACGAAGCTCCATAAATTACATCGTCCAATGTATCGTCCACGACTGAGCACTGTGCCAGTCACGCGATCGCGTCCGTTTGACACTGACATTTCAACCCAACGCGTGATGGCAGCTGAATTTATGCTCCACTTCGCTTCATGTGTTTTTTGTTAACACACGATAATGTAGTGATCTAATTAATTTGTCAGCGACATGAAACTCGTATCAATTAACAGTTACGTAATAAGTGTCGGGAAAATCTTGTTTTGATATTTTGAATCCGGCCTTTTAGTTCGTGTTGCTACAAAAACATAAATTAAAATTATTGCTAGAAGTGAAAAATTCAAAAAAGAACTCGTATTTCTTTAAAATATTTGATTATAATTGTAGATTTTAAAGAAAAGACAGAAGACAGGCTGTTGGAAGTTAAAACAATATATGCTGGAATAAACGTTCCCCTTATCCATTCATCATAATTATTATTTCATTTTTTAAATTTTTGTTTCGTTAATACTCTCCGATTCACTTGTTTACGAAAACTATGTATCTAAAAATATCATTTATAATTACAAGGTAGACGCTTAAATCTCGCAGCCGACAAATAAATTGCCACAAAAACTTTTATTACGATAACAGAGTCCCACGACGACGCCGGTGTAACTAAATTAATTAAGTACTTATCCAAAAAATATTGTTTTGTCTGAGCGAACAGGTTCCAAGTGCCGTGGAAAAAAAACATTATTTCCACTATATTTATTGTTGTGTAGAAAATTTAAAAAATAGCAAACAAGACACGTACTGAAGGCGTACTTAGACATGTATATATTTTAAGTATAAGAAGTGGATGCGATCCAGAAGTAGACAAACCTGTTATTTTAGCAATATTCATTCATTCAAAATCGCTTCTGGGTACGGCACGAGGCTTGCCCAAGGAGAGGGTTGAGACTTCACAAGTTTTCTAAGGGTTGTGAACCTTCTTCAATATTTCTACATTTCATCACGACATTTTGCTTCAACATTAGCGAAGTATGAGGTGGAGGTTTGTTGAGGTACGCCACAGGAATTCGAACCTTCGTCGATCTTTCAATTGAAAAGGAACTGTTCTCACAAAAACCTACACACATCCTTTACGTACAATGTAACTTTACATAGACTATGGGCGTAAGTTTTCGTTGAGTATCAATTCTTGAAACATTCCGTGTGATATGTATAAGAGTGTGATTAACAGTGTGACACCTGCGCTCGCGCGCGCCAGTCGCTGATTGACAGTTTTCGTTTCAAATATAAATCAGCGTAGCGTTTAGTTTTCATTAAGTTTGTGCGGAGGCGATCGCAATGTAGTGCCAGCGTTTTAGCCTCAATGCGTTACCGATAATAAACAATTCAATTGCGTTATATTGGCACCCTACATGTGATTTTCTAGCATACTTTTGTACCATGACAATAGTATGATCTTGGCGGTTCAGCGGTCAACACATAATAATGCTAGATAACATGATTATGAGTAGCACCAAAATTTTATTTCTTTACTTAGGTACCTTCTTGAAATACCTGCTACAAATTTGTTTTCAATGTAGACTACTGGACCATTATTAAATGAATAAATTATAATGCTAAAGAAATGCCAGAGAACGTTATGGACTTAAATAGACTTAGTCTAAGTTAGCTTGAAAATGAATAAAAGACGAAGATACAAACTGTCCCCGTAGCTGAACGGTTACCATACTGGACTGCCACGCAGAAGTCCCGGGTTCGATTCCCGGGCAATAAATATGTGTATGACCCACATTCATTTCTCTCGTGAGTTTGGGACTAATTTCTGGTTGTCTATGGGTGTGTCCATGGCACTTGTTATGAGTGTGTGCGTTACAAGAAGAGGTCACTAAAATGCATTCAGACTAATTTTCGGCGTCATTGTGAAAATAACATAGGCAAGTATTTAGTTAAAATGTATCGTTCAATATGTAGTAACGTGTATGTAGCTCTACGTGATGTACAAAACAAAGACGTGGAAGATAAAATACTATCAGGCTTATTTACGTGTCCTTCGCACGACGTGGCGGCGACGGCGCAGGCGCCAAGGCGCTTCCTTGATGCTGTCGTCGCTGCGCAGGCGCACAACAAAGGAGAATTATATAACAGGCATCGCTTTCCGCCTTTGCAGAATAACATAGTATTGTAATAGATTGATATTGATAAGGTAACTTTAGTTAACTCAAATGGTTCTAATTTCTACCTGGAGTAATATGTAATTAAATTCTATATTGAATGAGGAATAGCAACAGACCCAATTACTTTCTTGTAAAAGTTATATTGAAAAAAGTACAATGACAACAAAACGGAGGCGTACTTCTATTTTTGCCATACCGACACGATGACGTCACTTACTAGAGACATTAGTGCGTAATTATATATATATTCACATACATCCTCGGATCAAGTGAGTTAATTGTTAACCACAGCAATGTGAAACATCGTAATTGACGACCCATTTAATTTACCAGTAGCCCAAACAAGCCTGTAGAACATACACGGAATGATACTCATAGAGACAGGTGAAACATTAAAAAAACATCAAACACATTTATTTATTGTAGAACATTCTTTAAGTTTTATTGCGCGCCAATCAAAGTAGTGCGTAATATTTGTATATGAAGTGCCTTAATGGCCGATGGCGACCATTTTAAATGCCACGAGCAGTTTTTCTGTAGCCGTAAACTGCGTGGATTGTTGTACTATAAAATTGGAAATATTTTACACCTACAAGACTTTTATTGCTGTAGTTATAGCTTGTACACGCGCGAGATGTCGGAAAATGAATCGTTGAATGTCCGCGCTATCATTCGTTAGGTGCTGCTAATTTGTGACACGCCTTAAACAAAGCCATTCGACGATTTCACTTTTGTTTTGAAACATTTATTATTCTAATACTTGAATGCCTCAGTGGCCAAACGGTTACCATGCTCGGTCGCCACGCAGAGATCCCGGGTTCGATTCCCAGGACGGGATAAATATTTGTAGTAATATTTATTAGGACATTTATTTCTCTTGTGAGTTTGGGTGTAATTTGTGATTGTCTATGTGTCCATGGCACGCGATACAGGGTCTTTCTAGTGCGGGGCTATGTGTGAGTGAGTTATATTTATTTAGTAAGTATTTAATATGTAACACGCATCGAGTTCTTAGGTATTCGCGATCTTTAGACATAGGAAATGAAACTATTTTTCATTTCCTATGTCTAACAAAGAGACCATGAGACCTATAAACGGCCCGAAATGTTGGTTTGTTTGAAAAAACATCTATACGCGATTTAGATCCGGAAAAATAGTTTCATTTCCTGTATGTAACATGTGAAATTAAATTCAGCAATCCGAATGTCAGCATCTTAATAGGTGTACCCTACGAATGGTCAACGCCAAACTTATATTAACATTTTAATTAGGAATTTTTTTCGGATCCAAATCGCATATATTTGTTTTGTCAAACAAACCTTTAGATCCGAAAAAATAATTTCATTTCCTATGTGTAACAAAAAAGCATTTTAAATGTCTGGTTATTTAATAAAAATTGACTTTGCTTATCAATTAATTTAAATTCTATCGTGTCGATTGTGTACGATGAATTTAATTTACAATCAAAAATGATACGCACAGTCTATAACTATTACTACAAGAAATCCGACAAAAATATATGAAACGCTATCTCCAAAATTTGTCCGAGAAACAGAAACAATCCATAAAAAAAAGTTTACAGCTTTGTTATATTGCCTTCTTATAACCATATGTCAAACTAGGTAACCATAAGTCAAGTAGGTTTCTATAAAGCTACAATAATTGTAGTCGATTGTAGAAATTTCTAATGGTATTTTCTATAATTTCTGTCAAAAACAGAAACAAGTACAATTGATTACCTCGTACGTTTGTAGTTACTGCATGCCAGGAAATAACAAAGAATAAAGTTTTTAAAAGGGTAAACGATCTTAGGAGAGTTGCAAAACGTCATCGTCAGTGTTAGCGCGATAGTACTGTGGTCGGCAGGGGTCTGTGCCGGTGTGCGTCACGTGGGAAGCCGAAACAATAGCCGCGATAGATGTTGTTGAGAGATACGCGGCGATATGTTATGTGCTGATAACGACTAACACATATTATGACTTGTATTCCGAATCTTATGCTATTGGGGGACGTTCAATTTACACAGCTCAATATTTAATCTAGATTTAGAACTTAGCAGCTACGAATGGATAACACGAACATACATTTAGCTTAGATAAGAATCTAAAAGGAAATATAAAACCATCATTTGGAAGATAATCATTGTTCAATGGTTAAGACGTATTTGCAACAAAAAGGCGTTGAAGAACCTCTGGCTCCTCTCGTTACAAAATAACTTAGTAATTGTACTAAGTACCAGCTCTTTATTTCCACATTATTTATCGTAAATATCACACACTAATATTCTATGAAACAGGAAGTATAAACGACAAACAAACAAAATCTAACGGTACTCTTATTCGAATGCGTTATCAGCGAATCTTGTGTGGCGTGGAGCATCAGGCAAAGCAGTTTGGGCGTAAAACTTTTAATTGCCACAATTATGTTAAAGAATTTACGGCCGGGTGCCATTGTAGAGGTTTTGGAGGTTTCCCACGGCTGGGACACGTTCGTGTTATCTAGATTTCTGCTGAGCGTGACCTTGGCGATCGCAGTGACCTCTCCACTATCGACACCGGCATGGGCACAGGTACTATTCCTTCCGCGATTTCCGCTGAGGCCACTTAGAAGTTTGGTAATGGATACTTCCTCTCTTAGGAATTGATAACACTTGGTTGATTTTCCAAAGTTTTACTTCCGAAGACATGCAGTGCATTTAGAGTAACTAATAATTTAAATATTAATAATTAGTTAATGAATTTGACTGGGGCAAATACAAACAGATTACAAAGTCCATAACAATTTCTTATTCGATTATCACATTAAATAAACACTGATGTTACAGTTCGCTTGTGATGCAATAACATACAACAAACAAATAAACTTTTGGTACAGTGTTTTTCATTTAATTTTTACATTATATATCTTCAAGTTTTCCTGGCTTACAGCAATTTCTCGACCGAGTACTGTGACACCTCTAATCTTTCTGATACCTACTGTCAATAAACCACCAACCGTTCTCTTCGAGATGTCTGCACTCGACCATTGTCGACGCTTCTCGCCCATTATCGTATTTGACCTAATCGGATCTTAACACTGCAACATTAACATATAATGTTCGTACATTCGACTTCAGACCTTTATCACTGATGTTAAAGTAAAGAAAAATGTACGAAGTGGGGTGGTTTGGTAATATGTGACACAAGGATTTGTGTGTAGCGGATCAGAAATAAACGAATACTGATTGTGTTATGTAAGATGACGGATTTAGATTGTCTGTCATGCGCCAGTTGGGATTAAAGGGGCGTTGGTTGCATTTCGTTTTTTGCTGTAGGCGAGGAAACACAGAGCCGAAACATGTCAATTTCATGATGAACGTTAAAGATTATTAAACGAAGATTTTTGGGAAAGAAACTATGTATTGATCAAAATTAAAAATTAAATGCTTGATGACACAAGAACTTTATTTAAAGTTACCTCAAGGAAGTTTGCCAATGAGAGTTTTTACATGACATATCTTAATGAGAACTTTCAATCAACAAGAGACGCATTGTTGACAGACAAGCAGTAAAACAACGAGCAGTCGGAACACGTTATCCCGGCGTCGCTCCTAATACGGGCGTCGTCGTCTCGACCGCTCGAGCATAAAAAGCAGTTGTCACAAAAAGCGGGTAATGTCATGGCGCGCATTGTGAAGCACGTTCGAATATCCTCCCCTTTGTCGCGGCACACTCGTGGGTCTGCTGCTGAGCCGGGGGCCCGGATCAACGCGTCGCCATCAATCATGACTTTTCGATATCGAGATGTTACAGAGAAATTGAGCTTTTGTCTTCTCTTCGCTTGGTCATCAATGGTTGCTGCACTCGCAATGTAAGCCTATGATAAAGTGACTACGAAAAGTATATTATCTATCAGAACCATGTTGCTTATTTTAAACAAAAATTATGTCATAAAGGAAAAAAAAGACTGTACAGAAATTTTGTTGAGGTTATAAGGAATACAACTAAACATAGACACTTTTAATAGTACGTTAACAAAAAATTTTTTATACTACGACAACCTCTAAGGAAGTGTGTGTCGTCGTCGCGTCTAAACAAATTTTATTATTGTAAACACCTGCGTTAAAAAGGTTAAGAATGAATCGTAAAGATGTATAATTCAAGCGGGTGGTGCGTGGATCGCATCGAGATACACATCGCGACGTCGTCAATGAATGCTGGGTTTTTATGAATGCGCTGGCGCAGCGCGGCCACGTGACGTCACATTCCCGATCATTCACACACACATAAACTACAGCTATAAACCCAAGAGGTTTGTCTGACGAAAGGGTTGCGGGATAAGAGACCTGCTCGCGACTCGTTATTGAAGTGTCGTCATTTAGTTTCTCCGTTAGCTCCTTTTCCTGTTGCTGTGTTGAAATCTAAGTTGAAAATAGCGCCATTCGAGTGTGAGAGTGAGTTTAATTAAATATCATAGCCCTATTTGGAGCTGTCATCGTCCCCACAAAGCTTCGTTAACAGAAGAATGAACTTTGCGATGTGGCTTTTTACTCGACCCATGTGTTCCAATCACGAGTTACAATGATGCGAGAGATAATTAAGACGTTTCCTGTTCAATGTATGTTGTAATTGATATAGCTTCCAAATGTATCGTGAAATGTTCCGAACGCTGATCCACTCGACTGCGAGTGCAGAATGTTAGTGGAAGGCAAGTCGCGCTGCGCGGATACTGGCGGCCCAGGTAATTAGCAATAAACGAGTGGCAAAAAACTCGACGCGACTGATAAGGTAATTGCGAACAGCACAACAAACAGCGATAGGATCTGCAGTCGTGTCGTGGTCGTTGGTCGACAGGCGGTCGTCGGGAGGTCGCCGACGGCCGGTCGGCCGGCGCGGCGGAGGCGCGGGCGCTAACGAGCGATATCGGTGATCTATTCAAGCGATCCCATAAATATTAATACAAGCATTGAGCTGCATTACGTATTCACGAATTTGTTTAATGAAACAGCCGATTGTTGTCTTGTTTTTATTGTCGGAGAATATTTGCTTGTGATTCGCCTCGGGTCATGAGAATTTTCATGTACAGAGTGTTGTTTCTAGAACAAGAGTTTTGGAACTATATGAGCGCACTTTCAAAAACTATATTGCAGGATACTTGCGGCCGAGAGTTTATATCCAGAGGCAGCAATACAGCCGAATTCCAAAAAGGAACGAGACACGATCTATAATAACAAATAGATATCTAAGCGAACAGTCGCTGACAATGAATGGAAAATACCGGTAAGACGAAGATATAAGGAGAATAGGCAAACAACAAACACCGATAGAGGCGGTTTCAAGGAAACAATGCGTCGCGACCAAAATAGAGATGTTATAGGTGTCAACGATTGCGTAATGCGATTTCTATAAGCAGATAAGAAGCATTGTTCTGTGTTATCCCAGATACTGCGAGTGTTGTGCGCTGACGTCAGCGGCGCGGGACGTGCGTGGGCGCAGCCGCTGCGCCCCACCGCCGCCACACGATCACCTTGAGCACGCCGTTTATCGCTAAATCCACGACTACTATCCACATAAAAGTAACTTTTAATCGTAGCTTTACTAGAGTTAAATAATGCACTCAGCGCAATATAAGTCAGGTGCAAATATTAATCGGTGGACGAGCACGGTGCATACAGCTGACGACCACGAAACCACCCTCGGCCCGCCGCGGTGACGCGGCGCTGCCCGCACCAAACGAAACACCCTGTATTACTACGCCGTACGAGTATTTGTTTTAGTAATGAACATTCCGAGTTTTAAATAATAAAATTTATTCATAAGCCGGCACTTACCATATTTGAGTGTGCGAGCGGTTGTCCATATGTATGAGTGGTTAAGATATTCTTATTTATGGGTCTAAGTCAAGGTCGGCGGCGGTTAAGTGCGGTATCATCACTTTGCATAATATCAAATTGTTTATTCGCTCCGCGCTAAAACTGTCTGTTGTACGTTCAATTTGTAATTCAAATAAATTGCCGGCGTTATTCTCGTCGGCGAGTGAGCTGTCATAATCCTAACGTGCAAGATTTTTTCTTGTTTGAATAGCGTTCGCGTAATTAGCATGGCACGCGCCGCTGCCGCAACTGTGCATCTCCGAGTCACCAAAAACTTTATTTTAGGAAAACGAAGGGACTATAAAATAGTTTGCTCTTAGAAACATTTTGCAGTCCTCCGTTGGTTATGAACAAATATAACGTTTCAGACAATTTCATTAAGACGGGTTCTCTGAATGGTAACCAAGTTCAAGTAACGATACAGCAATCCCAGTAGCACCCAATTAATATTCGCGCTGAGCCGCCGTTACTGTTGTGTTAATTTCATTCGCCTGTTTTATGTAACAAAGGGTGAAGGGCCACGCTTGAAATTTCTTAATTTATGGCCTATGATACGCGATGTCTATTTGTTACTACAACTAAGTTGTTATTCATTAACGAGGGCTCGCGTGCCGCGACGCGTGCTCTCGACCAATTCAAGTGCCATAATGAAGTTGTCAACGACCACATTTGCTCGCTCCCATTAGACTTTTTATTCCCACAGATGACATCACTCGTAGTAAATCCTCGTAACCAGGTGTACGCTAGTTCCAGGATTATTATTATCTTGCTCATTTTCATAACATCAAAATTCAAATACTCCACTTTTGTTCGTCTCTGGTAACTAATGTACGGGTTAAATGTCTGTTTCACGATGCGAAAGTTATAGATACGTAATTAGTTTTACAAGGCGATTAGTGTTTTTGACACCGGGTACACGCTTTTTTGCGGCTCTACTGCAATCAAGACTGAAGTAAATTTCTCGCTGTTTGTTCCGTTACCAACTATGCTACGTTGGCATCGTCTTCTGACAGGTTGGTGTTCGTACAAAGTATGTTAGCGGAGTCGTTGAAGCGTGCTTCCTTGAGCCAATTAAAACGAGTCCGATAGCTGTCCCACCTCCCCGCCGCCGCAGCGTGCCTCACCCCCGCTCACTCGCTAGACCCGCAAAAACAGCTGATAAGGCTCGTGTACGCAGCAACTTACCTTGTGGCATTTCGTTCCCCCGCCGCGGCCGCGCGAGGCTGGTGTCATGTCGAGGATGACAGATACATGTGCCAAAGAAAATAGCACTCCAGTTGTAAATTGCATAAGCTTGACAGCTTTTTTACGAACCAGTCGTTATATCTCATCCAGCCCTCGTGTTAGCGATTGGCTAATGTATCTTCTAATATTTCCAGAGATGTCTTTACCTCAATAAATGTACTGTCGACGCCATCTAGCATCGCCCTGTTTCTGCATCGTAGCTATAGCACCAAAACTATTGACGCCGTAACTAATTTGAATAGACATCAAATGATATCACTTCAACCCGCACGTGGAAATGGACATTTGACGCAGGCTGCATATCGCATTCACGTTGCTGATCACTCGATGATACATAAATGGTGTGCTAAAAGTACTATCAGCAAAAAGCTGCGCAGGAGCACGCATGATGGATGCATGAATGACTGCAGGTATTTGAAATATAGACAATTTTTTATTGCGGTGTGGCATCAAGATGGGTTCAATAAATAGTAAAAATTATGGAACCAGATTCAGATAAGAGAATGAATGAATCCATTAAATCTGCAACGCATTAAGAAAATCGTTACAGTAAATACACAAGAAAAAATATCAAGAGCCGCCGACATTATAATGTACCTAGTGCTAAATAAAAAAAGTACACCAAACAGAAGACAAAAATGCAAAACACTGAAGTTAAAAATTACGCAGCTTCGTATTATTTTTATCCAATAGTGGGCAAAGGCAATAGTAAGCTTTCAACATTTAGTTTTATCGACGCGCGAGCGAATAAAGATGTAGTTTCATTGGCTACGTCATTGATAATTGCTGATGAGCTAATATAAAAAGAACCCTGACAAAACTTGACCGCTCGTTTACACTTCAAATTGTTTCTATATATGTACCAGTTATTAGATATTCAACAAACATTTTTTAACATTTGTAGGAAACTATGAAACAACCCTGTTAATAATCTACCAAAGCAATTGTGAGCTTCATGGTATTTTTTAAGAGTAATATATGCCTACCTACAAGCGCAGGCATCGCCGTGGTTGTACTAGGTAATATGCAATTGTAGGAGGTAATATGCAAAGTTCAAGATAGGCTGGCGATCAGCGCGGACGTATGGCGACGCGGGCGCACGCGGGCGTCTTCTCTCATAACAGTGACATGTTTACGAGACAACAAGGCGGCAGTTTTTGCCGCTCATGATTGCGTAGACGAGTGGTTCGACGTTGAGGATTTTGGGATCTTTTGTGTATTTCTTTAATTGCAGTTTTTTTTGCCACAGGCAACAAAGTTCTAAATTAAGATCCATTACAGGGCAAACCCTCTTCTTGAATACAAACAAAATATTTAATACATATACGTTAATAAGTACAGAAGTTAACACGTTAGCTGCCTTGCTACACCAAACTTCGTGTATTCAAATAAAGTTCGTTTTAAAGCAATAATTTCCTTGTACTTTTTTTGTATTGGTACTGTTACCGAACTCGAGGGTTTGCTTGGCGTTAGCGAACGCCACGTGTCCCCGCTCGCCCGCTCGTCTGCACCCGCCAACCAATACCGTTGTAAATGTATCTAGTGCGTAGGATCGCATTGCGATATCAGATGTGTTTATTGGTGGCTTCCAATAAGTTAGATATAAAAATGGTGAAACTCCGATGCTAAGTGGCCGCGCGACCGGTTCGGCCACAATCACTATAAATTACCACAGCCTTTTACGCGCCCATCGGGAAATTAAAACCGTATGGTTTGACATGGTTTCTAGCTGCTCGCCTGACGTCCCAAATTTACGATACTCATAATCCGTAAACGTGTTTCCATTTGAAAGTCGATAAGGTCACGTCGGTATGTTGTGCACTATGCTCTATGTTTCTTGTAGAGAATCTCGGTCGTCTAAACCTCGAAGTGGCCGGAAGTCGTTGCTTCAATGGTTAGGTAATGTATCGAACTGACTTTTATTTAAAAACATTACCCCGCATGTTTCTAAATATTACTCGTTGTTGTATTTCATATATTCGAGCATATTCTTAAAGGTTTCCTTTCTTTACACGTCGACAGTTTGCTAATTTCATATGTTAGAGTTCAGTTCAATGCAGCACCTTGTTAAGCAATTTCAAATAAGTTGATGACAATTTCTTCAAATATGGTTTACATCAATTATGGAGACATTTGATCAGTCGCTAACACAAGATCAAGATGCGTGTCATTTCAGTTTGGGTTCCGCACGAAAAATAAAGTCGACCAGTAATAGTATTTATGCTTCAATTTGGCGATAATATTTTTTCCCAAATTTGCAAAACACAAATCTGCAGGCAAATAGGAAATTCCGAGCGCAATCGGCGACGAGCCGCGGAGGCGCGACTTCGCGCTGCAGGAAACTGATTACAAACTATCAACAGCAAAATTGCGATCCATCACTTATATGCCTTTAATATTCATTAGCGATCAGTTCGCCTGCCTGCGCCGATATTTCACTCCCAGCGCGTTTTACACTGTGGCTCTTGCGCGCGCGCTTCTATGGCCACCCGTAGCAAAGCAGTGATGAATCACTAAATAGTGTAAAGTGCAAGTTAAGCGTAATCATCATTATCTTTAACCGTACCATTTATCTCGTCGTTTATTTATATCAAGAAATATAATATGAATATATTATTGCTTTTTCTCGGTGTTAATTTTCGCTTTCGGAACCGTCACTGGCAGCCGATCCGTTCGGCCGGCATTGTCTATCGCGCTTCTTTACGCGGAAGCGATATATTCTCTATGCACATAAGTGTGTCTGGTGCGTATAATGCCGGTCTCGCGTGTGGTGCGCTAAAACTATCGATATTCAGTTATCGCGCGATGGAAAATCTCAAGCGATCGCACCGTGCCGCTGCTACGCACAGTGAAGCTCCAGCAAAAAACACCTCGTAAGTGTACAAAGTCATGATTCATGCGAACTGAAAGCAATACCATTACTTTAATTGCTAATGAAGGCTATCTAGCGAGTCGAACCCATAATACGTTATTTCTTTATACGGTAAGTTTTGAGTGAGTAGGTACAATATATAAACGCTTAAAAATACGAATACGTGGGCATTCGTATATGTATACACCATGTTATTATGTAAAGTCGCATTTTAAAATTAAAAGAAAATGTACAATAATTAATTGAAAAATGTTGCCTACACTAGACCTTGGCATTGGTATTGGTATAAAATTTGGTGCTTCGCATTAGTCAGGTTGGAGGATGTCCTCCGACTTTGACTGCGTGCTACCGTTGAGTGTGAGCCCAGTGCGCAGCCGCGCGGAGTTTGTTTTCGCAACAGTTTCCCAGCCGCGGTGGCAGCCGTCCGGAACACGACAAAAACCCACTCGCAACACGCTCAAATGAAGATGTGTAATTAGATGTTTTTTCCCCGTCGATCGTCGTTTTTTACCGCCATATATGGCCGCAAGCCAACGCCCGTTTACGTTGGCTGGACTTCAAAATAATAAACTCGCCGCGAACCCGCACCGGCCAAGGAAACGTCTACCGTAAATAGGTTTTTTATTTTTCTATTATCTTATCTTCGGCCGAGCTGAACTAACAAGCCCCGTTTGGTTCCTGCAAACAATTCGAAGAACGAACGACTACGCAGAGCGACGCGGTTCTGGAGCAAATTCGTACGCAATTTAGCGGTTGCAGTTAGGCGATCGTAAATTTGCGGCTTGCACTTATATGGTATCGCTGGCTCGTCCGCCTTGCGAATTAACCGCCTCGCCGCTTGAGAATTATATTTTGCAAAATAACCATTTTCCTTCAAATCGGCAATAAATTATTTCGCCCGAGGTGCGCGGGCGCCGCCAAGCGAGACGAGCATCGTGTTAATGGCTACAGCAAAAAATACGCGGTTAAGAGAAAATGACCAACAGTTATTACATAAGCCGATGAAGCCTTTGGGGACCCCCGCGGCGCCGGGGAATCGGCGGACGAGGTTCCAGTAAAAAGTACACGGTGCTTCGGCACCACCGCAGCGCCGCAGCGCCGGCCGGGCGACCCGCCGCCGACCGTAAGACGGAGGACGTAATTAGTTCCGAGGGTAGGTTCAATTACGGTATACTCAATTATATAATATAAAATAACTGATACCTAGCAACAGAACGGAGTCGTTCGAGAACCCCTATCCATTTTAATATCGTGGCAGTCTATATCAAAACGCTACGAATGTTAATATAGTTTATGTTAGCTTATTATTATTATGTGCAGTTTTAAAGCTCAAGAGTAACTTTGACATTTGCTGTAAGAACGTGTTGCATAAATCAAAAATATGCATAAAATTTAAACTGTTTAACGTTTACGATAGCGGTCGTAAAACCGTGTGACTCGATGCCGAACCCAGCACCAGCGCAAGCGCAGGCGACATCGCGTTTACGAGGGCTGCAGCACCGCACCACGCCGCTTTCACCCCCGTAGCCTGGGAACACATCTACTTTACTGGCTGTTAAAGGAACGACTATTTGTTAACAGTGTCAATTTGCTTTGCATTGATTTCCCTCATGAATGCGTTACTAAAATACCTTGGTTTTATTGTTTTCCTGTTGGTCAAAGACACTTGTCTCCTCTGAGACAAAGAACAAAGCAATAAAGAGCGTCGTGTTGCATTACACCTACTTAAAAGAAATAATGCTAAAAAGTGACTCGAGAGTTGAAACAAAGTGTCCGTTAATGAGACACATAACGCGGCAATTATAGGCTATAGAGACACGTGTCGCAGTAAGAGTGCGCAGGCGCAGGCAGCCGTCAAGTCAGACGATAATCCCGCTTCGAATTGACTGTTGGACAGCGGCCGCAGGTCGGCGACTGCGTCGACGACGACGCGGACGGCCCGCGATCGGCGCCCGCGCATGCCTTTAACAGTATTTGTTAAAAACACATGCGCGTCCAGCATAATACAGGTACTTCTGATGCAAGTATTATCTATAGGCCATGAAAGCATAGTTCTTTGTAACGAAAAATTCTTACTACTAGATCGAATTTCTTGGACAGCCCAGCGTCTCAAACTACTTTTTATGCAGATGTTTCTGCTCCGATTGTTGCTGGCATTTCAAGTATAAAAGTGGATGTCGATATTATATCTAGACTTCTCTCGCAACTTGATCCCGCGAAGTCAGCTGGTCCTGGTCTACTTCGAGCTCAATTCCTCAGCCGCTGCTCTGAGATTATAGCTGTTTCAATTTCCATTCTATTCCATAAATCTTTGGTGGAAGCCTCGGTACCAAGTGTGTGGAAGTGTGCTTACATCACACCAGTCCATCAAAAAGGCTCTAGAACAGACATTACTAACTACAGACAAATTTCGAAGCTGTGCATTATCTCGAAGGTTCTCGAAAGAGTTGTTTACGATCAACTTTATTCAGCACTCCAGCAATCATTTAGCTTCACTCAGCATGGATTCTTGAAAGGGCGGTCCGTTGTAACTAACCTGGTACTATTTAACGATTCTCTGACTTCACATATAGCAAAGCATTTGACCGAACTCGGCATGATTTGCTTATATGCGAACTACAGAAGGTCGGTATCAATGGTGATCTGCTAAAGTGGCTGACGTCGTACATCAACAATAGGTCACAAGCTGTTGTAGTAGAAAATTACGTCTCTAGGTGGCTCATGGTGCCCAGTGGAGTTCCGTAGGGATCTTTGCTCGCCCCCCTCCTATTCGCGATTTTTATGAACGACATCTAGCATTGTTTTAAATCATCACAACTTTTATGCTTTGCGGATGATATGAAGATTATAACGCCTATTTCTTCGGTGTCTGATGCATTCCTGCTTCAAGAGACACCTTATGAGGCTCGACACCTTCTGCACTGACAACCAGCTTGACCTTAATCCGTCTAAGTGCAACGTCGTCACTTTTAGCCGCAAAAGTAACTTAGTGCATTTCAAGTACTCATTGAAAGCTACTGAATTACAACGTGAGACTGTGGTAAGGGATCTTCGTGAACTCCATGATCAGATGTTGCTATTTGCTTCGCATGTAGACGCTATTATTTCAACAGCCTCCAAAGCTCTTGGGTTTGTGATGCGTAACTCCAGAGATTTCAGACATGCTAAGACACAAAAAATTTTATATTGCTCATTTATCCGCAGACACTTGGAATACACATCGCAAAAAAAAAAAAAAAAAAATCTGGAGCCCCCAATACCTTACGTACATGTCGCGTATTGAAAATGCGCAAAAAAGATTTATCACGTTTTTATATTTTCGAACTAGGGAGCGGCACGAGTCAACCCGGTATCTTGATATATGTAAGAAACATCATCTTTTGCCACTAGAGGTACGACGTCAGATACCAGACCAAGTATTTTTGCGAAAAATTACTTCTGGTGCCGTGGACTCCCCGGAACTTGTGTCCAAGATTTCTCTTAGAGCCCCTACAAAGTCCCTTAGGTTTACTTTTGTGCGTACCTATGACCTCTTCGAATTTTATAACATCTCTTACGTGCGTGCGAGTAATAGCTTCAATGAATTGTCCAAACAGATCTTTTGACCTTTTTAACACTAGTGTTGCATCGGTGGAGCGTCTTATTAGTAGTTTGTTTTTTGGCGAGTAGGTAATTATGCTGCGAAAATGTATATAGTATGAGTTAGTGGTTATATATTTAGTTATAATTTAATGCTCATTTACGTAATGTGTGTCTATCGGTGAGGACCTATAATTGGCTCTCCATTATTATTTCAGTTTTTTATTCTGTTTATTTAAGATAGCCGTTGGTCTTCCAATAAGTTAAAATAAAATAAAGAAATACTGTTCCAAAAAGAAACAAAACATTCGAGTGAAACAGATATTGAGTTGCAATTACGTACAGTGTTATGATGTAAAACACAGGTCGTCGATGTCAAGCAGACTGCGCCAGGCTCAGAGCCTGAGCTATAAACGCGATCGCTGCTCTCGCGCATGCTTTATGGCCGATATAAATAAAATAGCCTGGAACGAAGTGGAAATTACTAGAAGTGGTCCTATTAGGTACGTAACGCGGGAGCCCACGAACGGCATTAGCATAGCCCTGCGCCCGCAGCGCCCGCGCTGTCGTCGCCGCGCCCGACAACACTGCTACTTTATGTTCTCGATGCGGATTTATGCGCGATTTGCAAGTGAATTTTATCCTGCTACTGAAGCTTGTATTAATAGAAACCATTTTCTTATCCAACAAGATGCAGACTGACGACGTAATTAAAACTTACTGCGAATTAAGGGATATTGCCGAGCAATGCATAGAAATTCCAGAGGCTTGTTCGTAACGATATCAAAACGTGGTTTATCACCAAGGCATGATACAACAAACTAGGGATTGGTCTATAAATAATTCTAAGAACTCACAGATAATCTCGAAAACTATGTGACGAACGCATTAATGGCGTACGCAAATATGCAAGGCAAATAGTAGTGCTTACGTGGCTACCGGTCCGGATTATAAATATTTCCATCGATCAAACGTCTGCGCGGACACCTCGTGCCGATAATTCGGTGTCGCGCGAGCCTATTAATACATGAAAGCATGGCTGCGACGAACCAGAATAGCGTGTGATTAAGGTTACACACAAGCCCAGAGAACGGCACAGGCCGGGAGCGGAGGCTGCGTAAACGAGCGACACTAACACCCGCCAAGCAGAAAAGCAAACGCTATAATCCCAAAAGCAAACATCGCACACTCGTAAAAAGTAAAACGACAAACCGAGAGCCGGCGGCCGCGGATCCGTCGACGTTCAATTACACACCTTTAACACTTACAAACCGCCAAATTAACATGTCATGAATATTATTTAGCTTTTTCTCAATTATGATAATTCGATCTCGGTGCCAAAGTTGAGTTGCCCTAGAATTAAGTCGGGAGCAAAAACCTCGGGCAGATCTTTAGCAAGAATTTGCATACATTACAATACTAATTCGTGCGCGCGGGCAGCGCGTACTGAGAAAAAACATAACACCCGGAAAGGAGCGAGACTGGCGCGTGCGCCGTGCCGACTATAAGCGAGATGAGCCAGTGACAGTTTATGTAAATCAGGCGCATTACCATTTTTCAAGTAATGAATCACTTTATGACACTCGGACACATTTTAGGTAGTCGAACCTCTTCGCTTTGTCAGGTGTTATTGACTTTGGAGAGATTATTTAGCATCAGCCATCAATCACATCAGTTATTAAAGGTTTTCGTGACAAACTGTTTTCTTGGCCGTGAGATTTCACCCTAATATAGGAAATGCTCCGATTTTCACAAAGCGCAATTTCACATTCGTTCATTCGTTCGTTCGTTGTACTTCTATGTTGATTATGCAAAGAACTGCCTAAGGAGTGGAATTCTTTGTCTAGTTCTCTATTTCCTGAACGACATAACGTGAACCTGAATCATTAACACCACAGTGAGCAGGGATCCCCAGGGCGAACGTGTACATCCCCGTCCACATCCTCACTTTCTATCAGGTAAAATTATGAACATCTTCCGCGTTCGTCGTCTAAATAATAAAAACTTCGGTCCAGGAAACAGGTGATCCATTATTTAATTAAATAAGATAATAAGTTTGTCAACGAATGCCATTAGCAGACAGAGCAATCAACGGGGGGCTGAGTGCTCCTGAGGCAGTGGCGATGTTAGAATATGGTCCATTGTTGGGCGACACGAGTCGTGCGTGACGTTTCCTTGTAGGTGTGGACAGCCGCTCTCCTTGGGCAGTGCGTCGCCGTCGCCTCCGCCGCCGCCGCCGCCGCCGCCGCCACCAACTCCGCCACCGCCCGCGCTGCTAATACGCGCCTTAAGGCCGTTGGAGAATTCCTGCTTATGTCGGGTCGTACAAAACCTGTTCATTATTTACATTGTATTTGTTTGTTTTATTCACGTGTAGTACCTATCGCAGTCTTTTTAAAGAAAATGTTCTAAGTTTTATCTAGTCTACAGTTTCATAAAAAATTAAATAAATAATTTTCTTATACAAACTTAAACAGAGGTCCATTGTGATGCTTTGTATCAGCAGGTTCGTTTCCTTTAAAATTCATCACCTGACACGCGGCGTGGCGAGAGGCGCCGCAGACATTGTCTAGATGTTGATTATACTGGCGCACGCTTCGGCACAATGGTGCGCAGGCGCCGCCAGCCTCGTCTCATCACTATTTAATTTGCCAGCATCATACATTACTTAGCATGCTTTAATATTTATAACGCTAATCGCATTTTGTAACGTGATGATATGATGTAGTAACAGATAGTTTACAACCACCATTATGTAGACGAATGGCAGACAAACCGCATATAGAAGAACTAGTTCATTTGCGATTAGATCTTGAACAAAAAACTTGAAACATTACTTCTTGTATTGCCAAACTTACGAGCGCTTACAAAATTATAAAATAAATTTGGAGCGTTCATTCCATTTCTATGATGGCGATAGTAGTAAGGTTTTTGTAGTTCTGAACATCACAGCGCAGCGAAAGTAATTTCAAAATAGTCGATGTGAGTTAGTGGCCAGTGCATGAGCACTAGCTGTGACAAGGCGTCGCCGTTCGCAAACACAACCTAGGCGTATTAATGGAGTAAGCACAGACAATATTACGTGCATAATCAAGACTCACGATTATTGTTCACAGATGTATACAGCAATCGGGTAAGATTGGGCTTTATGTTAGAAAATTAAAATAGTTCATAATAAATAATGTTAATTGATACGTTGGTGCGGAGTTCATATTATTGGGGAATATTTTCGACGTTGAACGAGTAATGCACATGAAAACATTTAAATAAATGGAAATTTTCAAAGTAACTAAAACTAAGGTAAAAATGTACCAACTTGAAATATTCTTACAAAAACAATACACATGATTTTGTAAGTAACCTCTAAAAGCGACTGATTCCAAATCCACCTCGCCTCCACAGTTGCGCCGGCGCACTTGGGATCCAAACGCAAGCAATTAAAACACACACCCGTTACGCCAATTAATTTATCAAAGTCAAAACTTTGAAACACGTATTCCATCTAACCAAACCGTGAACCACTTCCTTTCCTTTGGTTGTGCACAGTGTTGAAACGCATAAAGACAGTAATATTAAAGTGTTTTGGATACTCGGAACGGTTAGAGGCCTTACAACCGCAATGGAGACGGCCAATTAATTCTAACCAAGTAAGTGGCGGCTGTTTTGGGCGGTGTGTCCAGTTTCTCATCTAATTAGCACGCGCGAGATTGATCACCGACGACTGATCCTGCGACTGTCGCTGCAATGAAAGTTGTCATACCTCTTCAACACGATGCCTAATTTTTTTGTAGACAAGACAGTTACATATTACTTGATCGCCAGTGGTATAAACTGAAATTACGAATGACCACTGAACATAGACATTTACCTACATTTATTTTGCTGGACGCTAAAGATCGATATGGAAGCCCAGTCGGCGGCTGATAAACGGCAAAATATGTCATTCTCAACTAGTTGTAATGATGGTAATGTATGGTATGAGTGCATTCGATGCGTGATACTCCTAATTAATTCCGCTCGAGGCGCCTGTGCCTGCGCTTTACGTCTGAGAAAAGGCGCCACACTTTACTAATAAAGCCTATAATGGGACTCGATATTAACTATTATTATTACTTCCTAATTGGCGGACTGCTAAGTTGTCCTTTCGTAATTACTGCAAAAGTAGCCAGCATCTTTTTAATCGCACTTTATTTGTACTTAAAATCGAGTTTCCCAACTTTGTTCTATGATTATTTTTTTATAGTGTGCGAGATATTGATAATAACTGTTCGTTATGACTTCAATAGTGTCAGCGTCCAAAAATGCAGTCCGGTTGAGTGTTGCCTACCTCACCTATGGGTCTCGACTAGTATTCTACTCGTATTAAAAATGTAATTTATACCTCGTGTCGCGTCGTTGTCGCACTGGCTTCGATGGAAATTATTTCACTCGCGCATTTCTTTTTATCACTTCCTTTTTTAGGCACCAGTCTACAGCTACAAGCTGCCATCCGCTGCCCGGCGTTAATTATTTCTCAGGGGAGGGGTGATATTTTTATCGCAAGAATGCTCCTAGAAATTGAAGCGTTATTAACTTTCTTGTATCGCTTAAAAAAAATATGTTAACATACGAAGGAGTTCTTACGACTGGAACCGATTTTATAAAATACTTCGCACAAGACGCAAAAACTTAACAACATCGTGTAGTATGTTAGGAAAACAATGGTGAATGATTTTTCGGAATTATATCCGTGATATGTGACGTATGTTGCACTCAGTCTTAGCAACCAGTGAAAAGAATATACCAACGGTTAAGTAGACGTTACATTTGGAAAGAAAGTACCGGAATGGTGTGAGGCGACGCCGCGCCCGCGCCAGCTGCGGTTCTTCTCTAATAATAAACTTAGAGCCGGACATTAAGCAAGGCAGTGTCCGTGACAAGCGAAATCGTAATTAACGCGCGGTATCTCGATCTAACATGTTCGTACGCATCCCACTAGTTTGGGCAGTCGGTCGCCGAGGAAAGCGGCCGCCGACCCCGCCATACGCCACAGACCTCGGATTTCACTGCTCGACCAATTTTTACGACCACCATCTCGCTATCGCCGCATCGGTTTCGATTCGAGATATCGATTTACCGATGCTATTGGTGATAAACGCTGCTCTATATGTGCCGTCCCTACCGTTCGGCCAGTCCTTGTTTCATCAATCCTGTTGTCATCAGGATTTCCTCTTGGTGGTAATATGAGCTTTTCGTTCATTTCATTCATTGTATTTTGGCATAATTGCTTACTACATACTTTACTATGTTAGAAGTGTCGAGTTTCGTGTCTGGCGGGTATTCCCACTGTGTCGGAATAATGCCCGTGTTGCTAAATGACTATTATGCGTTAGGGTCAAGACATAAAGGGTACGCGCTCATAAAAGTCAAGTCCAGCACCGTGACGGAGAGCGGTATAAATGTACCGTTCACTCGCATTAAAACAAATGCTAAACTGACTGTAAAGGTATTCCTCAATGGTCCTATAAATCTTGTGCATTTCTTTTTCGGTGAGATTGGGCCATCGCGTCTGCACCGCGCTTACGTAATATGGGTTTCTTCGCTGGTATTTATCGACGGAATCTAAAACACATCGACATAACTTAACGAAAGCGATATGAGCCGAAATTCAAACACAGACTCTTACTTACGCGGTTCCGTTAGCCGCTATCGTGAGATATTAATTGGTCGACTACAATTTGAGGAGTTTAGACGGTCACTCCTCGGCCGCTCACAGGCAGCGGCCGGCGATTAATGCTGGGAGATAACCAATCGTGGTTGTGGTGACATTGTAACACATCATTTTCATTCTAGCGGCTAGATGGCAATCGCGTGGCGGACAGCAGAATGAGCGGCCTCCGCATCACCGACTCTATTACGAGCGGTTGTCGGATGGCGACTCTCGATAATATCAATTATTGAGAGGTAACTGCGGCCGTTTTGTTTTCCAATTAGAACGAGGTTGGCAAGCTGCGGCCTGTTCGTCGGACCGGTCCTGTACCTGATAAACTAAATTTTATCATTTGCAGCTTTGCTTGTCATAGATTTATTAATCT
This sequence comes from Hyposmocoma kahamanoa, assembly GCF_003589595.1. NCBI lineage: Eukaryota > Metazoa > Arthropoda > Insecta > Lepidoptera > Cosmopterigidae > Hyposmocoma > Hyposmocoma kahamanoa. Next base: position 24,437,477 of record NW_020654748.1, read on the forward strand.
GTCCGATACTGTCACGTGGAAGTTTATTAGGGTTTGATTTCTATTAATGTTGATTTGTGTCGCACTTGCCGACGACGATCGTATTCGTTATGCTTGAAATTAGTTTACGAATTTCGCATCGGTCGTGCCTCAACTCACGTTTTGTACTTACAACTGCGGTTTAAATGCGGGTTTAATTTTAGCTATGACGACAATACCACGAAGTTAAATAAGCTGGTTGGTTGATAAGAATAAAAAAACAAAAACCTGTACACCGATACCCGTGTCAATGTTTCGTCATACTGGTCCGAGTGTCACCTCACCGGCGGCGGCGGCGCGATTCGGCGCCATGCGCGATCGCGCCAGCTACTGTACCGCTCTTATGATGCGAGTTTTCACCCGTGACTAAATCTAAATATTATACTGATGTTTGACGTCAATGCCACAGAGCTTATTTGCTTATTTTCAGCACTGACAATAGTCATTTCAACATTTTGTTTTCACTCTTGATTGTTATTTTTAATTTAAAATTATTGGGAATTTGGCTATTTAGAACTTGTTAGATGTAGTGATAAATATCTCAGAACAATTAAAAATCTAAATTACCCCTCAACATACACCAAGAAAGAGGAAGAAGGAAGAAAGTTTTTTTGAACAATATTAAGTGACGGGACGAACAAGTCGTGCGCCTGATGGGAAGCTACGCGCCTGTCCATAACAATTGCAGTGCCACTCAAATCGTTAAATCGCAAAGATCTGAGGGGCACTGCCACTGCGCCCGTCACCTTGATACATAAGTTGACAAGTCACATGTGCCTATAATTTCCCAAGCACCTTTACCATTCAAAACCGGAACACAGTAATGCGGACATTACTGCTTGTCTGCAGAAATAGGTCAGGTGGCTGTACTTCCCGGGACAAACTCTTTCACGAGGAGCTCTACTGCTACTAAAGTATCAAGAATATGCTAAGAAAGTATGTGATATTGGTTGAATTGCTCTTTGTGGCATGGCGCGGTCCAAGCGCACGCGGTGATCGCCCACGAGCGATCTATTCGGGCGACATCGACAGCCGTATCGACCGAGTGTCGCCACTCAACCTCGCCTCCTCCCCGCCCCTCTCACAATGCTTGTAGAGCCCTCTGGTATTCGACCGGCACTTGTCCAACATGGAAACACTAAACTCTATAGGTGCAACTAAAATCATAAAGACAGATTATTCCTGGAAGAAGGGAGAACTTTCAAGAAAAGTAGAAAAAAGGAAAATTATAAATGACACGGTATCGCGAAAAAACAATTTTAGCAATCACATGCACTACACTTAATAAGCATACGCGCGTAAAGATTAATTTATGACAAGGTATTTATTATACAACGAATATAGCATTACTGCCTACATGTAATCAAGATACCAGAAGCTGTAAAGAGTCGCGAGGATGCAATAAACATAAAACAGGCGGCAAACATCAATTCCGAACAAAAATCACGAAATCTAGCGTAAATCAGATTGAGCCGAATATTGTTTCTATCTTTACAAATTTGTTATCTTAGATCTATAACTCTCAGTCTCCTCCTGAGTACAAGATTGTCAAAAATCTCCACGACAAGTGGACCCGAGCACACACTTGCGCAGTTATGCTGCGACAGGTGCGCACGCACACGCGCGCATCGTCAACATACGCCGTGTTTAGCTATACAAGTAGGTACATTGTACTGTAAAATGATGTTTGCCCACACGTCGGCCACGAGTTTACTTTCTTTTAGGCTCTGCCAAAACCAACTCAGTCCACATACCCTTGAAACTAACGGGTTTTATTTCCGTTACGATCTGTGCTACTTGTTCGCCCCATAATTTCGACCGTGAGCATTCGTCGACCAACAGATAATTAATAATACGTTATCGAATGTCTAAATTATGAAATGAATGCCTATTAATTTTTCGACTGGCAACCCAGCAAACATGCCAAAGACAAAATCGTAAAGTTTTATGTCTACACGGACGAGGTTTAAACGATGCCTTAAGTAATTAATGATTTATGTTATTGTTACCTTCACAATTGTTAATAGGCTCTATTAGAGGATGGCGGTAAACAAATCCTTTACATTGTAAGTTTTTGTTTGGTTTTGATAGACCATGAAAAGGATTTTTTGTCTATGCTGTTTCGAAGCCAAAGCAAAATGTGTCCTGTAACGTCGTAGGTCAGTTCCCGATGCATCGTTTCTGTATTTCATCGCATTAGCTTTACTGAGTGTAAAGTTCCAGCGATTGCTGTAAACATGGTGTTTAATATGAATTTGAAATCCGTTGGCATGTTCCGCGTTGAGAAGACAAAATGTTGCCTCGTCCTCCCACGCCCCGTCGCCGCCGTGTCGCCGCGTTCACCCTGCAACGTGTGAACTCACGCGAGCCCGAGCCTAGTCGCGTTTTTATTGTTCATGACCACACTTTATGGGATCTTTATGATCTCCGATGACATTATTTAAACAAATTGATGTAGTTTTGGCGAGCTTTATCTCTTTATAACACTGGGTGTGATCGCATCTGCTCGTAAGTTCTTTTCTTTATTGATACGCATCAAAATAAATGTTGTCTTATTTGGCAAATCCATTGTTTTTAGTGTTAGCTTCGTGTTAGTCCGATTGTATAAAGTGTTATATGACACGATCCATAATATAGCTGGTTTCTTGACGGTCTCTCCTAATATCTACAAACGAGGGCGTTTCCAAAAATACCGTATTTTCGCGAGTGGTGATCACTGGTACGGTAAAACTTCGATTTGTGTAGTCTTGTAGGTAGTTCACTGCCGAAGACACCCCACAATTCTCACCGGCTAGTTCATTGCACTAGCCGTGTGTTTATGTTCGGCGCGTAATGGCGCGCGCCGGTGCGCGGTGGCATTAGGCGCGCAAACACCGCCGTCGCCGGTGCCGAGTGGGCCCACCAAGGTCACCAACGGCAAATATCATGTGGAATGCTTTTTACTACTCTGCCACTTCCATTTGTTGGCTTCTACACACTTAAGATTAAAGAGTTGGTATATAAATGCTACACTCGAACCTTTGCAAATACAACTCTACAATTAAACGTTGAATACAGGATGGATGAACTAAACTTTCTGCCTTGTGTTTCATTGTTCTGAGTAGTTGCTTAAGCAAAGCGACAACGCTGCGCAGGCGCTTGTGATATAAATATTCCACTATCGCGCGCGTGTCACGCGCTCACCGCTCGCCCTTTATCCTATTTCATAAGCTAATCTCTGGAAGTAAGTAAGCCTACCCAGAACCTTACTTCTATGCCAATAAAAGAAATGAAATCTTTGAATATGAATTCTTCTCCGCCCCCCAAAAACGTGTCTACATCATTATATTTATAGAATTTATACGAACAATTTATAAAGGAAATAATAATTATATCGAGCAATTAAACGCTCAGCTTCTTATATTCTTATCCGCAGTTTCTTATTTTCGATGACATTTATAAATAAAATTAATAAATTAATAACGCACTCACTCATAGCCCCGCACTAGGGAAACCCTGTGTCGCGGGTGCCATACAAATATTTCTCCCGGCTCGGTAATCGAATCCGGGACCGCTGCATAACAGACCACTATTGTAGCCGTTCGGCCACGTAGGCCGAAAGTTATATTGACGTATATATTATATTCGACTTATTGAAAAAAAGATAATTTATTTAAAATGTAACAATCAGAATCTATAACAAATAAATATTCAAAATATCTACTGCAATATCATTGTGCGCACAATCACGATAGCGACACGTCCACGACACGACGACATCATATCACGCTCAGGAATATCTCGTAAGACGTCATGCACATCACAGGTGTTATAGATTAGGTGGAACTTGAATATGAACAAAAATTAGTATTAAATTTAGTCTCTCTTGGCGAAGTAATACAAAATTTTAGAATATTTATTAGCCACGAATTGTGCAAATTCATAACTAAGACTGTTACACTATAAATTTGATTATAACGTTTTGCAGTGGTAGCAGTTGGTATTTGGCACAGCCAATGAACATTATTACTACATATTTAGAACGTTCACCAAACAATTAGACTACTCGCATGTTTATTATCGGTATGTTATCCTCGTTAGGAGTTTGTTCCCGTGATTATCACCATCAAACACGTAGTGTTTGCGACCGCAGCGCGGCACCAACGCGGCTCCGCGACGGTATTGTCTCACAAACAGTTGTCACCCTGCGCCCGCGCCGGTTCGCACCAAACATTGCCTTCTTTGAGCTGCCGTGCTCTGTACATAGACTAAGCACCAGCTTAAAAACTCGCGTATGTTGCCTAGTCGGAGTACATTGTTTTTGAATAGTTTGACTCTACACAATCCTGTTTTATATAATTACCGATGGATTTCTCCATATTTCACTTCCGTTACGAATTACCTGTCTCGAGTCTCAATACTTGTCCACCGTATGTTTCTTTACGTCTTGCGCCCCACTGCGTTATGCTCCTGAGACAGAGATTTCAATTTCGTGTCGCGATCATTAGTGTCCCGTCTGTACTAGTATAGTCTACACCGAGTGACGCCAGTTCACAGTTAGAGGCTGAGACAAAGAATGTTTAATTAGCCTGTGTGTCCGCCGTGTTGACTCTCGCGCCTACTGCCGCCGCACCACCGCAGTCGTTGATTCTCAGAATACATACCGAGAACAATTTTTACACTCTATTATTAGTTTCGATAGTACCCCGTGAAGTGTCGAGACTATCGTGATAATTTTCATTCGAAACCGATAATATCATTCAGGTGTAAGCCAACACCGGCGCTGTCCAGCCGAGTGTCCACACCGTATTTATCACTTCCGTGGTCGCGACAAAACATCGGTAATTGAGCGATCAAACCACATACATAACTCGCACAAACTATCATGTTACATTACAACCCTAGCTCATTGACGCTCCGTCTTTACAAATTTCGCCTCAGCAACGGTATTTTCCTTCTCCTTATCGACGGACACCGGCAAGAGAAGGACAGAGCGCAAGTGACCACAATGTTTGTGTAGACGAAGTGACCGCGGCAGGTGGAAGTACTGACCACCGGTCACTGGAGCTATCAAATTACCGAAGATGTGAACCGATGGGAAATTTATAGGGCACCGAAGCTTGTTTAAAGTAACACGGTCGAACGAAGAAATGTATAAATAAAGATGGCCATTGTCCGTACTACACGACACGCCAAATCGAGTGGTCATTGTCGATCACGTGAATCAAATTAATTTGAATTGTATCGACGTCGATTATTGTATTGCAGTTCAGGGGCCACCAGGTCACTGCGAAGAGCATGTCTAGCTGACCGTATTGTTTCGAGCCATTTCTTCCTGTATTGAAGTACAAAAAAGAAATACCTACAGGCGACGAACAGGGCTTTGAAGAAGTCTTAAAAAATATAATTTTCCAGAACACGATACATTTCGGGAAAAACTGAAAATCTTTACGTTATCATTTAGGCAACAGGGCTGTGACATCACAGTACGAACGCGGTCGAAGGACTTTCAGGTTCGAACTCGTCGTCGCAATTTAGTCTGACATTTGTTTAATGATTAATAGATGAAATGAAGGTGTGTTTGTAGTAGATTCTGGTGTGAGTCACGAAGCCACGTTGAGTTATGAGGCATAGTTAATGGAGGCTGGAGGTGGTGCGGTACGGGCTAATTCGGCGCGGCCGAAGGCACATAAATTGTGTACGAGCGGCGCAAGCGCAGCGTGATGCCAACGAACATACGATCCGATCCGCTGCTCTAATTGACCAGATTTAGATATTTTAATATGAAAAACCACATTCAACTGACGAATACAAACAAAGAGTAGACGGCTATTGACTGTCAGAAACTGGTCTTACAAACATTTTAAATAAAAGTTTATATTTGTTATACTTTGGCAATATAATAAATTTGTTTCGTAATAGGTAAATAAATTATAGATAACTCGTTTTAGAGTCTGTCTAACAATATATTGAGAATGAATTATCTGGAATTGTGTCTGTTGTTATAGCAAAACATTTTGTCAAAACCTACGTAGCGCCACCCACCGTCGGCGTCGGCGCGCAAATCATATTCCCATGACGTGTGCAAGTGTATTGCTCAAGAGCCGGTGGTCCCCCGTCCAAAGTGGGTAAGAGACGCTCGAGCTCCCGCTATGGATCACGACGCTCGCACGAACGATCAATAACTTAGCATCAGTGGCCACCACAGCCCAGTAGCCAAATAACTAGCTCTAATCCGTATCGAATCTGTGGCGTTTCATAAACGTCAATAATACCTCCAATTGGATCGAAGTAGCCCCATAAAGTGAAGTTACACCGGTTGGCTCTTTTTTGTGTGGGAACATTTCGTTTTTCAATCGGAAGGTAAGGTTTTTACCAGCGGCGATAAATATCGGAACTTATGGCCGCGGCCGGCTTTGAAGTACGCATTATCCCGATTGCCGCACAGTTTCGGCGGCCCAGCTCCGTACATTTGTGCTATCGGTACTTTGTACCGGCGATATGAGCGCATATTTATGCGACACATTGCGCCTACGCCGGCAGGATAATCTCCGTTTTCACTTTGACAAATCGTCCGCTAAACTCACTACATTTAAAGAAACGAAATGAAAAAATCGTTAAGTAAAAGCAATCAGCGCAACTTGTTTCCGTAAATAGATATACATTTCAGTAATAAAATGTACAAATTAATAATTTAAGCAAACTTATTATTAAATTGTTACTTGTGAAGTGATTTATGCTCACGTACCTACATAACATAAATTTAAAAGATGGCAGAATAAGTGACAGCAATAGGTTTTGTAATGCAAGATAATTATAATGTATAACGCAAGGCTTTGGTAACAGAATGACGTCTATATAAGTATTTATGTGGTTTTCTTGTCGAAAACACAAATGTGTAGGTAGTCCAGAATAGCGCAACATATAAGCTCTTGTCACTTTGGTAGGTATATACGTTTTCCTTCCACCTACTGCGGTTTTATACAATGTTTTCTTGGAAGAGACCAGTGCATGTAAGGTATAAGCTAGGTAGTACGTAGGAGGCGGCGGTGGCTCCGCCCGCCAGCGGGTGCGGGTGCGGCGGGTGCGCGCGCGCAGTGCAGCGACACTCGGTGACTCTTGACTTTCTGCTAAGCTCCACAATGTAATTGAGCCGAACGAAATCCGGCCGGCCATTACCATACAATGGGCAGCAGTTCCGTCGCGCCCGCCGGGTCGCCGGGGGCAAAAAAACACTACCACTGCCTTGCCAGTACCTAACGTAACGTCGCAACTCGGCACCCACAATACTCTATAGTAATCTTTATTGTGCTAGACCTGAAGTCATAATAAATCGCAATGGATCAAGTGTGCGTCGTTTAAGTTGTCACGGAGAGGTTGGCAGGCGTCCATCGAAAGCAGCCCGTCACGAGCTCGAGGACTTTTTGACGTGACAAGTCGAAAAACCCGAGTATAAGTTACCGAGCGGCGAGCGGCGAGCGGCGAGCGGCGAGCCGAGCGTAGCACACTTTTGAGTTATTGCGACTTTTTGTCGGCGCAGCGCGAGCGTTGATCGATGGCCTTTGTTTACTATGCTATCTCGAGATCCCGCGTTAAGCCTTTTTGACGTTTAACTTTTATTTTCTTGTTGGAATATCTGAAGACTCCAACAGACGGTAGATTAATATTTTATCTCCGCCCGCAGTTGAAACTTTCGTTTTATCAGTTTTTGTGTGACGAATGAACCGAACTCTCTTAAAACTTTATAATGAAATATGAGCATGTATTCCTTCCTATATTTAGTCCAAATAAAAGTACTGCCTATAAATTCACTTCACACTGTAAAAGACGAAACAATTTCTCCATTTTAGAAAACGACAATACTTACTACAATGTAACCCAGCAACAGTCTGTCAATGCGCAGTGCAGCGCTTTCACGCATGCATAGTACGCACTGCGCAGCATAGCAAGTGCTCGGCATCCGGGTACAATCGGCCGCAGCGCCGCTTAACAATATTTGCTCTAACCGCCACTGCAGGGCACGCGCTTTCCACTGATTTCACCGGGCAATACGCAAATAAATAACGCCACTGTAATTGAGATGAGAGCTCAGCCAATACCGCTGTAGAGTGCAAGCATGTCAAAGAGAGCACGCACTTGTAGAGTCGCAGGAATGTGGAGCGTGAGTAATATAATTTTTCAATATTTCAGCTCTACTCGAGTACTAGGTTTTGAAACAAACCTAGGAGTTTGATCTGTCCGATAGATTTTTGCAATATACATTTGACTTTGTCAAAATATAAAGCAGTGTATGCACCATATTGGCAAATGTACTTTTATTAATAAATTCTCCATCTGTACCGTCAAATATAGCAGACAGATTCAGCGACAATTTTACCGTAAAATCTCCACATGACAAATATAAATAATACGAAGGCGCGTCATAGGCGAATATGCGCAAGTCCGGTAGCTGGATAAGCGGTGATTACTCGCTGCGCGCGCGTGACCCAACTGTTGATGACGCCGCCCGCGCCCGCGCCCGCATCAGCGCGGGCGCGCTGACGCCTGACGACGGCCATTCACAAAAATAGAGAGGATAGATTGAAAAGATTGTCTTCATCAACTCTACACCACAAGTGTACACTATATTTTTGTCCATATAACATATTCGGACTCAGAGTTATTATCCAAAATTTTTGCTAAGTAAATTTTAATTAAACTAGTATTCTTTTCTGTCTCTCTTTTGCAGTCGCATTCCTTACAGTACGTAAACATGTATACGTAGGTCACTCAATAAGTTTTGAGATAAAGAAAAAATATCAAACATATTAATATAATTTATTTTACATTTTTTCAAAATACTCTCCATAATTATCTACACAAAGTTTCATTCGTCTAAACCAACTCTGAAAACACTTTTGCCAGTCTTGATCCGTCAGCATTGAAATTGCCATTTCGTAGGCAGCCACTGCTTCTTCGACGCTCAAAAAAATTTTCCTTTGATTTTATCCTTCACTGTTGGGAACAAAAAGAAATCGCAGGGAGCCAAGTCAGGGCTGTACGGCGGGTGATTTAAGGTTTCTATACCAGATTCCTTAATAAACGCCTTTGTTCTGAGGGACGTATGTGAAGAGGCGTTATCGTGATGTAGCATGATTCCCCGAAGCCCGGTCTTTGGTCTCCTCTCCCGCACAGCTTGGAAAACTTTAGGCAATGCTACTGTTGTGTACCATTCTGAATTAACAGACCTACTATTTTCTAACATTGACGTCGACAAATGTCCGCTCCGAGAAAAAAAACTAGCTACCATTTTTCGCCGACGTTTCGAGGTCTTTGCAACTTTGTCGGTAATTGTCCCTCTGCGAAGACCCACACCGACGACAGCTTCTTGCTTTCTGGATCATATTGATAGATCCATGTTTCATCACCAGTAACGACTTCTGAAACACGTCTCGATGTCCCGTTTTCGAAACGTATAAGCATTTCTCGGCACCAATCCACTCGAGCCTGTTTTTCAGCACCGGAGAGCAATCGTGGGATCCATCGACAACAAAGCTTCCTCACTCCAAGATGTTGATGCAGGATAGTATTGACGCTCCCCGAACTAATACCTAGGATCTTGTCAATGTTCGTGTACGTGATTCGTGGGTCTTCTCGCACCAACATTTCAGATTGTCACACATTTTCTGCAGTAACTGCTGTTTCCGGGCGTCCGCCTCTTAGGTCATCTTCAAGGTTAGTTTTCCCTCTTTTAAATTCCTTAAACCACCTAAAAACTGTTGCACGAGAAGGAGCAGAGTCCTCTAATGCTGACTGCAAACGTTCCAAACTCAATTGTTTAGTTAAACCACATTTAAAATCATAGGAGATCATAGCACGCAAACGTTCACGGTTAAGATCCATTATTGTAAAGAAAAAGCGCGGGAAGCGTTGTAGTAAAATGACTAACAACGTCATTCTTTTTTAAATTTAGCTAAATTGCTTTTGGTGATCTATTTTGAAATAAATTTGCTTTTTAAAAACATATAATACGGGTGCGTTCCATTTTTAAATTTCGAGCATCTCAAAACTTATTGAGTGCTCTACGTAAAGAAAGGAAGACATTTACGAGTTACTACGTCTTCGCTGACGAAAAAATAATAATGAGAAAGAATGACAAAAAAGGAAATAACGGAACAAAAAATAAAAATCTTCACATTATTCTTTATTCTGAAAATTGCAAATTTGTGGAATGTAAACCCCCTTTATATTTAAATATAAGATTTCACTTTATACATACAGTGAACAAATTAAATATTCCATCATAAATATTAAATTGGTCAATATTATTATTCTGCAACCACGATTAGATGTCGCATATTTTGCAAATGGCAGAAGTTCAAGGAGAGCCACTTTTCATAGTATACATCAACCCGTTTTTATACATATATACGTGAAGCGGGTTTGAGATCCAACAGGTAAGGGTTACAACACTTGTATTCGCACCTTAATAAGACAAATTGATTTTATTTGTTTCGTTTTGCGCTATTGTTAATAATCAGAGGTAGGAATAAGAGTACATTTTCCACACGCAAAATAGGCGCTTTGTCGTCGAGTTGCGGATACCAGCCCGTTGCACCAAGTACCAAGTACCAAGAGTACATTTGCCTAAAATTCAAGTAATAAACATACAATCGATAAATCCTCTCTCTTCCCTGTGGAATTCCAAAAAATAAAAGTAAAACAAATAAAACAAACTAGTTATTTATACTTTCACTTACAAATGCGAAACTTTTCTTATAATAAGTTTGTGTATGGCAGTGACCGTAAAAAAGTAATCGCTTTTGTAAAAACACATGAAAATATAGACCGAAATATGATACAATATTTCCGAGATTTCAGAGGGAGGTGTTATTCACTCTATGTCTATACCTGTTCCAATCTCAGTTGATCCACACTCGTCAATAATTACCTCCTGCATACATGTAAGTAAAGAGCAGAAACTTACCTTGTCACCGGGGTTGCCTTTAAGAGACTAGTATACAAGGCCACGCGCGGTATCCATCTATCGTCTCTTGTTTGAGTTTGCAATTATTGTTTTGTGCAAGAAAGACTATATTGTATTGGAAACAAGTGCAAGGTCATACATCTTTTAGAAGACTGTGTATGAGGGACACCGTATGACAAACGTTATATATATCGTTGATATACCAACCATCCATTCGCACGAAGCGCTTTGCCCCCTCCTTGGTAATGCGTACGGCAAGAGAATGAAATACCCTATCGACACCTATATTCCCTGAAAACTACAACTCTATACGACTCAAGGCTAGAGGTAGTGTGCATGTTTTGGACAAACGAGAACCATCGCCGCCCATCAGGTGAGAATGTGGCCCAGCGTGTACCTATTTTTTATAAAAAAAGTAACAAATTCGCGAAAGAAAACCTAAGGACTGCAAAGATCTCGCCTCAGAATTAATATATACGATAGATGATGTGTTTTAAATCACTACAAAATACGTGATCACCTTTATTATGTACAAATGCACGTGTAAATTAATGAGCTGTATAATACCACCGCGAAGACACACAACGTGTCAGTGTTTAGTTTAAATAGGCATTATGAATATTGATTCAACTTAATTATACACTTGTAAATATTTAATGCAAATGGCTACCGACTTAATTTATTGTGGTTCTGTAACTGTACTTTTAATGCTGCTAAATTGGTTACGTTTTGATACATTTCAATGTCTTGGATTACACCTCAAGTTTTAAGCTTTAAGTTGCATAGACGTCCCAGATCAAGTTGCACATTTGTTGAGCCTATTCTAATTTATATTTTTGAAAGAAAACACTCCGGGGTAAATAATTTACTGTGGTATATACACTGATAGTGACATATGATTGATATAAACGAGTGCCTTGTTTTTTTATGACGCCAAGTGACGGGAAGAACAAGTCGTACGCCTGTTCATAAGCGACACGCCTGTCCATAGCTCCAGTCACAGCCACTCGCAAAGATCTTAGAGGCACTGCCACTGCACCCGTCACCTTGAAACATAAGTTGACAAGTCATATGTGCCTGTAATTTCACCAGCACCCTTACCCTTCAAAACCGGACAGCAGTAAAGCTCACATTGCTGCTTGGTGGCAGTACAAACTCTGTCACAAAAAGCTCTACTGCTACTAATTAATAAGTTTACGTCTGAGCCTATCAAGCACAATGATTACAGCAACAATTCTAAGTAACGAACTTAATTAATCATGTTGAGATCGAATACATTAACTTTTCATCATATCTCACATTTAGCTATGTCACAAACATTATGCAAAATTAGCCAATTACACTTTTGGCTTTTCTAGTCATAACACTATATTTGCGTTAGTTTCGACCAAACTCCAATGACGCTTATTATAAATTATTCATTTCTATTTCCATTTTATTTCCAACAGATTAAAGGGAGATATAACATAATTAAGAATTTTTAATAAAAAAAATAATCTCTGTATTCGGTTTCGCTGTAAATTATTTACAGTTGGGACTCGGACGCGTCGTAGACAATTTATAGACGAGATTATTCGAAATATGGAAATTAGAGACCAGACTCCGAGATGAAGCCGAGGATACGGGTAAATCAGTTTTTTTTAACTCATCTGTTGGCTACTAGTTTTGAAATACCTGATGTTCGACAAAAACAAGGTTAATTGAAGTTCCAAGAAACCACCTGCAATAACGCTTTCATATGAAACGTGGATAGTGTTAACATTTGTGCAATTTTTAATGCAAGTGCTAACGTGGTCCTAATTCAGAACGAACGCGTTTTTAAATTTTTAGTTTATATGGAAATTTTAACCTGCCACAGATGAGGAGTTGCAAGCTTTTGTTTGAGTTGGTCAATCAAAGTACAACAGAATTAAAACCATGATTTGATGTGACTATGCCTACAATATTGACTCAATTTTAATTATGTTGTTATTGGCGCAAAATCGTTAAAATAAGGAAACTAGGAAAATACGCCACCAGTAGCCTGTAGGTACTGTCTAAATGAATCAACTTAGATATAAAGGACTTTTAGTTTGTGTCATTACTTGTGATGAAAAATCTATTCTTTATAAAAATCATAAACGGTCGAGAAAGTTGTTGACCTCTAGCGGAAAAGAATCGTACCTGCTGAAAATTGTTGGTACAACTGCATACTAATACCATAGCTTTGATCTAGTCTGGCCTTAGGTCTGGTCCAACCATGACAGCTGATCACTATTGTGGAGATACCGATGGTGATGCCAAGACTCACGGAAAAACAACATGACTAGCGTTAACTAGTCCGGTTACGATCTGAACAAACCATTGGCCCCTCACAAGAATTGCAGATTCAAGCTCTATATTTAATCAATTTAGTTGCCCTAAAGCAGCCAAAAACGACTTTTAAGACTTTATGCATTTTCGATGTTCACTATTCTACCGCAAAGGAATAAATAAGCTTAAACCATATATCAGAAGTATATTATGACAAATATTTGTTTGTTTCTTTGAGTTTGAATCTAAAAAAAAACTATTTCATACTTTTTCTTGCGTGGCAGACGTCCACGCAACTGTGTACTAACAGTACCAAAACCGAAACTAAATCCTAGGCACCACCCAGAAAACAAAAAACACCTACCAGGAATCGAACTTGGGATTTCCTTATTTAGCATCCACATCGCAATTTTAGCCCCCATTGTAACTTCATACTGCATTGTAGAACAAACATGGTTATGGTGAAGTCCGAAGTAGCCAACTCTGCTCAAAACATAGTTGTTGTCGTCGTGAGGAGTTCTTGCAATCGATTGGCCGCTGGTTAGTATGCTGGTCGCGCACGGTGCGCCGCCGGGTACGATGCTCTATTTGGGTAACGCTCCGGTTATGGCGGGCGGACGTCTCGCGGCGACGAGTGACAGCGCGATGATACCGTGCGTGATGCATCCCGGCAGGACGCGGCGATGACTCGAGCTCATTTGTTTCGCGACCAACAAAGGAATGTCTCATAAAATACTAGGTCGAAGCGTAACCGTTATTGAACAATTCGTAGGATTACTTTTTGTCAAGTTAAATAAAACTTTAATGTTATAACTTGAAGTGTGCATACAACGAGTTGCATCAATCGACAATCCTAGTTATTATACATTTAGAAAATTTTAGTTTTAAAAGCAAATTTAGAAAACTTTGATCACGGTACTTTTATAAATGATAAACGAGTATGATTGTTACATAGGTAATATAAATGGTTTTCTGGTAAGATTTGTATTGTTATGAACATTGACTAGGTAGAGCAACATTTCCGCATATGGCACTATAAACAGGAGGAAAGCATTTCCCTGACACGGTTTCCCGCAGCAGCAAGGTCGACGGCCGCGCCACGGTCGCGTCCCGCCGCCGCTCCGCGCCCTTCCCGCGCCCGCGCATAGATCTTGCGACATCCTGCCAACGTATTCTCCTGCAAGGCCCCTGGAATATTCGATACAAGCATATATCGAGGCTAGAGCCCTGCGAAAGCAATAAATTGTATTTTTTAAGTGCTGTATGATCTTCACATAGCAGCTGCTGTAAAGTTTTCGAAAGAGGCAAATAGTTAAAGTAAATTGATTGCTCAATATCATCACAAACACATAGAGTAACAAAGCAAAACAACGAGAGTTATTTAAGTTTTAGTGCGGAAAACTCTGAGTATTAAATAGGTTGCGTTTCCAGGTTTATAAGGGTAATATATCTTGAGCCACGTGTGGCGAACAGAAAAGCTTGGATAGATTTAGCAACAAGGTTGAATTACAATAGACGTCGAAGGCCAAGTTTCAGTGTAGGCCGTGGGGAAAACGACGTCTTTTAAGGATATTGCGACAAGGCGGACGGAGGCCGCATGCTGGGACGCGGGGGGAGCCAGTGGGACTCCTGCGCAAGGCCCTTCGCTGCAATATGTGTAGGACGCGAGACAAGGTTGCCAGCCATGGCGAATGCCGCCACTTCACCACAATAGGTACACAAATAGATTGGGATATTGTTGGATAGGTGTGCTTCAAATTTTCATCAAACTATCTTTTTAATAACAACAGATAATCACATAGGGCACCTATTTTTAAGTAATTTTCACGTGGGTTCCGAGTACACTATCATTGAGAGCCATAGATTGGACTCAGGTGTCGATTCAATACCCATTACATGTTGTTATATATCTACAAGTGTTTATATACGGTTACAATAGGAAATCATTCCTCTTATGCATAAAACACACTCAGAAAAACGACATTGCCCTGCACTTAGCGCTTGCCTATCTTGTGATGGCTTTCAAAATTTGAACATGTCGATGTTGCGTACTCCGCGCAATTGACGCAAAAGAGCTCTTATGAGCCAAAATAAAGTGTGATGCAGTTTTCGACGAACGTCTTACACAATTATAAAAAGCACTATAAATTTTTTTGTTTAGTGGTTGAGTTAACAAGACAAATGTTTCCAATAAAAAGGAAATATTTCATTGACAATTATAAATTGTCATTAATTCTAAACTTTAAGTTTGCCAAGTTTGTATTGGAAAGCGTATCAAACAAGAAATTAATCCGAACAAACAGTCCTCGAAACCTTTTAGCAGATAAAAAATATTTCCTTCAAACAATAAAGTCCACTTAATCCATTCTATTTGACCGTTACAAGTAGTCGCTATAAAACCAACCACAGGCTTGTTTATCCATTTCAATGTGTCGATATTCAATTTCGTCTGTGTACAAATTCCTCCGCGTACTGAGCTCCAGTTAGGTCAAGTGGGACCAGTTACAACCGTTCATTGATATCTAGATTTACGCATTTCAATTTAGACTGACAAATATGTCCCAGTCTCTTGTATCGGTCCACTAAACTAATATGAAATAATAAAGAAAATCAGTAACTACAAAGATAATTATTACCATGAATGGCAATGTTTTTCTCTTCACTAAAATTTGATAATGCACGGTACGTTTATTATCTATATGTGAAGGTACATAAGACCCACAATAAAAGAGTAAAGCAATTAAGGACAATCAAAAGGTGGTCCAGTACTGGTGAGGCCTACAATGCTGCAGCGGTCGCCGTAAAGTCAGTGACATACGCCCGCGTCGACGGCACTCGGATCATCAACAACACAAAATATGTCTTACTAAACCTGCTTACGATGTTAACCTTCTCATCCCCCGACTAGGCATTGACGATGCTTGGCAAGTTCCACAATATAAAGTAGCAGTCGCCCGGTATAATAACAAAACAATAATCGGCCGAGTACTAGGACGGCAAGAAAACAAGAAACCTGTTCGCACTGGCTTACGTTTAGTGTTTGTGCAGGAGTTGGCGTAACTCATATGACGATATGGCTAGAAACATGACACTTTGTGTTATCCTGGGGCGAACAGATTATAGAACAATTTTTATTTTTTTGCATTCAACATATTACGTTTAATGAGCCTGAGAATTTTTCGTTGTCGAAAATCATGCTGCAAAATATGAGCAAATTTATAAAAACAAATTCATATACACGTACATCGATATACATACACAATCGATATATGAACAGAATATTAATATTCTCGACTTACATAACTAAGAAAGTATACCCACCTCTTGAATTCCCCTCCAGTAGTAGTAGAGAAAAGGTGGTAGACTAGAAAGACACATGCGGGCGTCTATCGGCAACGGCAGCAGCGGCGGCAGGCAGCAGGTGGGTTACAAAGAAAAGCTGTAAATAAATTTTCTTGACGCAAATATCCTGCGCACCTTTAGAGCATGCGCACGTAGACTAGTAATGCACTTTTTCTGACTAAACTTATATATGTATTTTTACAACTTTTAAAACGTCATGATGATCCGTCAAAGTTAGTTTCGCTAAATAATGTTTTTTAACTGCGCAGTTCGTGAGTATTGTGCCGATTTTTCAATATACGTACTTACTAAGCTCTATTAAGGCAAATATTATGTAGACATGGCCTTACACGTGGAAGTGTCAGATGCGCGGGCGCAGCAGGAAAACTATTTCTAGCGTTATGCGGGCCGCGGCCGCTGCATTGCGACACCATTGGCTACACTATACACTTTATTACAAAATAACTATATTTCTTGTGTAGGCATATACATTTACATGGTAGTTTAAAATTTTGACGTGTCTAAATCAGATGGCGGCAAGAAAAACTCTTTTCTGAAACAAGAAAAATCAAATTAAATACTAATTAAATTGTAGAAAATGATGATGGTTTCATAGATTTTTTAACTGAAAAACTAAATAATCATTTTATGCTTAGCTTATGCTTAAGCAATTCAGTCTATTTTGTCAGTATTTTTATGTCATTTTAAAATCGTATTCGACGCGTGCTAATGTTATCCTCATTCTGTTATGACAAATACTAAAATATGTTAAACAAAACCAGTATCACCCCATAATGCCGTCGTCTAATTGGCCATTAAAGCCGCGCGAAAACGTTACAGACGCACAAATATTTAATTAAATATTAGACTTCACCGCTCGAAGCGACACATGGCAAAGTTCGCGGAGGATTTTCTGCGAATCACGGCCGCTGCGTCTGCGCGTATAGGTGTAACCTGCTGTGATCGTTATTAAAATCAAGTTATCTTTAGAGTTCCGAGGACAAATTATACCTTATTGTTTCGTCTTATCTTTCTGTATATCAGAGCCCTTTTACTGTACCTTTAAGCACTTGCTGTTATGAAATTTGATTTAGACATACGAGTACATATATTGTAGAGTCAAAAACTAAACTAAAAAATGAAACATAATTGAAATATTATTTTATAGGATGCGGTTCAACCGAATTCCGTAACGGCTACGGAATCATATCATGGGCGCGTCCGACACGTTCTTGACCGATTTTTTATTCTAACAACAAGGGTTCCATACGCTGCATACAAAATAGTAAATCGTCGATTCGTACATTAGGAGTGGCAAGAAATTATGTAGCGTATTACCTTGTGCTAACAAATAAATGAGTTATCATTTATTTATCTTTTTATATGACAAAACATACAAATAGAGATAAGATTCTTTGAAATTTTTGTAATAGTTAACGAGACAGATTGGTTGCTACGTTTTGCATTGCAGGCACTTAAACAATAATGAGTTTCACTAATGCTGCTTAATGAAGTTTAGTAGCAGAAGAGCTCTTCCTGAAAGAATTCGTCCAGGGAAGTACTGCCACCTTACCTATTTCTGCAGACGAGCAGTAACGTCAGCATTACTGTGTCCCGGTTTTGAAGGGTAAGGGTGCCTGTGAGATTACAAGCACATGCGACATGATAACTTATGTCTCAGGGTGACGGCCGCATTGGCAATCCCCTGAGATCTTTGCGATTTAAAGCTCTGAGTGGCACTGCAACTGTTACGGACAGGCGTATAGATTACTATCAGGCCCACGCCTTGTTCGTCCCGTCACTTGATATTATAAAAAAAGTCTCATAATTTTTGCTATTCATTTAATTGAGTATGTATTGAAACAGAATTAGAACTTTTGTTTTGTGCATGTCTCAGTAGACATGATGTCAGTACATTGCTTGTAATCTAATCAAGTAATTCTATCACTATAAGTATAATTTTGCATGCTATATGTGGTAAAATATGATCTCTATCTCTCTACTGTGTTCCATCTCTTGTTCACCATATTTTAAGCAAATAAATTTTCATTTAATTTCATTTATGTCTCAGGGCGCAGAGGCACCTCAGATCTTTGCGATTTAAAGCTTTGAGTGTCACTGCAACTGTTATGGACAGGCGTATCGTTTACTATCAGTAGTATAGGAAATAAAAAGTCTTTCGTTCTTTTATCGTATAGGTTCGTTATTTGTTCTAAAAGTTTCACAGCAGCAAGGTACTTCAAGTCTTCAATTATTTACCATGTTCCTGCTGATTATCGGAGTGTTTTGCTATAGGCCCCTAATGTAGTCGGAGGCAGGTCGCCATTCCCAGCAAGACGATCTAAACCAATAGCACTATATCAACGCTCATCCGCGTTTCGGACGCGCGCTCCCACAAAGCTATCAGACACAGCTGCTGTAGAGTCGCCTATATCTTATTTTTCTTCGCAAAGCACTCGCAAAGTGCGTGCAAAGAGCGTCGAATGTAAATAACTGGCTGCTTCAATTAATTCTATTCTATTTCACATCTACCGGATAGCCTGAAATCAATCGATGGAATATTCCATAGCAGTAAACTGCCGGCACTTAGTAACCGCCATTTCGTTTGCTTCATTTATGCTCGTTACTTCAGCCAACCGCCAACCACCGTTCCTTTAACTTTTTGCGCCAATTTTTTACCACAACAGCGACTCCACGCCCCGCGCTGCCGACAAAAACGTGTTCCACTCATTATGAAACACGAAACTATGATATTTGGAGTCGCCTTACCGTCGCACGACAAACGGCCTTAGAGTTGCGCAGTCACAGCAATAAATATACGCTTTACTGTTATCTATAAACAACCTTCAGCGACCGGTGTCGAGGCAAAACTATCCAATAAAAAACGAAAACCAGTCCAAATTATAGATAAGACGATGAAAATGTTGTCGCTATGAGAGGAATTAAAAACACTCTGGGCCGTGGGCGGCGCGGTCTACTCGGCTTACTGGCAGATATGTATTTTTTGTTACTTTATTGACAACGTTGTTGCGTTGCAGCGTTATTCAAAGTCAAGTCAAAGTCAAAGAATCATTTATTCCATAGGTAAAATAAATTTACACTTGAAAACGTCACATTTAAGCTACTGCTCGTTCACTACGCTGACCTCCCTGAGAAGAACGAGCAAGAAACTCTAGGGATTGCTCTTTTCAAATAAACTTAAATGC
>NW_020654748.1:24457289-24497539 GCF_003589595.1 Hyposmocoma kahamanoa
GCATTTAAGTTTATTTGAAAAGAGCAATCCCTAGAGTTTCTTGCTCGTTCTTCTCAGGGAGGTCAGCGTAGTGAACGAGCAGTAGCTTAAATGTGACGTTTTCAAATGTAAATTTATTTTACCTATGGAGTAAATGATCTTTGACTTTGACTTTGAAATTTTTAATGTAGTTTTTGAACTTATTGGGGCTAACAATATTATAATATGATCGTGCATTACAGAGATTATTATCGAGTCTTAGCTACGTGAAATCGACGTAACACAACTAAACAATTAAGCTTTACCACTCATCGCTGCAGCGACAATCAGATGCGAGACAATGATTGGCACCGTGTGAAAGAAGTGACCAAACAACAAGTGACAACGCGTGATGCATCGCGCGCCGGCGGCGGTTAATCGCCCCGTCGATATATTGTTGCCGGTGATTGATGGAAGATCGAAACAGTAGCCAAGTGGCAAGTTAATGCGTGAAAACAATCACAAGTGAACTCGTAAATTACCAACCCGTATAGTTTTGGGAAAACTGTTTTTGGAATGCCAGAGATGCTCAGCAATTAGCAAAATTGGTCCTCAATTTTTTTAGTGCTCTGACACATTGTTGTAACAGGTCATTTACACCTTCTATTTTCCCTCGTGTCAACTCTTCTGCTTCTTGTATTTTAAGTTATAAATAATAATACGTGCTACCTTGGCCGACGCCCAGAGTCTTTTCTCGTGCGGGTATTGGGTCACAAGGGGCACACTAATAATTGTCAACTCTGTAACCTAACAATATTGAGCGCAGAAAAAAAAAGTAAAGTTAGCAACTTTTCATAATTCATTATAGCAAATCAAGCTTAGAGCAAATCTCTAGTTGGTGGTTTAAACGCCATTTTGTTATCTCCAGAGAATGTTTTTTAAAGTCTTTGTTACGATGTAACACTCACTATTCTGTTATCTGGCCGAAATAAGTTTACCCCTCATTGGTGGTGCACAAACATAATCAGTTTCAACTGTTTACAGAGAAATAAAGTAAATTCTGTGTAAAAGTGCCGATTCGCACTAATACCACATTTGATGGTCCCTATTATGAAGCCGTGCGCTAATCACCAACGAAGTATTTTAATAAACCACCCGCCGATTTACGACCGTATCCCTCGCCCGCCGCCCGTCTATTTAACATTGCTAATTGTACGAGCATTTGTGTTATATTCAACTAGGTGCGTTGACTACAGCACAGTCGGGCGCAGAACAGAGCTCTGTGCAATTAAAAGTCGTAACTGAGTCAAACGTACAAAAATAACTATTTTTGATGTTAGGTATTAAACACTCCAAAAATGACTTTAGTTTTACATTGTAAGTGTTCGTCGTTAGCGTGTAATAATAATTATTTTTTCGGCAAAGGCGACACGCAATGAATCTAGCAACTGCCAAGGCCTGGGTGTTGGGTTGCACATCGGCGGCTGCGGCTGCGGCTGCGGCTGCAGCGGATACCGGTTCCGAAAAATACCACTAATTAGCGGAGATTATCCGACTACCCAGTTGCGTGCCGCGAGATGCGCGCGAGGCCTGCTGTCGCTTATGATTCCTATCTAAATAAAAATCAACGTTTCATTTCCAGTGGTAACCTTTCCGTAATGAGCATTCGCACTATTGTACCACTCTCCTAATAATGTTCACGGACGAATAATACTGTAAACTACAAACAAACGATACTACAGCATAGTTTTTGTCGAAACGATGGCACTCGCTCTCTATTTTTTCTAATTAGACCTCTTTGTGTTTCGGGAGAGTCTGCAAATCTCTAAATATAACTTGTTTGTAAAGATGTGGTGGTTACATAGAAAGGTGGACTATAGAATGGTCCCTTCATCGCAAGTTGCGAACCGACACGGAGATGGCTTAATTGAGCTCATTCACACAAATACTTACTAACCAAATAACAGATACCCATAGATACGAAGATGTTACTCTTTACTAAGCAGTGACTTATTTCTTCAAATAAAAATAATTTAGGAAGACTGTTTTTGATCATAATAAAGTATGTATAGAACGTATGTCTATTACACCGTGTCTACAGATTCAAATTGCTATAATTTTCGATTATAAGTAAACACTTAAATTGATATTTAATGGGGGCAGTTGAGAAAAACGCAGCTAAGTATAGATATTGAATGCAGCAAAAAATTTTTCATCTCCAACTGTACAATTAACAATAACAAAGATCAATGGTTTTTAAATTTCCCATTACTTGTTCAATAGAAAAATGCTAAATACATTAAGTGGCGAGTGGGCAATTGCGAGTGCCGTGCAGTTATCTGTGACAGTCGGTAATCACGGCATCTGCGGCAGCGCAGGCGAAGGACGCGGCTGCGTCTCATGAGCGCAAGTGGACATTATCTATCAAGGCGCCTAAGCATTGTCGTTGCTGTATAGTTTGTACGTCGGGATGCTATAATTTATTTACCAATACAATTGCTACACCAATTCCTCACCAATTGGAAAACCAGAATATAACAAAAGTGGTTGTCACATATGGCCTGTATCGATTTGCTTTGAGGGAATAGCGACTGCCACATATCATTGACATCGCCATTAACTGTCGAGCGGGACTGAAGAAGAACCATGCAGATCGCTCGTAAATACAGATTAGAGCGGCATCGATTCGCATCAAATATTGAGGTGTCGAGCCTGCGTTATCGCGCACCGGGGATGCATAACTCCTCGATATGTTTTATAGCGAGTGCTGCGCCACGCCGCCGCCAACGCCACCGGCCCCTTCGGCCGCACTCATAAACTATGAATTTACCCAATCGCAGTCAGGTGCGATTGCTTACAACCGCGATTTATTATCGACAACACTTTCCCGCTACGCAATCCCATCCCCATTTTTATTGGAAATCATATTATTGAATTATTAACGCGCGATCAATGCTTCGCTATTTTGTTTCGATGGCGGCGTATCGGTTTCGGATATTATACCGGTCCCTGTGGCGTGATTTACGCGCCAAATTCGTCATAAATCTTAGCTCATTAACGATGGCTGGACTTAATCTATCTTAGATACACATCTGATAAATCTTCCCGAGTATTTGGTACATCGTCAAGTAATATTTTAGTTATAATAAAATTGCGGCGCGACATGCGTCGTATTCCCGCGCGGCGGCTTTGCTTCATAAACTATGGATCTGCGATGAGAAATTGTGTTATTCCCCAAAACAAGCCGCATAGACGCCATAGCGGATTTAGACATTCTTGATATATTTTATGGGGCTCTTGCAGAGACGTACTTACACTGCGACGTAAATAAAATTTCTCTACGCGCCAGCGGGAGGTCGAGGACCTCGGATCGTCGATTTCGAACGGCACATGCTTCCATAAGGTCTCTCGTCTAGGATTTAGACTTTCTACAAATGTATAATTTAAAATTTGTAAACTCGTGTGTTACGTAACATTTCTGCGCCTGTGTTGTCAAGCTATAATCATAAGTCATAACGTACACAAATATATACTACGAATTAATGATTTGAGACATCTGCAAGCAGCCTCGCCGAAAAATAGAATCTCAAAGCCAAACTTGAAAAGTTACTGAATTTTAAAAATGTTACTAAAATCAATCAATATTTGTCCAATGTCATCGGATCGAATATTTCATCAAATTGGTACACAAATGAGCGTTGGATTTCGTCGTTAATTAATTTCATATTGAACAAATAAGAAGCACGAATGGCTTGCAAATTCCAATTTCAAATGAAGTAGGTAATGTTCAGACGCATGTAGATAGTGAGCTTTGCTTGTTAATTGCCTGTCAACATTAACGCGCGGAATGCCTCGACGCACCGCCGCCGCCTGCGCCGCGCGCCGCTCGCGCAGCTCTGGCTCAGCTAAACGGTAAAACTATTTAACCACACTAATTAACTGAGCTCGTCGCTTTTTCATTTTTATCAACGTGTTTTGAACGTTTGCTTAGCGGAAAACTTTTAATTGTTCTTCGAGGATCGTATGTGCTGAAGCTACGTTTCATTTCTTCGAACCACCACTTACCGCAAATCTACCTATAATTAATTAAATAAATCATATAATGTCAATATAGAAACGAAGATGTTTAGGAACTTATAGGAATTGTTGTTAACGATAAATCACGTTCCAAACTAGCACCGTGTCCTGACTACACTCGGATGGATACAGAATCGTTACTGGTGCTGCGAGGGAGGGTTTTGATAAGCTGCCCCAGCGCCCCCGCGCCGCCGTCGACATAACTTTTTTATATTTCACTTTCCACTTTTTACACGTCCACCATTCTGCAATGGTAAAGAGTTATAAATATATAGAACTTTTAAGAAGAAAATTCAAGGAGAAACTTGCAAGAACGACCATTATGTAGTTGTTAGAATCCTACAAGTAAAGTCTGTTACAATACTCTGGAAATTACGAAAGTTCATATTTGATTTATTTAGCAAGTGTCTGATACTGAATATTCTCTCTTACATAATATAGAGACTCAAAATTTTGGCAACACAATTAGAAAACTTGGTACAAAATTACTAGTAATAAAATAGGGTTTCCAACACACAAAAATGATAATAATCGCAAAGAAAGCACTGAAGCGACCTGTCTGAGCATTTGGTAGGTGTACGAAGCAAACCCTTTCGCGCGGTCCGCGCCAATAATGAAATCTGGGGTGTGAAATAAAAAGAAAAAACTCTCTTAATTAAATTTTCTTTTGGGAAATTTAATAAACGTAGAGGGCACTTCCCGCCAGACGCCGACTGAGCACCACCTCGTTTATTTATATTCTAGTTCTTTGTATTTATTTTATTTATGGACTGCAGCTTTTTTAATTTCTTTGCAGTTCCAATTCAACGAACGACCGGATCTGTACGTATGGTTACTCGCAATAATAAATCGAGAAATATTTAAGAACGATTAAAGTTCGCAACAGAACAACAAATGGCACGAAACGTTGCAAAACAGAGCTATAATTTTAAACTATCTGGCAAAATAAACGACAGCAGTAGCATCGCAAACTGCAGGAAAGCAAAACGCGAGAGGGCGTTCCCGCGACCGCGGCCGGCGCGCGGCGTGTAATTGTAGCGGCGATAAAAGA
Organism: Hyposmocoma kahamanoa; assembly: GCF_003589595.1. Taxonomy (NCBI): domain Eukaryota; kingdom Metazoa; phylum Arthropoda; class Insecta; order Lepidoptera; family Cosmopterigidae; genus Hyposmocoma; species Hyposmocoma kahamanoa. The sequence continues at coordinate 24,462,376 of NW_020654748.1, forward strand.
AAGATGAGCAGATAGACGGCGCGGCGGCAGCGGCGGCAGCGGCGGCGGTGCGGCGGCAGTCGACGATATTTAAATAAACACTTAGCAACAATAACCGCGATAACCGCGCAGCCCGCTGCTAGATACGGCGTACGGCCCGCACAACAGGCGGCTGAAGCCGCACGCCTCCCTCACATGTACCGCAAGCCTCGCGCGCCGTGCACTTCATAGGCGCATATTTGGTGAATCATCGTCAGTCTGCAGCGGCAAAAAGCAGCAGCATGTAAACCACCCGCGACTAATTGCCATTCTCGCGGTAGGTATATCATAGCGATACGGTACGCTGGCTTCCATGGAAACGCTGAACTAGCTCCCATTCCGAACAAATATTTCTTTTTATACGTCTGCGATGGTTACGACCTGGTGCCGAACTTACCTGAACATTTCCACTGCAGAAGTTAATCAATCTATTTATTCATTGTTTCATGTGAATTGACAAAGGTGTTACATAATATTATTCCAGCACATGAACCCTGTGGCACTACAATGTCACTTAACTAATTTTATTATAAATCTCGTACACAAGCTATGGCATTAATTATTACAATAATGAGACCAATTACAAAAATTATTATCAAACATGCTAAGAAAAAGTAATCCTAGTTATACTCGTATTTATCATTACGAACAAAATATACAAACTTTTTTCCATATTACGTAACTTTACTATTTAGAACATTTGTTCCATTACACTATCTGTTTTTAGGAGAAATTAATCAGTGCGTTGTTATTGTTTTGCGGACGGTACTCCGTGAACCTTACTCCACGTATCATACTCTCATGAATAATGTATGGCGCTCCAAATAATATACGATTACAGCGAGGAAAATGCACTTTCTTTGTGTACGGGCGTGCGTCTGCGCCGCGCCCGCTTCCCGCCGTCGTCGACTGCTTTTCGCTAACGACCGAACACCGCTCTTGTGTAGTGATCCGAAGAGACTTCGGACAAGCTCAGTTTGTGTAATTAACAGCACAAAAAACAACACTTCTTCATTCTCTTATTGACTTAATTTTAACAATATTAACCATTCACAAAAAAATATTTTCTCTCAATTTGGCATGTTACCATTAAAACCTCTTGCCCGGTCGTCACAGCCGCAGCGAAGGTCGGGAATGAACACCCAACGTAGAGATGCTAGACCACCACCAAGTGGTGGTGCGACAAGACTCGGTGCCGCATCGCGCCTCGTGAGTGCCAAGTATCAGCAATTAGCACAATTACTTAACAATTAATTAACAAAACCAACTACCGCTGACAACTCTGAACGAGTACTACTTAATCAACATAAGAGTATTTACCAATGCGATTTGTTGTTGACAAGCAACATAAATTTAGTTAGTTATAACAGAATATTGTAGTTTTATTTTTTGTTTCTAGTTCCTACATACCTTTTCAGGAATTCGTACACTAAATGCAAATAAAATTAATAAGACTGAATAAAACTCTTACCACAACACAACATTGACTGATTTTTTAGATAAATGTTGACATGAAATTAGTGCTTAATGTATATACATGTAGAATGTAATAATGATGTATAAATATTTAATAGTTTGACATAGAAGGTTATTATTTTGTTGTTTTTAATTGACTGAGTATTCTTTGTTGATTATTGGATGTCGACATGAAATTATAAGGTATATGTATGTTTAATGTAATCATGATGTATGATATTTAATAATTTGACATTGATAGTTTAGGAAATGAAACTATTTTTCCGGATTTAAATCGCGTATATTTGTTTTTTCAAACAAACCAAAACAGTCAACCGTGACCATGGGACCTGTAAAGGGCCCGAAACGTCGGTTTGTTTGAAAAAACAAATATACGCGATTTAAATCCGGAAAAATAGTTTCATTTCGTATGTGTAACAATCGACAAAACCTAAGAACTCGATATTGATAGTTTATTCTATATAATATAATATATTCTGTTGTTATTAATTAATTAAATGAATATTACTATTATTATTCCTTGTACAGGTCTGATGACAATGCTATAATGAAACTAAATTTAAGCAACATTTTGCATGCCTAGTCAGATAAAACATGTGTTCTGTAATAATTGTTCCATCTTTCACACCATGTTTTAAGCAAATAAAATTTCATTTCATTTCAACAAAACAATGTTCTTGTAAAGTAGGTACACAAAGTACCTTTTAAATATCCGACAACTCGTTCTGTTAGTTCACGTATCTATTATCTGATGAGATCGGTTTTGAATCGTTCTTTAGTTTTGAGCTGATTTTGACGTATCGATTCGTATGCTTACTGTGTTGTTATTCGGTAATCTGTCCAGATTGAGTTCGCGTGAGGCGTCGAAGGGCACGGCCCGCGTGAGAGCTGCCGCGGCGCTGCAACCCGCGTCTGCAGCATTGCCTCTTGCACGCCACACCCTGCTCTGTTGATAACAATAATTGCTCTGTGCCGATTCTATGATTGATCTTACTAGAAACTGAAGAGCATCAACGTAATTAACATCGAAGATGAAACTGTGATTACATTGCTGATTTGTTGAATAATTTCATTTTTTTCACCAACATGTAAAGCGTTAATGGAAAGCCAATTTAATGATTTAACTCGCGAGAAAAATAAAACAGGAATTTCTTCCTCAGGATCTCATTGATTCCCATTGATAAAGTGGCTTAGACATAGTTATTATTACATTGCACACAATTACAGCTTACAAGTTGTTAACCAGTTAATTGTAGGAATTATAAATCTTTGAACAATTTACCAATTACCGATGTCAACTGAATTTCTTGAAATTGTGAGAAAATCCAGTCAATTGTGGAATTAACATGTCTTTGACACAATATCTTATCTTTACAGTCCCAGAAACTAATCGAAAATGGACTGAACATCGACACTGTGAAGGAAACCAAGTATGTACGAACTTATAATTATGAAGTATGAATTTATCATTGGGGCGACGCAGATGATCGCTGCGCTTCGTTTGACGGTGACGGCTGCTTGTATAGGGCTTCTGCTTCGCGACCGCCGCCGCCGCGCGCCGACCGCCGACTTGACGCTGAAACGATGCCGGCGGGACCATAAACTGAAACATGCACTAATTTCTTAAAACAAATATGACAGAGTCGATGGAATCGTCAAGATGATTATACCTTTTCTAAGTATATTCTAAAAAAAAACAAATTTTACTTTGTATCCGCAGTAGTGAAATAACAAACAAATGAGCATTTGAAAAACATGACGTTTAGGAAGTTAGTACCTTCGCCAATGAAATGGTAACAAAAACTCTGCTTTCTATGACACTGGCGCCACTATCACGTGTTGGCTGCTCCACATACCATTGTAGTTAGTATCTCCTGTAACGAACATTGTGTGGCAGAGCGTCAGTACGTCATATGCCATGCAGGTCACGCGCATCGTCGCCGCGCCGTCACCGCGTGGTAGCCGCGGCGCCGCCCCGCGCCCGGTTCTTAGACATTGGGGCTTTTGACAGTTTTTTCTCATATACGATTGGGGGTCCTACATGCCACGCGAACGATTTACTAATAGTACAATTACACAACTCATCTAATCCACTTCGCGGCGCAGCTCGTAACCCGCCCACCTTGATTGTTAGCATTCGAATACGTTACATAAATTATTATTAGTGTTTAGGTATTTAGTTGCATACCGGTCGGTGTAATATTCCATCAAGGCGTATTAATGAAGTAGGTACCTAACGCTGGGCATACATACCCAACCCGTTGGACACGTTCACCGTTCGCAGCACCGCCTGCCATGTGCAGTGCTGCATTCTAGCGTCACGTACTCCGCGCTGGGCCCGCGCACTCGCAGCTGATATCCGATACTGATCGCGACGTGCTGCTAATTGTGCTCGATCTCTTTATGGGGCCCTTTCGTGTGTACAGTCGAAACATGCGTGATACGCATTTCCTTTGCCTAAAGTAACTTATCTGACGGTCTTTGACAACCAACCGCTGCACGCGCGCTACCTTCTCTTGATTAAGGAAAATGAAAGTGTAACTGTGTAAGGGATGTATCGAATTGTATTAAATAAAGTGAGCGACGCGACGTGGGAGTCATGTAAGCTGGGCCGAAAGCTAAGCCCTTCTCGAAATAAAGACTCGCAGCGAAAAGTATATTAATATTCACTTCATCTCGGGCAGAGCTAAATGGCCGCGTATTTGTATTCATTATCCTCCGCTTACGCTACGTGCCACTCGTCACTCGGCATCGCCACTCCGCCGAATAGACGCGACACACGTTGGCCACAGCGGCTACGTTGAATTACGACACGACACTCTTCATACACCCAACAGTTTCCCCATCATTCGGAAGATCATATATTACCAGAATTTCTTATTAATGCATGCTGGCATCTCAGCCCGTTTAGTGCTAATTAGATATTTGCACTTCGCCTTTACCATGCGTTCATACCTCTTTGTCTAATTTCAACAAGTGTGTTATCTAAGAATGTGTGTCGTATCGTTTAGTTGTAATGGAGCCGTGTGCGTCGAAGCAGCAGTGGAGCGTAGTCATTGTGCGCGCTCGGGTAGCATTAGTTCATGTTAGACACGCCGCCTGACGACGACGATGCTGCGCTTTGTCTCCAGACTGGCAGCAGCGATGGCGACGGGCGGTTTTAAAAAGTAACACTCAATTGACAAAAAAACAATAAAAACGTGTGTTAGAACATCCTCAGTGTTTTTTAAAAAGGATCCACATCTAAAATAGTCGACAACAGTGTCATTCACCTAACCTATCCTTCGCTTCTGCCCAAAGATAAGTTTTTGTTGCATTTAGTAACGTCGAAACACTCGTAATAGTTTATGTCATAACGTGCCTACATTTAAGTGGAAATTTTGGCAGCAGCGAACGGGACCGTCGTATTAGGCTGAGCGCAGTGGGTGGACTCACAAAGCGCATTCGCAATGTAGACTATTTAACGATGTACAAATATGCTAGACCAGAATTTATGGTCTAGATATCCCAGAATAACAAACGTGTAGGTATTCTGTAAAGGTCAACAGCCAAAATCGCCTAAAACTAAAGCCAACAAGAGAATACGTCGTAATCCATGGCGAACTAAACAGGCATACTTAATCAATGGATCTGAACATTAAGTCCCCCGCAGTCGATACGTATCGAATCGAGATGACATCTCATTCGTCCGATTTATTACACTACACACCACTACTCTCGTTGCTACACGAAGCATCACAGAGTAGTAGAGTCTCAAATAAAACAAGCCGCGAAATTACAGTACGCCAAACCCTTCAAAGGATTGTGATTGGGATATGGAGGAACAAGAACATTTGAATGGTGTGCGGCAGTGACGCAACATTTTGCATGGCTTCGGCGGCGATAAATCACGCTCGACAAGCGAACAAAAAGCAGACAAAGCCGGGTAACGCGGCGTGTCTGTGTGGATTTTGAGCGATTTGGGTTTATAATCATTTTTCATCGGGCGCGGGTCCGCTACACAATTTTACACCCGTCATGAGTTCCATTGAGATGCCATTAGGGTTTGTTCTTACGTTTGGCTCGGTCATGTTTTCTTTTCTTTTTACCGGCTGTTCATTTGACCTGTCGTTGGGCAACTGCTTCTATCCTCCATAAAAATTTGCAGTACCTATGTGTTAGCGTGACGTGTCGTGGAGCCGCTGCCGGCAAATCCTTGGCCCGAAAGCGTGGCGTCGTCGTGTCGCGTGACGGAAGGACATTGTACATTATTTCTATATGACAAATGATGATTGCCGACCAAAGACAATATTCGTATGCCTATATTAGGCAGGTAAAGCTCACAACAGCTACTACTACAAAAACAAACGTGTATTTAATCACTAATTGCATGAGCATCGTCGGAACGAGTTACGCTACTACATACACCAAGTTACCCGTTATACTTATAATTTAACGCAAATTGAATATGCATCAGAGATCATTCTTTATATCATTAAGCGAATGAATGACTAAGGCGATGAAGAACCCGGCGCATTGTGCGTATACCCCCGAAAGATTTAATTGGACGACTACAATTTAGACTTTTACGACGAATTTAGGCTTATTTGTATTTATTTAGTTCAGGGCACATGACCCACGTAATATGTACCTACCTTAAAATACTATTTCCAACTTGTCTACACGGAATGCGCTTGTCGGCGACGTGTGGCGCAATCTCTTTAGTAGCAGTAGCAAGGAGCTCTTCCTTATGAAAGTGTTCGTCCGGATAAGTACTGACCGTAATCTTACTATTTCTACCGTCAAGCAATAATGTGAGCATTACTGTGTTTCGGGTTTGAAGGGTAAGGGTGCTGGTGAAATTACAGGCACATGGGACTTGTCAACGTATGTCTTCGGGTAACGGGTGGAGTGGCATTGCTCCTCAGCATCGGCACTGTGACTTGGACAGGCGTGTCGCTTTCCAGCAGGCGCACGACTTGTTCGTCCCGTCACTTGGTGCCATAAAAAATGGAGTGCCTACACCTGTTAGTGGTGCCTCTAATCCTACTTCTCAACATGTATAATAATTGTTTGACTTAAATTTTTAGTTACAGAACGTCAGTCGGTTGCATCTAACAACTTTTGAAATGTGTTTTTTTTGTAAGTCAGCTTGTTTGGAGATTTATAAGTATATTACTAATTATATTTTTTTAAATGTTGAAAAGTTCACGGCTGTTTGAATGCTATAAACGTGTAAAGAAGAGTCTGAAATATGATATTTCGATTTAATTACCAATTTATGCGCATCCTTGACTCACTAAACTAAGAATGATTATTTTAGTCTGGCACAATATTTATTTTCGCCTCGGAACGCCGTTTGCATGATAATGGCTTCCCGGTACCACTGTAATTGCAAACGAATCGCTGTAACACCCTCAATTTGACTAATTTGTAAATTTTTATGTAAATCTGCCCTTGATGCCATCGTGCTTCACAACATGTCCATTGTTAAGGGTGTTTTTTCGACACCGGGCAATGAATGCTCTAGCTAGAGCAGGGCTTAGTGAATTTAAACATACACTTGCGGCGCAGCGATGGGAGTTATTGAAATTTGTGTGCCAGAGCAAAGCTGTCGGTATCTCAGTGAGGTCCGCTGGTCCTGGAATAGAAGCTACTGTTCACCAGCCTCCCTTCCCCGTATTCGCACACCGACACACCAACATTTTAATTTTATTTTTCCGCATTTCTTTCAAAATTAACAATAATAATAATAATAACGCGTAGGTACACACTCATAGAACCGCACTAGAGAAACCCTGTATCGCGGGTGCCATGGACACACACATAGACCACCACAAATTGCACCCAAATTTACGAGAGAGAGATAAATGTAGGCCATATAAATATTTCTCCCAGTCCGGGAATCGAACCCGGGACCTCTGCGTGGCAGCCCACCATGGTAACCGTTCGGCCACTGAGGCAGTTAAATATATTGTTTCCAATATGTGTGTAATAAATTTGTGTTATATTGATATCGAGATTTAATTAAATTTATTGCCATCTGTTGCAAAATTAATATCGCTATAAATCCAAAACCAATCACCGGCACTAGTATCAAAATCGCCCGCATTTAAAATCTTGGCAAACGTCAAGAATAAAAAATAATTAGAATAAAAAACGAGGCATCGTCGACATAAATATTCCGTTACACACGTATGCAAAATTCGTCCTTGGTCGGCCGCCATGTTAGCGCGCATAATTAATTTAAATGTATTCAAAAATTCAAGACAGTTCACTTTCGGCCGACTATTGGAATGATTTTTTAGTCGGCGCGCGCGCAGCCAGCCGGAAATGAAGCTAAACATTATTAAATTATAAGAGCAACAGAAGTTAGTGAGCACGCGCCGACCACTCGCCCACTGCAGTCGCCTTTGGCGGCAGGTGTAGCACAGAATTGATTGTTCCAGTTATTTGTTAGTATCGTCGATGTGCGGACAAACGCCACCTCATTAGGTTTATGCGAAGTGAATTGACATGCTCTGGCCGGGGCTGACCTAGTAGACATCCTAACACCTGTATAAGAAACAAATAGTACCTACAAGTCTCTTCATGCTCAACGGGAACAAAGGGTAGGTAAACCCGGTACTCCATCGATCGGGTTACATCTAAGAAATTTGTGCGTTTAACTTAATTATCTATTGTTTCAGCGATGTATGACTAAGTTGCAGGCGAATAGTCTCCATTCGGCGCAAACGCAGCAGTCTGAAATCAGTGTCATCGCCGCTCCACTAAGCCGCGACAATTGCTGGGCCCGCTGCGCACTGCCAGTCGCTTCTGTGCACCGGCACAGCCGGCACAGCCGGCGCACAGTTCTGCACTACTTACCAAGAGGCAATTGTTTTTAGCTAGAGATATCGATAGGTGGATAAATGTCGATTAACGGCCGGGAGAACCAACATCCGTATCTGTGTCTACGCTCTAAGAAACGAACGTAATGGCCCACGTCCAACCCTCAATTTAATTGCGTTTGCGTAAGTCTTGACGCGATGTAACTGCCTCTGTGGCCGAACAGTTACCATGCCGAACTGCCACGCAGAGGTTTCAGGTTCAATTCCCGAGCCGGGAGAAATATTTGTATGGTCTACATTTATTACTCTCGTGAGTTGGAGTGTAATTTGTCGTTACCTATGTGTGTGTCCATGGCACCCGCGACACACACATAGACATTTTTAGTATTTTTAGTAGTAGAGCTCCTTGTGAAAGAGTTCGTCCAGGGAAGTACTGCCACCTTACCTATTTCTACCGCCTAGTAGTAATGTCAGCATTACTGTGATCCGGTTTTGAAGGGTAAGGGTGCTGGTGAAAATACAGGTACATGGGACTTGTCAACTTATGCCGTAGGGTGACGGGCGCAATGGCAGTGCCCCTCAGGTCTTTGCGATTTAAAGCTCTGCAATTGTTACGGACAGGCTTGTAGCATACCATCAGGTGCACGACTACATAACCGAAGTGGAAACATCATCTTGGTCTTGAAGAAAAATCACTTTGATTCGCTGACGTGAAAATTACAATGAGGGTGCTGAATGGAACAAAATCAGATACAGACTGTCAATAAGGGGATTTGTATGTTGTTAACAACTCTGACAGTGTCAAACTGCTAATGAAATTCCAAGCAAAGTTCGGAGACAAAGGGAGCACAGTCGAGCTGCTCCTTAAGACGAATCAAAACCTGCCTCTAGTCGAACATTATAATACCACGAAATTAAGAAAGTAAACGATCAATCAAAATGATAGCTGTAAAACAAGAACTGTCCGCTTGTCGGCCATCTTTTTCCGCCCACGACGCGGGACGCGGGGTGTCGGCCGCTGCGCGCGCGCCGCATTCAAATGCTAATCCTGTATTATAACACTCGCACTAAATACTTCTCGGTTGCACTTAACACATGCAAATCGTTTATTGATAAACAAATAATGGCATTATAATTTTATTGCGCATTGTCGCGGGAGTCGCTGACCGCACTTTTTATAGGTGGCGCTACTGTGTCGCACATATTTGAATTTATAATTTGGTATATTTATTGTTTCGTTAAGAGCTGTTTGCACTCTTGTGGGATTTGTGACAAGTCGTGTAACAAAACACTTACATAATATTACAATACTAATAATGTGTGGGTATGTGATAATAGCGCAAATTATATTAATAATTCAGTGTCGGTTCGCACATGACAATTGTTATATTTTGCTGATAAAGTGGTGGATAATTGTGACCTTTCAAGTATGACTACTGACAAACGAGTGTAGTGCAGTAGCAGAAGTGTGGTGTGATCGCGAAGTGTACAAAGTAGCGGTGACAGACAACTTGACATTTGCACAACTGTCGCCCCGCACCTTTGCCATCGCGGTATCTGCACAAATACGCGCTGGTTAGCACGAAACAATGTCACGTTTAAAGGTAACTTACACTTCACAACTTCTACACTACTATTTATAACCAGCGCATAATCTTGAATAACATTACCTTTTAACAATTCTGCTTTGTTAACTCTGGGCGTAGGTGATAAAACAAATAAGGCTGTCGATTACTCTAGTTTCCATTAATCTTTTAAACAACACAAATATGCGACTTGAGAGTATTATTATTAGATACACAATCAATCAAAGACAGGGTGTATTTAAATCGAGTTACAGCTGTCGTGGCGTCATTTTTTGGCCCCCGTTTAAAGAATAGCTCATCAGCGGTTACAAGTGACGGATTTGGACGCAATTCGAAGGGCCCTAATGTGATTACTCTCTAACTCGATTTGTTCCTGAGCAAGGGGGATGTTGCGGAGGCGGCGGGGTGTGGGTTTTTTGTGGCAACTCTCGTTTTGTTTCATTGCATTTGCTTTGATTTGTGTAGTTGCCGGATGCCATTATTAATTTTGTCTGGTTTATCTACACGTTTGTTTGCGGTTTTTTAACCCAAAATTTGACTTGTTCATTCTGCGATTTAGTTTAATAAAAACTAAAGAAAGTTCACTGAGAAATTTTGCAAATAAATTCAATCCTTTCAAGGCAAGTAATATTACAGTTTTTTATTTTAAAAAGAATTACACCGATCGGGAAATATGTTTAATATATCGTCGTACGGTGTTGGACACGAGTTTGTTGAATGACACCCCGAGACCTTGGAGCGATTGGCCCTACTCGACTCTCCTATGGGAAGAACGCAGTATTCCCACGAATTGCCAACAGTTATAATTTGCACTTTAGTGAGATCGAACCTTTCACTGGTAGTAAAAAAGTTTCTTAAACAATATTAATTCTGTATTTCAAATAGATACATAATATCTGCATCGTTTGTAACATATTTTATTATCTTTATTAGGAAGTGATAAAGTGGGACTTTACATAATACAAAGATGATTTCCATGATTTATAATTGCATGGAAAACAATTATGTTATATATTTATGTGTATGTATGCATGTATGTGTGTATTTCATTGTTAATAATAGAAAATCAAGAAGTTATTCAACAAAGCTTGTTCTTCGTAAGCTCCTATTTAAGTTCACTATTGTTATTCCTTACTAATAATAAAATTTAGATTTAGATTTAGATTTAGCTTTGACGCTCAAGGCAACTCCGATTGGGGCGATGCCAATCTTGTCAAATTTAACGCTACCAAAACGCAGGCGTGTCTATTCTCCACTAAACGGAGTCCCTTTGGGCTGACTCTGACTTTTCGTGATGCATCCATACCGAAAGCCGACTGTTCCAGTTACTTGTAATGGACTTGTCGTCCAATTTGAACTTCGGCAGATACCTACATTGAATCCATGGCCAAAAATGCAGCAAGGAAACTTGGCGACCTTCCCAGGCTGAGGCGCTACTTTACACCGGGCCAGTTGCTTCAGCTCTACCAAGCGCAAATCCGGTCGTGCATGGAGTACTACTGCTACCTTTGTGATGGCTCTGCTACTAGTGCCAAGAGGCTTAAAGGTGACTCAGAATTAGTGGAGGCGAAGCTACAGAGCCTTGAATACCGCCGTAAAGTTGCCTGCTTATCGGCATTTTACAGGATATATCACGGAGAGTGTGCGATGAATTACACGATTTAATTCCGCATTCCCCTTTCCATCATTGGGGGACTAGGCGTAGGCTAGGCTTCCCTATGTTGTGGATATCCCAAAGATTCGCACGAAGCGTTACGCTTCCACATTTATGTGGCGAACGGCTATGGGGTGGAATTCTCTGCTTGCAGACTTGTTCCCTGAACGTTATAACTTGGACCTCTTTAAGGCGAGAGTGAATGGGCATTATTTAGGTGTGCACGCTCCATCATCGACCTTATCGTTACTTTTCATCAGGTGAGATGGAGGTCAAATGCACACTTACATTAGAATAAAAAAAAACATAATAATAATAATTAGGTGCTTAATTGTTCATGCATATTCTCGAAGATGCCGGGCATCAGACTTTGAAAAGGTTCATATCATACTGTACAGGAAGTACAGAATACGGCGAAGATTTCTCGCTCTTTGACTGTAGAAGCAAAATATAGTGTACTCTCAGTACGTCTCAAAATGTACATGGAACATCTTCTGCAGTAGATATTCCATGGCATTCGTACAGAGCGTTTGGATGTGTTGAAGTTGAAATCCGTTTATTATTTGTCTATAGAAGAGCGGGCGGAATTAAATCATGTAATGTGTGTGCACACTCCCCTAAATGTCCTGTAAAATATGGGAAGACACGACGAAAAAGTTGTCAATGTGTCTCTTATTCTGCTGACGGTGGGCAGACCTGCCCACTGTCCACAATCCATCTAAAACCGCACTTAGACGCACTTAGCACACTTAGACAAGGACTAAACAGCTGCTCCAACGTGAAGTACTGTCTGAGTTCGAAAAGGATACCAAACCAGTTGGGAGCAGTTTTACTAGTGGATCCATTGTACCTACCAAACGAAACTAAGATTAGTTGAAGAACAAGATTTCTTTTTCATATTCACAACCCAAAAAGAATAGTTTACTAACAAAGAGATTCTTTGCGTATGGGATACACATATTATGAATACTTTATTTATGTATAAAAATTAATGTATAAATGAAACTTACCAAAAAAATTTCGAAATTGAATTGATCTATAATAAATTGAAATTAAAAAATCTAAAATAATTTGTAATAAGTTTATTTAGAACAGATTTCAAGAATTTATTTATAAATGCTCTACTTTTTTATATTGTTTCAATTATGAGCAAACCCTTACGAGCCAACGCGTGCCATTTTGGTAAAATTGTAACCAAGTATTGTTATTTCTTGCTAATATTTATTTGTTTTATTTATTGTCAATATTTGTTATATACGTATTAACGAATTAACTCCGCACAAGCTACAAAAATTTGAGTTGGCAAACGGTTTGCACTGTGCGCTATGGACGCTCGATGAGGAGGTACTGGATTCGATTCCCGAAAGGACCAATTAGGGAAAAGAACTTTTTTTATTTGGTGATGTTCTGGCTGTTCCGGGTAGTGCCCCGGAGTAAATACCCCGGCTTGAGATCAGGTACTTAGTTGGTACAGCTGTCTGGCGCATTAGTATTATTATACAGACTCGGATTCATTATAAAAATCTCGTGTCCTGTACACCTCAAGGTAACAAGTTCGTAGGTCTTGAACTCTCGCCTGGGGCCCGGGGTTGCTGGGGTAAAGTATCTACTCTATACCCTTTCCGTAAACAATAACAAAGAAAACAATAAAACTTTTTGAAATATTCATGTCTCATTACCTGCATCTGAAATGTGATGCACACAAAAACAATTCCAACAGACCAAAGTGAATGACCAAACCAATACGTACTATCCATTAACTACATCCATTTCTGTGGCACAGCATTGAAATGTAACGGCACAATATTATTACCAAACATAATCATCGCGTAATCAAATCAAATCCGTGTCTTTGTGACCTTCTGCGCCATAAAGCAATTATATTATTATATTAAAACCATAACACTCGCCAACAAATGGTAGGGACCCAAAGTCTTGTTACACTGTCAACAGACATTACTTAAAATGTGTTGCAATCGATCCCATTGACGTGAAGTTTACGAAGTTACAAATAAAAAAAAAACTAAAAATGCATTTGAGGGCATGCCGGACAGCAATGGTCGCCATAGGCCTACCACAATAATAAAATTTTTCGATAACAATTAATCGTACCAAAGCAATCGATCACCCACCAACTGCTGCATTGCCGCGTTGCGCCTGCCAATTACCCGCGTCGTTTGTATTTGTAGCTACAGACAAATAAACATATGTTGCATTATCACATCGATTGCCATTCAGAAAAATGGAGACTCGAAGTCGAAACAGCTTAAATGGCTGTAGCGTAACGATATGCAGCTTGCGTCTCAAAAATGAACAAATATTATGCAAATCAGCTTGGTATGTAATAAAGCCACCGCGCGCCGTCACCGCCGTGTCGGTGGCCCGAGAGCGCTCTTCGGCGGCGGCGCGGGCGCTCCGCGGCCGCCGCCAACTGCGCAAACAACGCGCACCTACGCTGATAAAAGTCACAAAACAACAGCCCACTTTATTTATTATACGCAACCGAATTGAAATAATACACCGGTACTTCTAATTAGCATTAATTGGTACCCGACTTGCCTTTCCATTGTACTTGAACTTCAGTGATTTTCCACGTGAACTGAACGACTTTATTGTCAAGCGTTCGCTCGTCGCTGCCCTCGATCACCTCGCGGCTGTCAACGACATCCTTGGCTTTAATATGAGTTTTATTAAACTCCACTGTAACAATTTTGGTTTTGTAAAACTACCCATACAGCCGCATCGCGGACCTTAGATCCACGAGATGCGTGATGATGACGCCGTTCGAAACACTACAAGTTTTCACTTGCGATCTGTAGAAATAGTCTTTCAGGTAGGTGGATTCGGTCTGTTTTAGCTTGCTGGAATAGGAGATGTGTGATAGTGCGGGGTGCGTAGTTACGATTTTGGAGTGCGGTAACATCTGCCTTTATTTACGTTTTGGCTCCAAACCGTGGCACAATAGGCGCGGCGAATCGGACAGTTTACAATAGAAGGTTGCCCGCGGGGAGGAAGGTCGAGGGAAGGGTGACACCTACACTCTCCTTACGTACAAAATAGTAAATGACCTTTAGATTTTCCCAATCCGCGAACTGTTTGTCTGTCTATCACAGACGTTTTGTGAACGGTCAACGCATATCGCCTAAAATAATTTCGAACCCCCAACACCACACAATTCATCAAAAATACTAATGAGGCATAATAAGTAACGCAATGTTATGGAAGTACTACGTAATACAATATAGTTGCAAAAAGAAATGGCGGTCCCAATGGGAGCACTAGAGGGTTAAATTGACTGAGAGTGTCATCGCAGAAGAGTGCCATAGACCGACCCTAAACTATCCGAAATTAAACAATTAAAATGCACGTGGTGGAGCGCCGTTTGAATTAACCGCAGCGGTTCCATATGCGCTGAACTCGCGACATATGGCCGCGATACACTGGCGGCACCGACGCGGCGCGCGCGATGCCGACGCCCGAGGGTCGCGACAAATTAGTGTTTAAGAGATTGCCATCGAGACGAACAAACCGTCCAGTCAATTACCGACAAATGGCGTTATTTAAAGCCACCGCGGGGTTACCATTCGCCTCTCCAGCAAAGCGCACTCCACAGACTAGACGTTCTGCAATATCATTAGAGCTATTTAACATTATGTCATTAAAGCGGTGAAATCTAGGACGTGAATGAGTGGAATCTGTTGAATTAAGTGTTATTGTTGTAATCTAGTTTTAGATCACAAGTATAAACATAAAGTAAGAGAGTAAGTAAAAAATTGGTAAACTGTAGCAATATAAATGCTGTGGCAGATCTATAAGACTGCGCGGGCGCAGCTCGGAGCATCGGCAGCGCGCTGACTTACGACGCGCGCTAATCGAAGATCAATATCACCAAGATTCAATCAGAAACGTGATTAAAAACGATTTAGTGGTGGCTCTGCGCACTACCTGTGCTGCTACCGTATAGCCACTTTTCTCCGAAGCTCTATTGCACATTGCACGTCGTGTACACTCTTATATGATAACGACGTCCACGTTCGACAACTGACGAAAACACTGTACAACTAACTCGATAACAATGAATGAACACAAATTCTCCGACCGCGTTCTCACTAAAATCCGATTGGAATACAAAATAATGCACAGATTTATTTAGGTCACGTCACTCTTGAAATGAATATAAGTATTATTATGAGAATGTCTTTGATTAAATACCAGAATATCGCGTCAGACGTACCTTAATGCTTTAAATTTGTTATGAAGATAAAAAGCAAATTCTATACAAACCTCAACTTAAGAAGAAAAAAATAATAAATCATTTCATTGAAATAGTTCACAAAAGTGTTGTCAAACAGATAATAGGAAGTCCCACAACAAACTATGACGAGGCGATTGTTGCCCGGAGATTGGCCGATCTCTACCAGATTATTGTACGCATAATGGGACTAAACGAACGCCGAGGAGATTCACTTTTTACCTCTTGACTTCATAATAAATACAATATCTGCGGCGCATTGTGTGCCGCCACTGAGTGCGATAAGGGCAAGAATCAACAATCGCGACCAACCCTTTGCCCGCGCCCTCGCAGCGCACATCGACAATACGAATTAACATAATATGATATTGGAGGCCAGATGCGACACCCGGCCACCGCCAACGCCGACTTTTACTTTTCGTATCTGCTTCAACTTTCACCTCGAGAATAAGGTGATTTACATGTCGGGGAGCCGTCCGTCGTCGCCGCTGTAGTGCACACGTGTCTAGGAGCGATGCCATCGGCGATGCTCCTGCGATTGCGCACAAAGCGCGTGGGCGCAGCGCATTGTGGTGCGCTAAATGCGCTTACCTTCGAGGACCCTTTGTCCATTGTCTGCCGCGCGACAGAGGGTAGCACTGTGACACATTTATTTTAGGCCACTTTTTTATAGCGCCCATTGTATTGGAAATTAGACATCGGCGCAGAGTTCACGAAACACGATATTATCGGGGCCGCTGAATCGCAGCATCCTTCGATTTCTCCGCGTCGCGCCCATTGTGTCTCCAGTTTCAACGGATATTCCTAAACACGGTCGTTACCTCCGCACTTTCAAACGTGCATACGTTATTATTGAAATAAAACAGGTTAGCTTTCCATTTCTATGCGAGCTCCTCTAAAATGCGTTACACAAGGGAGCGAGCCTGAGAGCCCGCGGCGGGAACTAGTCGATCGGATAATTGATCAAAAATGGACCGTTACTCATCTAACGTCTCGCTAAGACCAGCCAGGGTCGCTCTATCAGCTGATTGTACGGATTCCTTTCATCTCGTGAGTTGAATGACAGTGAACAGGGATTTGAAGGGCGGTCATCGCTAGAGATCACAAAAAGATGTGCCAGGCAGGTTTTATAATGTTTGTAACCGTTTTATCGATGGCCGGGAGAGGCAGCATCCGGTTTTGTGCATTAATCTCGACAATGTGCCTCTATGAGTACGACCGTTTGGTCAAACTTGTTTGGGCGTAGATTCCCGCGACACAACGCAGAGCTAGCGCAAAGCGGGTGACCGACTCCTTTCATTGCAACAACCCGGCTCACCGAAGTAAGTATACAGTAAATGTAGCAATAATAATCTTATTGTACTATAAGATTTCAATATTTGTTAGTTATATATTTTCGACCAAAAAATAAATCGAGGTGTTAAAAATTTTCATCAACTTCATATTTAAATCGTCAAAGACAAAATAACGTGAACAGTTGTTTTTTTATAATCCATGATAAATGATACTTTCTACGATCGGGAGCAATAACTTACGTTATCGCGCGACACACGGCTGTTAGTTTCTCGCGGGTATATTTTTTGATAAAGCATTCGAATGTAAACTAGGAGCTGCCACAAACCGAGTAATTTACATAAAACCACTAACGGATCTCACGAGAACCAGTTCCCGCATATTAATGCCGGTGATCTATTAGAAAATCGGCAAGACTCACATACTCGTGTTTCTCTTTGTAACAAATATTTTTTATTTTAATATCTTTTTCCCGTAAACTGTCCACTTTTAAACATAATTTACAAAATGATAATCGTTTACTCATGGACATGAGGAAACTAGTTTGTATAGGCTATTACAACACTTTACACTAAATGTAAGTATTGCATGCAATTTAGATGTATGTGTGATGTGTCAATGCCAGCCCAATATACAGCCCAAATACCCACATGACCGGGACATGAGTACGGTGTTATTACGAAACTCACCCTGTGTGCATCTATTAACTATAGACCTTATAGCTAGATTTTGAACCGAGACCTTTTGTTTAGATGATCATGGTCTCGGTTCAAAAATCTATGTGATGCGTTAGCATATGCTTATAAATGCTATATGCTTGTTAAAGCATTACGTTTCTACTCGTGTAGTCGCGATACTACTTGCGAGATGCGCGGGAGCATTTTCTTCCCAGGATTCCGTTAGTAGTTCACATGGCGCATCCCTTTCGCGAGTCAAGTGATGAGCAGACAATGCGATCCCAGCTGCCCGCGTCGACCAGGTGATGCCATCCCCTCGATACAACAGCTAACGTCGACTTTAAAACTGATCGACATAAAGCTCATAATGAGTCGTGTGTCATACCCGCGAGTAGACACTAAATAAAGACTACATTTAAGAAGATAAATTGAAATCTAACCAGGAGGAATTAAGATAAAATATCGTGTGTATTTCTTGTCTTGTTAGGATGATTGCGGCGGATAACAAAGTGCTCGGTGATCTGTAACTAGTTCGACAAATAAAAATAATAAGTCCGCCTGTCAAACTCCCATTTTAGGCGCCAAAAACTCTGGCACTAATCAAAGAATGCATACCTGCAATTGAATGCAGACATATTGAAGCCACCAACGCACTTGACCAGCACACAATAGCGAACCCAAATGCAATCTTTTGGCAACAATCGCAAAATTGTTAATTTATGCAAAGGGGAAGCAGAAGCAAAAAATGTAAATAAAGATTATGCACCTGACCGACGCATGCGCCGCCGCGGCGGGTTCCAGCAATACGCGCCGGCGCAGGTATCTTGTTTGTTGTCAATCTTACGAATTAATTATCCGACCATAAAGCACATATGTCACCACAAAAGAGATTCTGAGTGCATTTTTTCTGCATGTTTACTTATAACATAAACATTTTGTGTTACATTGTCACGGTCCTTGTGGGTGCAACAATTGTGGCTGCAGTGTGAGAACACGGAAATAGCAATTACGAACGATGACTGGAATTTCCGAGGGTGACAAAATATAACCGCAAAATTTCGATAATTACTGTTCATCGGGACGTAAACACAAGCTTCCCTATTTTGCAAATGAATGAGACCTCGCTCGAGGATTTCGCTCAAAAAATAATACACCTGAACAAAAGCTAATTATACTTTGGTAGAAGCAGCTACAATAGGCGGCAGTGGAGCGACTCGCCACCTATAGGGTGCTCTGTTCGACGCGTTAATTGCCGGATTTTCTCACCTTCCACAAAGGCTTTTTTTGCAAAACGTTAATGCTGTTTTGTTGGCGTACATACTTATTTACTCGTAACGCAATTTTTTGTTCATATTACTATGATTTTTGCTTTTTTTATAGTTTATCATTTTCTGTAGGATCCCGGTTTTCTGTAAGCTCTTCTCTATGTAACTAAACTCTACTTTGCTAGTAAGTCACACATAGCTACAAGTATACCATAACTTTGACATTTCTTCAGAACATGTTTATGTTTTTGTTAATAAGCTTTAGAGTATAGGTAATTTCCCTTTTTTATTCCTAGTATGTAGAAAAGAATAGTTATTTGTTATACCAGGCTTCAAAGTTTTTCCGGATTTAAATCGCGTGTACTTGTTTTTTCAAACAAACCAACGTTTCGGCCCCTTTACAGGTCCCATGTTCACTGTAGAGGGCCCGAAACGTTGGTTTGTTTGAAAAAACATATATACGCGATTTAAATCGGGAAAAATAGTTTCATAGGAATATGTGTAACAATCGCGTAAACCTAAGAACTCGATATGCAAAGTTGTTGTTTGACGCGAGTGCTTGTATTGAAACCTGCGCAAGCGAAGGATTCCAAGAACCAAAAATAGATTCCTGAGCGGAGCGAAGGTTTCAAGGCACGAGACGCAACACAACTTTGCCGCCGAGCAAATCACACAACTTTTCACCTCACTATGGTAGATGAAAGAAAAACAGTTGAACTATAACAAATCAGTTTAGTTCTTGGACGAATTAAAATAATTTAATAAACAAAATTAGTTATCGTTGTCAATTTAATGTCAGCAATAATAAGAATAAGATACACCAACGGATTTATATTACACAAATAATGCACGACAAATTGCGTAGGTAGTTGAACGTATCATTACCTACGTATTTTTTTCATCGAAAGAAAAAGTTAGGTGCACCACAGTCAATCGTCAAGTTCGAATGTCAAAAACCTTTTTCACGCTAGCGTGGAAAACATGCTTTGAGCACAAATTTCTAATGAGAAAGAAAGCCTTTCCGAGCTAGTGAGGCGAAAACATCATTATTGACTCATGAACTTCTTACTGTCAATAATTCTTAGGCCACAAGATTTTGAAGCAAAATGCATAAAAACGTCCCCAAACTGCTATCGGTATAACGATAATTATTTCGAAATTACAAGCGCGGTTGCGGTCGCAGTAACAATTGTTTTTGCGCGCTGTCGTAAAGTCACAACACAACTGTAGGTGACACCGTCACCTTTGCTCTCGGACCTCCACATGCTCACACTTCGCAGCGCCACTCGCCCAAGCACTAGGATTGTTGTTTGTGTACAAATTATATGTACAATTTGCTATTTTCGTTTAATACAACCGTTAAATTTATTAAACGTATGAAAAACTAACGTCCTAAGGCGTTACTCAATAATTTAAATTTTCGGAATTTCTCCACGGTACATGGCCTAGAAGTAATAAGAACAGAGAAGCGCTCAAATGTATCAAGACTTTTTTTACTTTAGTCCCCAACGCTGAGCTGTTGTTGAAAGTGTGGCGTGCTCGCCCCAATGACACGGCGACAATGCGCAATGGAGGTGCTGTGGGGAACTGGGGACGCAAACATCACTAAAACCGGATTTCCAAAATCCCGTTCGGTTGCATTCAAAAGAAGCAGTTTTCGATTTCTATTTGATTGTTTGTTTTTTCGAGGCATTGTTAGGTTCGTTGCGGCTGACACGCGTGCCATTTTTGCAAAGTCTATTCCATTGTGTGCGGATGGAATGACATTTGACGGACGAGTGACTGTCGCTGTGTGCCCCCGGCGCAGGCGCAGCCGCGTTCGCGCTCTTGTGAGGTCAGACAGCTTAACGGACAGTAAGTACGCTCAGAAGGGTTCAAAAAACGATATCAATTTTATTCTCGTATTCGATTCCAAGGTTACAAGTGTAAAATGCAAGCACAAAAGTTGACACCTGAGGGTACGCAACGGGATTTCTGTATAGGGACCCGTCATCGTCGTCTAAATGAGTTTTTGTACGCAAAAGGAAAGCGAGCGCAGCGGCGAGGGCGGCGGCGGGCGGCGGCGGGCGGCTGGCGGTCAACCATCGCTCCGAGCGACACTCGACCGATTTGTGTTAAGGGTTTCGTACCTTTTTTTACCTGAACCTATTTCTTCTTTATCTTTTGTATCGACGTAATATTCGTAATAATTTTCATATTTTGGTACTTTCCGCGCTCTTATTATCGATGTATTTTTGTCCAGCTCATCTAACATACAATACAATTAAAATTCCTACCGAGACGCGGTTTGACATGGAAAATGAAACATCCAAGTAGATTCGGATTAAAAAGAAAATGAATCCATGTCGGTGTCTAGACTTGCATGGTTTTGAAGTTTATTTATGATAATGTTCAGTTTGATGTACCACCGAAAGATAGAAGCAAGTCTATCTCAAGACTTCGGTATACGAACGTAACCAGGGCGCGAGCTGAGAACCCTCAACAGCAAGAGACCGCAAAACTGTGGTGCCGACTCGCCAATTATGCCTTGCGCACGCGCCGCCAAAAAAACCACCACCGGCCATCCGAACCATTTTTAAAAGCCTCAGCTTAAATAATACTGCAGTAACACGCGAGAGTATTCGCAAAATGCGATCTGCGAATTTCGTTTCCAAATTCCTCCACCAAACTTTCGATTTCATTTTTTGCAGCGACTATTGTCTGTTTGTCTGTTTAGGTTTGTGGTTCTGTACGTTCAGATTCTTTGTCCGTGTTGGCGCTTCTTCGGCGTCTCGTTTTGCTCTTCTCTTATTGGATTTGTCTGAGGTTATGTTTATTGCGACGTAGTGAGTTAATCAGCCGCTGTAAGCCAGTGCCGAGACTGAACCGCGTCACCGCGGAGGAATGCGAAGTGCTAGCGCCGCAGCCCGCAGGCCGCGACAGGCAACGTGCGACTCGGGTGGATGGGTAATAAACGCAGCGTATGCTCGTGGCCATAATGAAGTGCCCAAAGTTTTTGTGCGCGCACGATTAGTCCCCGCGGCGATGCGAGCAGGTCGCGTACGTTGGCCCTATCATTACTAAAACGATCCTAATAATATAATAGGCTCGCCCAGTCACAGCCCTTTGGAAAAAGTTTTGAAGGACAATTTTCGTAAGAGCACATAATAGACGACGACATTTAGCAGTCGTTTAGAAAATTGTATAGTTTCCTAGAATTTTATTGCTTAATTGTAGAGTTCTCTCGTTGGAACAGCTTTTGCAGATTTATAGCGAAGCTTCCTCTATATTTTTGAATTTTATTGCTTTTGATTCGAACGTACATGTGTTTTTATAACAATTCCTCACTGCGAGTCGTCGTTGGTGTTATTAGTCGAGACATCGATACTGAGGCAGGTGAGAGTCGTGTGCGCACACGCAGCGGCGACGCAGAGGGCTCGAGACCAAATAGCGCATTTGTATCGTTCATTACGGCCCGAGGTGAGAGATGTTGGCGCTGTCGCCACGACGGGGGGCGCCAGGGCTGCCCGTCGGCACGGGCTTCACCTCGGGAGTGCTTTACTTATGTATTCAATAGGTACATACAAATTTTATATGTATATTTCTCGGTGGTCATCATAACGATTTCGAAATTAACCACTGTCGCTCTAAAATCTATCTTCAGATATTTTGGAATCGAAATATCATTTGCTGATAATATTAAAATAACATTAAACCGCAATTTCACTTAAGTAATATATTATACAATTTGTGACAGTCAATGATCAACCCTGAAACCTGCCGGGCGGGGGTGCTGGCGGGCGATGGCGCGTTGATTTGTGCCCGGCCTCCCGCCGACAGTATTTGTACACGGTGCCCGCGCAAGTTTCACCACATGCGTGGGACGCGAACTGCTCTCCACGCTTTACGCTCAAAACCATGTCTAGGCCTAGTCACAAGCAAACCTACCTATTCCATCAAAATCGTAACTCCCTGAATCTCCAACCGTCCATGGTGACTGACAACTTTGATAATAGACAAAAGCGAACATCACTTAACCCGACTTAAACTGTACAGATAATATGGAACATAGATACGAAATATTTTTCATGACAACCCAACCGATAAATCCACGTGACTCATAGTAACGCCGTTATACGTTTCTACGTCATCGATTGGCTCGGTGTGACCCCTTCATGATGCCTATATTCAACAAATGCAAGTAATTATCTTGGTCAAAGTTCTAACATGGAACATCGTCTCTTTGACTTTTACGATGTTGATCATTTATAAATGAAATTAATAAATATAACTTTGCACGTCCATGGGATTCAGGAAAAAACCAATTTGTGTAGACGAGTAAGCCACGAGCGCGGCATGAGTGCGGCGCAGAGAAACCACCGATCGATATCTCCCGGTGCAGTTACATTTTGATATCTTCGGCGACGTATTTTCGAATCTTAACAAGCCAAAATTAGAAGGCTAAGACAACTTTGGAACCGGTCAACATAAAATTGGAAACCAACTGTAGTGTCCGAGTTGCGCAAGAGCCGATTTACCAGTTTGGCGCGGGCGCAAGTCCGCGGCGCGCACCAGCGGCGCGCGTGGGATCCGCGTCTGCGCGCAGCGAAACGGCACTGCGCCGGCTGCAAACGCGGCGCTTACAACGTTTCCTCTTATCTCGTATGTTTATTTAGACTGTCACTTTCTTGCCGCGGATTAAGAATCTTGTTGACATAAATTATTATATGTAGGTATGGCAGTTGACTCTGGAACACCGGGCCCTCGTGACTTATGGCGAAACTCTGTGAAAAACTAGCGTACCACAGTTGCGGACGGACACGCCAGTTTGTTAGCATCGATTGAATAATTTGTATTATAAATGCCTGTTTGTTTAAAAAATAAGCATCGTAGAAAACTACTCTGGACTAGTTACGATAAAGAAACCTTTTGCTCGAGTCTATTTAGATATGTTGCATAAATTTGCCTGCGTTAATGAACACGTCCATTTGTTATTAGCAAGCGGCTACCGGCGGGATCCCCGCGCCTCGCGTGGCTGCAGCTGCGGTATTCGTCCTGACATTACCGCATCTGTAAGCTGAACTTTGTCCATCCCGCGAGCAGATCCGCGCCCGTCTCTCGTATATCCCCGCTGCTAATTGCCTTTCTAAAATCAATTAAGGACTCCAGAACGGATTTTCCCAATCAATTTCGTACAAGAGGATTGTGGCAATCTGCGCATTCATAATGTAATAATCGCATATTTTAAATTTTATGTTGTTGCACCATTCTACAACGGAACTCCAGTAACGTGAACCCGGTGCCACACATTACTGTCCACTAAGTCAGGATTATCGACTATTCCAATTTTCTCAAAAAACGTTTCTCTTAACATTTGGCTGCTATGTCCGCCTGTATTAGAATAATTTTGTGGTGAATTAATTTAATTTTTTTGCAGGATTTTTTTTTTCATAATAAAGAGCAATAAATTTTTAACGTTAAGCGAATCTTAAATTTGCATTTAGTTGCGATATTGTCCGCTCCGTGAGTCGTTTCTTTTCCCATTTGTTTCCGTCACGGTACCGGCTAAGCCTATTTGGACGACGACGATGGCGAGCGCGGCGGGCGCGGCGGGCGCTCGGCTGGCCTGACACCATGTAATCGGACGACTAATAAGTGCCCCGGAAAGCATCGTGACCACAATTACGTTTTATATTTTAAACCATGAAAGGGTGGCCGTCCCGCGCCGATATTGATGGCATGTATTTATCATAGACAATTTAGGAACACCTGCTGTTAGTATGGATGAGCGGTATCTGTCAAATTAATACTGCTCGATGCTCCGCGCCGGAGCGGAATTTGTTGTATTACGTTGAGGATTGACACGTCTAATGCTTTGTTTGATCGCTTCGATGGGCATTGGGATGCTTGACTTTAGAGATCATTTGCTATCAGTTTTAGTTTGATTTTGACACATATTTGGCTTTGTCTGGGTGGCTTAGTATCCACAATGTATCTAGCAGTGTAGTGCTCGTTTGAGGAAACTTTTATTTTTATGTAACTGAAAATTATTATTGGTAACACTTGGGTACATGTCAAATTGAAAGTAACGAAACCGTGATTGATTTGGTTGCGAAAACGTCCGAGTGGAAACTTTCAGCTTGAGCTTAGGTAACTGAAAAAATATTGCTATAAAACTATTGTGCAGTGAACATAGTGAAGCAGCAACGCGGCGCGGTGGTGATGCCGCATGCCGTGTGTTACACCTCAAGGTCCGCTATATTCGCACTATTGCTCGCAATTTAAGAAAAAATACTATCCATTTTTATTATTTTACTCTAATTTTCGTACAAAAACAGCATTTTATATCGTTGAATTTTAACCGATGAGTAAATATTTAAATATTTTGCTTGTTCCGAAGTCGGTATAAGAGGTGTTTGTTGCCGTCGATCGAACACGAATAATCACGTAAGTACTTGCGTCTGTCGTCTTCCTAGCTGCTCCATCAAAAACTGTCATTGGGTGATAAAAATAGCTCGCGCGGCAAGCTGTGGGCTGCGCCAGCGCACACCCACGCCCCACGCGCAAAGGCACGGTGGCGGGGGGAAGGAGGCCTGTCATGCTTGATTGCACCTATCACCTAAACGTCACTTGCACTAACCACATCCATTATGAAAGTGTACAATAGACGAAGCGCAGAAAACAGCCGCACTAGTGCCTTGAGACTTTCTTCTACAATTAGCAGATTGTTCCAATCCAAACCTATTGAAGGTACATGACACTTAAACGATCCTATTTACTTTTGTTGTGATAAATAACTTGTAAAGTTTAGAGCCCCCGTGGTTGAGTGCCTTGCACGACGGTTTTCGTGGTGTGGCCATCTCTCTCTAAATCCAGGGTTCGATCCCCAGCCGAGTCAGTGTACTAAAAATTAACTTTTCTGTCTATACCTATTATCTGGGGTCTGGGTGTTTGTGGCTTTAGCTACTCTCTTTGAGATCAGAGAAACGTACGTGATGTCGTCTAATATCATATATCGCACTGTTAATACTACAGTGTATTAACTCAAAAAGTGTAGTTTTTTCAGAATCGATGAAAAACGAATACTCACTTCCCGTGAAAGATCATTAAAATTTATGTATAAGGTAAAGTTTATTACCGACATCAATACTTTTGTTAAAAATGAAGGGGAAGAAATAATTTCATATTTTCGATAAGCTAGCCAGCACACCAGCTCACATAAAGTTTGTCTCATTTTGAGTTAAGTAGATATCCTTTAATTGTTTCTTACTTAATATTCTAGCACCGGTATTATTAACGTGTAGATAATCAAATTTTGGTTTCAGCAATGATTTAATCCTGAAATTCACATATTTTGAGTTATAATAATAATATTAGTGCGATATGTATTATATATTATTAGTATTTAGTACTTTGCTCTGTTGATAGATAGATAGATAAATAAACACTTTATTCACTGATATAACACAAATACAGATTAAGCATAAAAGAAAAAACATGATTGTCACAGCAGTGAAACGGCGCCGACTCAGCATATGCCACAGTTTCTTAAGGCGCTGGTTTTCAGTCACGAGCAAAGAGAGGGATTAAGTTATTTGAAAACAAAACTATAACGACTATGCGTAAAGTTAAACATTGACAATAATAATAATATTAAAGTGTAAACAGCGCAACTAAAATAACCTGTTTGACAAGTAAGTGCAGGAGCGAATGTGAATATAATTACAGCTGTAGGAGTGAGTTGTGATTGTAAAGAGGTTTTAATGTTGTGTAATGTATTTAGTATATAATATAATTATACACATAATGTGAATAGATCAAAGCAACAACAAAATTCGATTCTAGACAGACCACGTTAAAGAATAAAAACACACTACACAGATTTTTGAAGTGAGAGTAGGCGTTGCCGGTACAGTGCTTTGAATTTGGGTTTGGATGTCTCGTTGCGTAGGTACTCGTATAGGTGGTGGAATATTATTTCGCTGTCGGCGTGTGCTGTCCTTTGCGGCGTGCAGCTAAAATGTGTTGCAAAATTTTCACTTTTCTTAAAAACCCTAAATTTCACACAATTAAAAAAATATATTCGATGCCATTCGCTAGATCACCACTGCACAATAGGTATTCCTTTTGGTCATTATTTCCAGCCAAGCATTTATGACCAGAAACGTGGGTAGGTACTGCTCGCTTGTTCTCCAGTATGTTTTGATGCTCTAACCTTTTTTTGGAACATGAAACTTTTATAAGAGATTGTAGGTAATTGAAATGTTCTTTCAAGTTATTATAGAGGTACTAATAGATGATGCCTCTCAGAAAAATATCCAGTGTGTTCCACTAAAGATAGATTGTTTTTCCGCACCTGGTGTGCGTGCACTAGTGACTGGAAGTGAGTGAGCACACAAGTGCTTAAAGGAAAATTCTGTTACTTACCAACATATTTGAATACTTACGCAAGTTCATCCGGAAACGTAACATTTGTTGAGTTTGTGTTTCTTTAAATCCAGCTCTACACCTCGCTGTCCGCTCTGCTCTTGCCTCCGCTGCCGCTCGCGTGGTGTCTCAGCTTGCAGTGACGCAGGCGCAGGTGCGTCGAATTCCGCTCGTAGCTAGCGGCCCACACGCCGCGGCCGTTGCATTGGGAGCCAGCGCAAATGCTGGCAAGCGCTTGGATTTCTATATTTATACACTGAGCTACTTATACCGTTGAGCGTGTACTCTTGATTTTTTACTTCAGTTCAATTATCGCTCCTGCCTACCCGAGTTAACAGACTTAGGTTCACCGGCACGGGGTGTTCACTATCATTATTTTACGACTAATGATTATGTTATTTATACCAGAAAAACAGTTACACTACGAGTACACTCAAAAGATAACGCAGAGTTCTACCTAGATAGGTACCTCACTGCGCAAGCGAACGTTCGTAGATCACGGAAGGCGATCTCCAAATAAAACAATAATTTATTATGAGTATCCTCCTTCCAGCGCGTGAAGAATCGTAAAGAAATATGAGTGTTAGCTGCAATAAATATCCCGCACTTGGCCGTTTCCGTCTAAACTGCGCGCGGTGCATAAATTATTACCCCGGCCTCAGCGCTGACGGCGCGACTGTCGCGGCGCGGGCGCAACTGTCGCGTAGCAGACGCGACGACGTCGCATAGTTATTAGTTACCCGGTACAAATTTGTTACTTATCCATTTCCTGTGTCCACACTTACCCAACTTTACCTTATATTTTAACACCTAGCTACATAGTCTAAGTAAGATCACAGATAAACAAAAATGAAAATGAAATAATTTGATGTTTGGATTTTTTATAAATATGCAATCAAAAATTGTCACAAAACATTGCAACTCCGCCACGTAACATGATTTCGTAACGGTCTTTATCTGACAACTTTTTTGAAATTAAAAGGCACCTGTTCAATTTATTGCGTCCGAGTTAAATGAAGGTTAACAACCATAAAACAAAATTGTCACCGTGAAAAGGACAGTTTAGAGCCGGAATTAAACGGCGGGCGTAGAGATGTGATATCGACGCGTGACGTCAGGCGGCGTACGCGCACCTGCCGCTAGAGGAAGGAGTCCAAACTCTCATTACGTGCATGTCCTCAACTAAACACGATATGAAATGATAGTTATTGAAGGAATGGGGGCTGCGTGACTGTGCGCCGTCTCGTAAAGTAAACAAACGGAGATTCTTTTTCACCTGTCCTCAACAGGTTGCCTGAGCACGTAAGGTCGCTTAATTGATTTGTTTGAATTATTGAGTATCTAATGAAACCTGTGTTGTTATTTTAATATTAAAGTAATCAAACGATTGGAAGCCAATTCTATGGCGTGGTCACTGATGACACTATTCTCAGTAAAACAGTTTAAGTGCAAATGAAATAACTTCCAAAGGTGATACACTGGGAAATACAAAGGGATAAAACACTACTAGGTACCAATTGAGTTAGCAAATGACGTGACGTGAGCGCCACTCGTTCACTGCTCCGAATTGACATCCAGCGCAGTGAATGTTGCGGTCCACGCGGCGAACCGTTTATAACACACAAAGTAATAATCCTTCGAGTAATTTGTAAATTATGGATCCTATATTTGCTTGACCTTTTTGTAAACTAGTGAAGCGCAAAGTTTAGCTCGAGATAAGCGACGGCGGGTTAACATGGCGTTAATAAAGGTAAAAGCTTTTCGCAATAAACCCTCTCAAAACGGCAGTAGTAAGACCTATTAGAGCAGGTGGACTCGACTGCCTTGTCTGTGCAATATCTAACCCAAAACAACCAATTTCCTTCGAACGACGTCCAAGAAAGAAATCGTCGTAAATCTACTGAAGACCTAAGTTGTACCGTGAGATATAACAATTAAGACTTTACTTTTAAGAATTAACTTACTACAATACTCACCATTGATTTTATTAATAGACACAGACGTCTCTGGTTCTGTCGACCCCGGGTCGTGGTCATGTCGTCGGTTTTAAGTCTACTGCGCCTTACATATGAAGATTTCAGAAGGGCGTTGCAGTTTGCGCCGTCTCCTTGGGTAGCCCTCGTCTAATTCACCTACGTCTCACATCTCGCACCGCCTGCGCTCTCCACAATGACAACTATCTCGTATGTACTTACTACTACATCCAACACTTACTACTACATTAACACCCACGATGGGGTAATGACCAGAAATCGGAACGGGCAGAGTATATTTACCCATACTTCAAGAAAGTGATACTGAAATCTCGGAATGATTGATAGGTATACATGCCGTTGAAATTCCAGGAGAAACGAAATTGCGAATTGTTTATTATTGTGTTTAGCTACTGCTAGTTATACATAAAACATGTAGAACAAAGTACAATACATCATATTCGGGATTTCAATGGGAGGTATTTACCTCCTGTGTGTGTTACTTCCATGAAGTTTGGAAAAATATACTCTGCCTCAGAACAATGCACCAAAATAATTGAAAAGATCTGCTGGATATAACAGACATTTTAGCGGACAACATTTGTGTGAAGTAATTTTAAAAACTTGATAATACCTATGCATGAGTATGCCTGCACCGGATTATATTGTAATACGGCGCTCTTATCATGTTATGTTATATCATCACTGTTTGGGCGCACGAAAGGAGCCTCCACACACGACGGACCATTCCTTTCCTGTACCTACGTCTGGCGCACCCTGGGCAACAATCGGCGAGTAGTACCTTACGCGGGTTAGCGAGTCCTTTCACCACTGGCCGACCAGCATTATGGAGTACGCCATCGGTACGATAAGAAGAAGAATCATCACTCTACTCATAAATTTATCCTACCATTTTTGTAAATTTACCCAAAAAATATTTGCGCACTTGCATGGCGCACTCGCTAGAGCCGCATTGTTAAATCGGTCACTTAGTTTCGTGTACGTACCATTAGGTATACGTTATATACACAATAATATTGCACTGAACTATGCGACTGTTGGTTTCAAAAAAGGTTAACCTGAACATGTTAGCACAACGGCCGTCAAGGGCCGGTTGCGTCGGTAGGGTTGACTCTGCTCGTCAATACGAACTAATGGAATAAATAAAAATATAATTTATTTATTTTAAATTTGTATAACACAAACATTCTTATATACCCACACTTAATTTAAGAAAGTGTTCTTTCAATTGCTAGTAGCAAATTGTTTTATACTTATAATAGTTTCTGATATTACAATTTTGATGCATGCAGTTGCATATCTAATTTATAATTATTTTTACTAACTCCTTCCTACTTTTAGTTCCATTACATTTTACTTTTACTGTTTTTATTATTTAATTATGATAATTTTTAATTAACTCATAATATGACTTTAAAAATGAACGCAAACATAATCGTTGTACGAGTATATATTCAAAAAATGTAATTAATATTTGCATGCCTATTACTGGCGCAACACGCTCAACTACGAATAAGAGTGACCTTATTGTAAATTTTACTTACCGCGCATGTTGCAAATGCATATATATATATATCTCTCTGTCGATCGCCTTTTACTACCGGAATCCTTCTGAAATGGTGGAGAATATGGAGTTATTCCATATATTTGGGTCGAGTACGTACAGACGTTTATTAGACGTTGTAGGAAATCTGATAGTTGTGACGTTACAAGTACACAGTGACGGTTGTTCGTATGGAGGTCGAATAACCCTCAAAAAATTTCGCAGGCCTTTCGATGTCACATGTTTAAAGCAGTTTAGTTGGTTATAAGCACCCTTTATAACAAGGCGACTAATTCCAAATAGTAAAATTGTTGTGAAAGTGACAAAAGAAATTAAAAAAATATACAAAATTAAACTAATATGTATTTTTCCATATCAAACAGCGTTAAGTCATACTATGCATCGCAATGGCTTTTTTAAATGTACTTTATCAATTTCTCGAAGAAAGTCTTCTAAAAAATATTTTATTATTTAAGGTGCAATATGTATTCGTATTATTGATGTTTGTGCGACACTTCCAGCTTAGACGATTGATCTCTCTAAGCATCTTTAGGGCGCATGCGATCACACGTTATTCCAACAATTATGATTCAAATATTTAAGTTTTCAACGTGAATTAAGTAAAATAAAACGGACAGCGCCTGCACAGAGAGTAGGCGGCGAGCAAAACTATGGCGAGTCGCGACGCATACCAGCCATTTGCGTGGCTTGCAGTCGCGGTTGTGTTTGTCACAACACAACGCGACGGCACGACGCGGATGGGCTGAAAGCGCGAATTATGTAATGCCGCACGTCACGGACTTGTGCTATCTACTCAAAAATACCTATGAGTTGTGAAGCACCAGTTCGGAAGCACTTTTCATCAATGAAAATAAAATACAAACTATATCGATAGTTTCTACGCCGTATGACAAAACATCAGTAGGTAATTGGGCTTCAAAATGTAATGAATGGTTATTAAGAAGCCGCAAATTGTCAAAAATACTTTTATTTTATTTTTACTACTAACTATACATTGAAAGACTAATTTTATATTGTTAACTTATGCTAGTTTCAGATGTAAGTACTTACAATATAGTATGTGCAGTAGAAATACGCGCTTGTGAAAACAGACGCTTGTGACAAAAAATTGGAAGCCATCGATTAATAAAAGAGACAAAGGGTGGCAAATATCGTAGGAAACCTAGATTTTCAATATCGAGTGGTAATTAGCCGCGTCGTTAGCATGTAATTGCAGGTGGTTGATGGCCGTCGCGCCCCGCTCGCCACCCGCCGCGCCATTATTATACACCCTCATAAACTTCGCAACCGCTTGCTTTTAAGGAATGCACCATTCTCGTAGTGATATCGTACGCGTCAAGCCTATGATGGCTCAACGCCACCCTGAGGTTTTTCTAAAACTACTAACTAAACCGATTGCGGATGTTTTGCGCCAGTGCTTACTTTGTTTCGTTAATGATTAACACTCGCTAAACAAAAATAGTTTCCTTTTATTTAGTTATTTGATTGTCGAGGTTTATAGATTAGTTGCAAGGTAACTAACAGCTTCAATTCTAAGGCAAGCTTACAAATAAATACATGAAACACGAACATTGCATTTATACTAAGGATCAAATGAATTTGCGTACAAATTCTCCTTTACCGCTGGAGGTATATCCGGATATCAAATGTCAAATGTGCTTCTCGTTCGTTTCTAGACACATTTGCGTCTCGTTAACATGTGAATTTATGTGCCTGCAGTATCAGCTAAGGATAGTTTTTTCACGTGGGCCTGTCAAAGCATAAACAAGATAATTCGGAGGAGAGCGGTCGCGTAGGAGTCAATTAAGAGAACCGGACCGCGGCCTTCCGCGTGCGCAATTAACGCACTGCACACACGTGAACAACTGGGTTCTCTACTACTCGTATGCCGACGAAATTAACTGCCAAGATCTCGAGGCAACACACGCTGCGGTGGTGTGGTGAACAGCGCGCGCCCGCGCACTAATCTAATCACAACCAATTTGCATTGACAACCGTCTGACGTACATATTTCAATAACATTATTATTCGTTAACAAGAACGTAATATTGTTAGGGATCAGCTCATCTCGTAACAAAGTGGCCGAACGATTGCCTAATACGATATTGACTACGATCGTGCGGTTTCTTCTTTACATTTAAACCTGATTATCGGACGAAAACAAAAGCGATTCTTCACAAGCCCAGCACCAAGACAAAAGCGAGCGACCTTCGGATCGATTGTTTCGGGATCGTTTGACGACCCAATTAGCGACGTCCCGTTACTCGATACATCTCAACGCAGGCAAGAGACGCACGGCGCGGGGCGCGGGGCGCGGGGCGGGCGGTCATAATGCGACATAACTCGTTTATTTGCATCCACTAACAATGTCATTATGTAAATCATACCGGAGCGACTCAATCAACCGAGATCGAGAGCGAATCGAGATCGACTTTGATCGGTTAATTGCCACGATTCCGTATTCGAATAATGGTCCTCGGTAATCGATTTCGTCTATGTTGCGTACAGTTCGGGCGGCGGCGGAGGTGGATGTAACAGCTAATGGGCAGTAGCCGCGCGGTAGCGGCCGGTAGCTCGAGCCTCTTGATTTAGTGCGCTCTGCATTGTGGATCGTTAGAGAATATTATAATTACACGTTGTGGGACGTATTCGTAATCTGTGCGCGCAAGGCGGAGGCTCCACTGCGGCGGGGGGACTCACATTTATTTTCAATTCCTTACTTGCTGACTTTATTAATATCGATCATATTCTGCGCATGGCGACCAAATCATTTGTGTCAATTATTCGCATTGTTGGTACAGAGTCGCACGGGCAATAGTATTTCAAAATAAAACCACGCAACTTAAAGGACAGACGCTGATAATACACACGGACAATTGCCTTGCAATCTGCAATTTTCCGTCTAGACATGTAATTGAACGCAAACGCAAGCCAGATTCAGGAAGCAGACGGCAATTGGTGGTGAGTGACAGCGAACATCACGGCTCTTAAGTGACACTCTAAAGTGAAGATCGAGGTGTCTAGACGACAATAGCGGAAGTCGTTAATGCACTGTTACCATGTGACTGTTATTTTTAAGATAACCAAGATTATGAGTACATAATAGTGAATATGTCCAGACGAAAATTGGCAGAAGCGGCTGGAAGAGGCGTGCGCAGCGCGGCTGCGGTGAGGCATCACTCATAATGTAAACCAATAACCCGCGATCTCCGCGCATTGTTGCAGCGTAACTGCTCGACATCACGCCGTATGTTTTATTCAATTATAGTAAATTATTCAACAATATTGAACTGCGTCGTAAACAAATGTCCACGTATGCAAATACTAGAGTTAGCGCCGACAAAAAAATACACTAGTCCAAAACCAATACACCGTTCTTGACAGAGACACAGGAGCGATAAACGAAACTGTAAAACATTTCGTAATATTAAACAAAACCAGTGAATCGCCGCCGGGAATATTTGTTTTTATAAAAATAGCAAATAGAGGCGTTGCTCGCGTCGCGTTGATGTCTTTGGTGTGACGCGATAGCAATCGTTACGGATCTGGTTAATTAATATCAGTAAAAATGGGTGTTCCGCAGGGCTCAATACTTGGACCTTTCTTATTTCTGATTTATATTAATGATCTGCCATTCTTTGTTAAGGACCATTGCGAAATAGTGTTGTTTACTGATGACACATCCTTGATTTTTAAAACAGAAAGACATGACATTAACTATGACCGTATTAATGATACCCTCTCTAAGGTAGTTTATTGGTTTAATGCTAACAATTTATTGCTTAATGCCAAGAAGACAAAATGTGTTAAATTTGAAATACCTAACGTAAAATCGACTAGTCCAAGAATAGAAATAAACGGAGAAAAGTTAGAATTTGTTAATAAAGCAGTCTTCTTGGGAGTGACCTTAGATAGTAAGCTTCAGTGGTTTCCACATATATCGTCCCTGGCCAGCAGATTAAGCTCCGCTGCATACGCAGTCCGCAGAATACTTGAGCTTACCGATGTTAGTACTGCTAGACTAGTTTACTTTAGTTACTTCCATAGTATAATGTCCTACGGGATTCTCATGTGGGGTAAAGCGGCAGATATTCAAACCATATTTGTATTGCAAAAACGAGCGATTCGTTCTGTGTACCGTCTAGGCTCTCGGGTATCTCTCAGAGAAAA
>NW_020654748.1:24497939-24515638 GCF_003589595.1 Hyposmocoma kahamanoa
TTTTTAAACTTAGGAAATGATAAACTTAATACATGCTCCGGAATCTTATTGTAAAAACGTATACAGTTCCCCATAAAAGAGTCGTTTACCTTGGTTAAACGAAATCGTGGTACCATGAGTTTGGACTTAGCTCTAAGGTTAATGTTATGGATATCTTCTTTCTTATTGAAATTATGTATATTTTTACGGGCATACAAAATATTTGTGTAAATGTACTGTGATGCCACAGTCATGATACCAGTCTCCTTAAACTTTTCTCTAAGAGAAACCCGAGAGCCTAGACGGTACACAGAACGAATCGCTCGTTTTTGCAATACAAATATGGTTGGAATATCTGCCGCTTTACCCTACATGAGAATCCCGTAGGACATTATGCTATGGAAGTAAGTAAAGTAAACTTGTCTAGCAGTATTTGCAGTATTTTGATTGAAAAGTCATATTACAAAATTGAAGACTACGTGTTACATAAAGATGTGTGGAAAGACGGCATGGCTCCAGAATCCACACAAATTTGATTCAAAGTGTATTCCATGGCATTTAAGTTTATTTGAAAAGAGCAATCCCTAGAGTTTCTTGCTCGTTCTTCTCAGGGAGGTCAGCGTAGTGAACGAGCAGTAGCTTAAATGTGACGTTTTCAAGTGTAAATTTATTTTACCTATGGAATAAATAATCTTTGACTTTGACTTTGACTTTGATCGGACCATGTTTGTAGTCCATAGAGCACAAAATATAACGACAATACCAGTCAGTACAAGGGTTTGATCTCAAATTCTGAAATCTGATTTGCCTTCTACTTAAAACTATTTTACCTATAAGTAAAAAAAACAGAAGTCATACACTCTAAGTGTAATTATGCTATAACCAAAACTAGTTACTTTACATTTCGTACTAGGTAGAGACTGTCAAAAAAATAGCGCTCTACATGTAATTACAGCGAATAAATCTTTCAAGACGCGTTATGATCAATACAGAGATTATTGTTAATCATTTAGTATAAATTTACAAAGTAATACGTTTGTACGTTCGTATTGCCCGCACAACACGTTTCAGGTGCAAGTATTTTTAAAGTATAGTAATGATTAGCTTGTGTTTAGTAAACGAATACTGTAATATTGTAATAGTTATATCTTTTATTTGTAGTTATGCTTTTCATTTTTGTGGGGGCGGTAGAGGTGAAGAATGGTCGGGCGGCGCGGGCGGCGGAGACGTTTCGCATTCCTGACAATCGACGACATCTAGCGGCGCCACGGCGAAACTGACCCTGGACACTTACGGCACTACCAATTAGAATGTTGTTTGCAAGAGTAAACAAAATGTAAATTTTTTTTATTGTCTTAATAGATATTATTATTTAATTTGATCTCACATGTAAAAGAGAATCAGAGATATCGCAAATGCCTCCAGTTAAATTTAAAACAAAATAATATGAAACGTGGCAAACTTTTGAAATTTAGGACAGAAATGGAAACAACAAGAAATAATATTTAAAATTCTGTAAGTGTATAAGACCTAGTAAGCGATCGGCTCTTCACAAGGATGAAGCACTTATACAACAATAAGCCATCATGGGTGTAAAAACGGATAACTTCAGCATTTAACTAATAGGCACGAAGGTGCCAATGACGCACTGATGACACGATGGTGCGCGGTGCACAGAGATCTCCCACGCCGGTCAAGGCTGCCAGCCTCGTTCCAACATCAGACACGACATCCCGCAGATTGTTGCAAACCTTTCTATTATTTTTCATAAAGCCGTCTTTGTACAACTTCCGTACGCGAGGTGCGTATGCCATGGAACTATTTATTCTTCAGGCAATAAGATAGCGGACCCGTCTGTAATGCTAGAGTATTTTTGGTGGATTATTTCTTAATATTGATGTTATAACAAACCACATTATTATTTACAAAATGGCATAATAAAATGTCATAATGTCATACCGTAATACATAACATCATCTAGTCAATTGAGACCTCAGACGACTAGAGTGAAGATTAATACTATGTTTTGTCAAACTTATCTAAGGAGACAGATCCGCTGAACATGTGTCGTAAAAGCTCATGCCTGCTGAATGATTGCTGGTTATATCACCATAACGACGAGTCAAATAGTGTTACGACAAAAACTGGTCAGAGTCATCGCTTTTACGCTATACTACATTTAGTTGGAGTTATTTACATTGAATTACTCGTATATCGTCTTTTTATAATTTAGATATTCTGTGTTCGGAATATTTATTACTTTGGTTTTACGATGTGGTATCTGAGTTTGAGACTGGCCACGGACCGTGAGGAACTGAGGGGGTTGCATCGACAACAGCGGGACTTTTCAATCGGACGATGATCTGAGTTCACACTGTACCTAGTAGTAATTCCTAGTTAAAAAAAATATTTTTTTGTGTCATAATCTAAGTTTACTTTCCGATCAAGACGTTTATAATGTACTTAGATATTAAGTAAAACAATCCTGTGACACATTACATATAAATCCAAAAAAGTATTTCTCTTAGTCTTAATTTGTAGCTGTCCACTGCCAAACTAAGTACTGCTGCTCGCGGGTTGCAATATAATGAATGAAGTCAGTAGATCCCATTGCGGTACAATGTCATGTGTGCGAGTAGGTATATAATTCGTGTCAAGTGCATCAATTGGTGGCTCATCAGCCGCGCCGGTCACCGGGACGCGACCCGGCGCGGGCGCACCGCGGCCGCAGTTCCACCTCGCCTCTCTCATTTCTTTATTAAATTGTCGTAATGTTGAGTCATTTCCTTGTATGTGAAGTGAGAAACTCTAGTTTTATATTTCTTTATTTGGCTTATGAGTGTTGAATGAGGATATCGCGTTGGTGGTCGGCGGGAGCGGCGACGGTGAACGGCACCGATGTTATGCTACCAGTTTCGCGTGGTAACCGCAACGGCCACTCTGTGGCGCCCCCATAACACTCCTTACCCACCGTTACCTCCTCTTTTGACATATTCATTCTCAAATACCTACAGATAACATCCGAAGTGAGAGCCGTTTCTTTTGTGTAAAATGACTAAATAAACTTCGGAAATTAATTTAGGTGAATTAAAACAAAAAAAATCTAATTTTATGAAAACTATTTTATTACCGGCAAATAGCTCAGTTCTTTTTGGTGTTACTGCATCAATCTGGTTTAGTTCAATTACGTTTCGGCTGTGGTAGCTCAACAACTATCTATAGACAATTAATTAGTTTTTGAATTTTTTACTAAGTACAGAACTAAAGGCGACCAACAAATGTAGAGTCAACAATCGATCTAGTTTATCAACACCTCCAGCGCTCACCTACACGCATGAAATAAAAAAGGAATGTCACAGAAAAACGTAGCGAAGGGCAAGATAGTGGTCGCGCACACCGGGACCGCTCGCGGCGCTACCAAAACCGTGGGGCCTATAAATTTAATGCTACATGCCTGCTGATAAAGGTGGCCTCGCCGCCGCCGCACCTGCCGCAACCCGCCGCTTTAAAAACATATTTTACGGCGAATCGCAGAAAAACTGGCAACTAACCTCTCCTACTCGCTCGTTAGTGCCAAAGTTTCTTTCGACCCTGTGCCTATTTAGAGCTTGGTGATATGTTATAGATGTTTACCCCTAAAGGTTGGTATTCTGTTTTTACAATTGCCAAAACTTTGTATCGTCTATTGTTGGTATTATTTTTTGAAATACATAGATGTCTATGTATTTGAATAGATTATTGTTGTTTTATAGGCAGGTATGGTTAGCAAGCAGAAAGGTTTCAGTGGTGGTGTCGCGACGCGGTCGATGTGTTGCAATGGAACTGAAATAATAATCGTTGCTGGACGATTGCTCTGCCTAAATAACAGACACGAAACACGGCCAAAAAACCGTACTGGGATATTGTTTAGTAATTTGCATGCCGGCACTGCTATGCAAATGAGTCGCCAGAAATATTTGACGGGACAAACAAACACTACGTTTTACGTGGTTCTTTGTGGTTGGTCGTTTTACGTTGTACTGCAGTTTTTATAAAAACAATCACTTAGCACGCGATCAAATAGACCGTCTTTTACGGGTTGATCCTCAGCGAAAAAATAAAGGGCATTATTTCAATTCTGTTCATTTTGGGGTCGATATGTATATTATTTCGGATCTATTTTCCGAAACTAGATTTGTATCCGAAAGCAGATATTGCGGACTCGAGTTTTTGTGCGCTTCACACCGTTTCACAACGTACTCGTACGTAGAACGCTTCATTAGCCAGTTGGAATGTCATTGTGTCCATCAACGGTTGTTTACTGGCCGCGGCGGCACGGAAACTTTTTGCGCCTTCTCCACATGAACAACTACATAATGTACGACGCACAT
The DNA here is from genome assembly GCF_003589595.1 of Hyposmocoma kahamanoa. Classification (NCBI taxonomy): domain Eukaryota; kingdom Metazoa; phylum Arthropoda; class Insecta; order Lepidoptera; family Cosmopterigidae; genus Hyposmocoma; species Hyposmocoma kahamanoa. Next base: position 24,502,289 of record NW_020654748.1, read on the forward strand.
AAAATGCTACATTGACGTGCTAAACGTTTCAAACTACTCCTATACATTTTTTAACCTTTCTCGCGGACAGGAGAAAGTCAATAGACGAATTCAGTTTAATAAAAAAACACTGTTTACTTGTAGCAACGCGTGAAGTAACAAATTCACCCCGAACATATTACTAAACGACATATTTTGCCAAATAATAAATAAATAATTTGTTATCTTCTCGTAAGTATATCCACTAGTGAGTATAGATTAACGGAGCAATTAATCTTTGAACGTTGATTTTTATAGTTGCTTCAAAGAAGGTACTATTTTTGTATAATATTTGTTTTTCTTTCAACCGCACAACATACGTACAACACTCAAAATTAATATACAAAATAAAGTTTCAGTAACGTAAGCTGAATTGAGAGAAAAGGTATTTGTAATAGCCCGCGACACACGACCAGCTTGCTTAATTATTGTAAATGCCAAACTTGATAAGAACGAACACAGTAACTTGTAGTTTTGAAGACTATGGAAACCGGTTCTGAGCTTGACATGATACTGCTAAAATGCTATTAAGGATAATAAAGGAACACAAAATTATACCTAACACTTATTATTACAGCGAAACATGTACAAATAAAATATATACGTTCAGTACTTTGTATTAGACAATTAATGGTCTTTACTAAATATCTACAAAAGGTTCATCAAAATAGAAGAAGTTTGAGCTGATATTTTATTCTCTACGAGCCCGTGACAGCGAACAACAAAACAAAGCAGGCACGCGAAACAACATGTGTCACCTTTATAGTTGATCATATTATGAACATTTTGGGTGCAGAGGCACCTCGCGGGCGCGGGCTCTCGCGAGTGTCGGGTGCCTACCTGCCGCTGTCTTCATAAATAAAACGAATAACTCCGAACTAAGCCGAAATATCCCTTTAGTTGCGTACACTATCGCCTACCGACGACCGGGAATCGTGGAAAATAATACGTAATCATTATAACTCAGGTCATTTTATTAAATACTTAACAATAATGTGTATAAAGAAGATCTTTTTGACTGGCTAACTGATTTGTTACCGGAACACATAACTATGCATAACCTAACGAGCACACAGGCCTTCACTTAAAAAGATTTGAGCTCTCCTGCTTGCCACATGTCGTACCTACGCTTAATGTAGTTTAACAAACAAAGTAGAAATCAATCAATCAATTCAAAACATAAAATTAAGTTTAAATGGTATTTAAATAACAACGAACTAAGTAAATGCTCTATATAATCCATAGTACCCATTCCAAGTAACTTTTGGATGAAATAAGAATCGTTAATTTATAATATTTAGAATAAAATTAGGCATTTCGTTGTTGCAGCGGCTAGGACAATTCAATAAAAGGCATTTCCATAATTCAATTTCTATAAAGAACTTTTTTAATATATATCATCATATACGTCGTAGGTACATTATTTTATATAGAAAAAATACCTATTTTTACAAGTATTAAGTACCAAGGTTGGCCACAAATACATACAAACGAAAAAACAACAAAACAAGTAAAAAACAGGAATAAAACCATTTTGGCATCGTGTCTGCATTGATTTTTAATAATATTTTCAATAAATTATGCGCGGACCTAGACGGGAGTGGCGCGGGGCGGTCGACGCCAACTGCGCCGCCGCCGCTCGCCGCTTCTGAGCCGACGACGCCACCCTAAGCTACCGTTGTTGTTCCAAACCATCCATTTGCCAAACAAGTTCAATGATACATATGACATGTTGCTTTTTAAAAGCTTGAACAAAACTGCACTTGTCACATAACTATGTTGCTAGTCTCTCTTACACCTATGTATTTCGTAGTGTTTGTCTTATTTCTAATATGGTGAGTCTGGAACAACTCGAGTAAATGTCGAGTCAGATCACGCCTCGCTTCTGCTCTAGCGCTCGATTGGTTTATTGAATCACTTAAAATAAAAGTAAATTGCACCTATTGACTCACTCGTATTCCCTGACAAAACAAAGCTTCGACCCGATTCATATTTTTTACTCTCCTCGTCGTCTTCTTCAGCACTAATCATAAATGTACAGTGATAGCAACAATTTAAATTTAATCCACACCACAATGACTCCCTACTGACAGGTAGGCATGTATGAACGTCGTTAATTTATAATATCTATAAATAAATTCGATGAAATCGTCCTTTACAAAAATGAATGGCGCTCCGCACTCCTCGCCGGCAGGGCCGCGGGACCGCAGGGGAACTAATGCCACTGAACAAAACTAGAAATGCTGGTGTGTGTAGTGTCACCGTACTCACCGGTCGACGCTCGAGGGTGCGGGGCCTCGCCGCGGCCGCCGGCGAGGGTACGAGCGCCACCCGCGCCGGGCTCTTCCTCCGAGATAAGCTCTTATTTATCAATTAGACTATCTAGCTAAACAGTGTCGGCGATCACTTTGAACCTCGGCGCCTCGACAGTTACAAACGATTACTGGCTTCGATCTTAATATTACTCACATAATTAAATGACTTCACTGTGACCTGGCGGTCGCGCGACGAAATTATAAAGAACAACCTAAACTTAAACGGGAGGTCCGTAGGACGGGGCCGACGCCGAATGTATGTACAGTGCGTCGGCCCGTCCGTCACTCGGCGCCGCGGCACGTCCCGGCGGCGGCGCCTATGTACACGCTATGTACAGGGCTCGGGGCCAGAGGATCCCGCGGGCGGGCGCAGTGCGGCTAGTGCGGCTCCGCATAGTAGGGCCGCGGCGGCGCCCACGGGGCGAACTGTTAGTGCGCGGCCAGCGTGTGCGCGCCCTGCTGCAGCGCGTGCTGGGGCGACAGGCCGGGCGGCGAGTGCGAGTGCTGCAGCGGGCTGCCGTGCACGTCGCCGTGCCCGTAGTGCGCGTGGCCCATGCCCTCCATCATCTCGCCTCCGAGCGTGTTGGGCGGCGTCATGCGCTTCTCCTTCTGCCGTCGGTTGCAGAACCATACGCGCACTACCTCCTTCTCCAGCTGCAGGCTGTCCGCCAACGACGTGATCTCCTGCGCCGAGGGTTTCGGCTGTTTGTGAAAATGCTGCTCGAGAGCTCCCTTCACGGACACCTCTATGGACGTGCGCTTCTTTCGTTTCCGACCTTGTGCTGCGATTTTGTCGATACTGGTCGGGCTTCCCGTCGTCGAATCGGCTTCCTCGAGCCACTTCTGAAGGAGAGGTTTCAGTTTGCACATGTTTTTGAAACTAAGCTGCAGCGCCTCGAATCGGCAAATAGTCGTCTGCGAAAACACATTTCCGTACAGAGTCCCTAGGGCCAGGCCGACGTCGGCCTGCGTGAAACCGAGCTTGATTCTCCTCTGCTTGAACTGTTTGGCGAAGGCCTCGAGGTCGTCACTCGTGGGCGTGTCCTCCTCGGGCTGGTCGCGCTCGAGCGCGTGGTGGTGGTGCAGCGGGTGCGGCGAGGGCTGCACGTCCCGCAGCATGTGGTGCTGGTGCATGGGCATCGGGTAGCCGCTGTGCAGCGCCACGGGCGAGCTGGCGCCGTAGTGCGGGCTGACCACGGGCGCGTGCCAGCCGTGCGCGCTGTGCTGCAGGTGGCGGTGCTCGTGCGGCGCCGGAGGAGGCTTCACGTCGGGCTGGTGCGCGTGCGCGTGATGCTGGTGCATGGCCCACGGGTCGGCCGGCGGGAGCGAGGCCCACGGGTTGCCGAGCACCGGGGCTCCGGGGGACGGCGACCCGCCGGCCTGCAGGTGGTGCTGGTACTTCATGTCAGCGGGTTCGACGCTCCTCGGCGACGCAGCGTGGTAGCCGCCGAGGTTCCCTATATCCAGCTCCCCCCCGGGCATGTACGTGGTCGCCGCCATGGCGCCGTACCTTAGATCCACGGTGGACGGCGTCTTGCCGGCTCGAAGGCTCTCGAGCCTTCTACTGGCTTCGTACTTCGCGAAAAAAGCGCGTATATCGCGCGGCGCTGCGGCAGCGGCGGGGGCCACCTCACATCACCGGGAGCGAGTTCGAGCGACATGCGCGTGCGTGCGCGACGGCAGCACTGAGCGGACTGTGGGGCGCCGCGCCGCCGCGCGCCACGCGCACGGGAGAGGGGCCGTGCCGCCCCACGGCCGCCGCCCGCCCCCCGCCTCACCCCCTCGGCGCTCGGCTCGGGCGGCGCGCGGAGGCCCCGCCCCCTCGGCCCGCTAATGACGATGTAATTACCGCGCCCCACCCCGCGGCCCCCGCTCGCCGCTCCGCCTCGCTCCACGAAAACTGCGTCTGGCCGCGACTCGGCGACGGCGAGCGCCTCCGCGCTGCGCGGACGCCTGACGCCGGCGGGCGGCTCGGTGCGGCCGACGAGATCAGTCTCCGTGTTCCGAACATTCCTACGAAAACAATACGCTCAGTTCATCAATTAACCATTTGGCGTTCATCGCTTTCTTAATTCGGCACCTGCTTGACAAAAGAGAGTAAAACAAACATTATTATGCAGTGTAGGTATACCTAATATTTGACATTTTCACGGTCACTATTACAATGCAGGTGCGCGGTGGACAACCCATAAAATTAATACAAGTATAGCAATATACGTATAACGTAACGAAAAATATTTACTGACATTTGCCGAATTTCAAATTCAATTTGAACGCAAACTAAGCAAATTAACATTTTTACTTATTGATTCACAATTAATTATAAGCACTGTATTTAGGCTATTTGTTAACAAATAATGTAAATTTATTTCATTTCTTCCACACGCAGAACTTTCGTACGTAACTTAACTGACCGGAACCTATAGATAAACCTACATCTAACAAACTACCCATCGAATATAAACGGTTTTTTGAGAGTATCTACTCACTTAGTTTTCTAATTATATAACACAGGTGTAGGCAGATATTATGGAGTTCCACCTGCTACGCTCCTGGCATACCTCTTTCTCTTCCTTCTTGAGCTTTATTATTAACCGTGCCTATAGTAAATATTTCGACTAAAATAAGTAATAAACCGTTTAAAATCGCAACAAAAAACAAAAAAATTATAATAACATTACTTTGAGTGAGCAACGATAGATGTAGAGCTAAACACACTGCTCGCGCCATCTCGTGTCGGATAGACGCACTACACACCACCGACTGTTAGATAGTACTTCACAAAAACTCGACGAATATTTTTAAATTAGAATGGGATCCGAAGAATATTTTAAAACTGAACTACATTGTAAAACACGAATGATTTTTCTAATTCACGTTTAAAAATTCTTATATTTATGTATATTTGGAACTTTACAATTTTATTGTTTCCTACATATGTGTCATTCAATAAGTGCTATTAATTGTATAATTCATACGGATAATTACACATCAAATGAGACTTTTCGACCTAATCAGAGTAAGTGGCTAAGGTCTTTTAAGAACAACAAACTATTTCGTTGGTCATATAATTAAAAACATGCAGAGCGCCACCTGGTGTCCCGTAGCATAACGCATAAGCGCGCCCCGTGTCCAAAATGTACGGAGGTTCATAACAGCGAGCGCTACCGACTCGAGTGCTAAAAGGTAATTCAAGCTATGCTACACCTAAAGTGTCAGTATCTAACATATGCAACATATTTAACTCTTACAAGACCTTGCAAGCACTTGTCCTTTAAAATAACAAAGGTATTCGTAGTTTAAGTTACGAATCTGATTGAAATTTCTTATAAATATGGTCTTGACACGTATACACACTGTAGCGATATTTTTTACCAAAGTAAATAGTTTTGCGAAAAGTTCCTTTAAGTTTAAAGTTCAAATGACGTAACAGATAAGAGTTATAACATAAATGGTTATGAAACCGAGTTTTAGTCGCATAAATATTCACCTAAATTTTGATTAGGTACAACATGTATCTGGTCGAAGTATAACTCATGTGGATCCAAACATATCGACAATATGGCAATGGCGACGGCAAGGACACACAAGCAATTGCGTTTGGTCTTTCGACTACGACCTTCACCAAGGGTAGCACAGTTCAAATTTTAAACAACACTTAAATTTCGTAGTGCTTTAGAATTGGAAGTGTAGTCTGGAACCCTCTTGATGAACAGCCATCAAGACGTAGATCACGGAGTAGAACAAGTCCAAAAGAATTCTTAGAGCCCTGGAATACCTTTTTCAGGCGATCTTGTTGTTCATTAGAAGTGTGTTTCAAGTTTTTAGATAAGGTTGACATAATATGTTGGCGATTATTATAAAGTCGTTCAAGAAAAAAGTGCACGATTGATAATTGTAATGGCTTTTATGCATATTTACTTTTTCATTTGGTATCGCACGAGTCAATATTTAACGCTCTATCGTCTCATAAGTACCTACGTTAATTCGATTTTAGGAATATTGTCATCTTCATTAATTTTTCGCATGTGAATTGTAAACTCTACCTTGAATTACGAGTCAGACTGCGCCTAGTCTATGAGCCAGTGTAACCGGTTTTGGAAATTGCCTAAAAGTACAGGTCTTAAACTTACGTACCAACGCTACGATCTGTAAAACAATATATCTCACTTGTGTGTCTCTTCTTACCCGAAATTAAACTGCATTTGATTTTAAGTACAAAATAAATTACTTACTATATGACTGTTCATTATCTGAGTACATAAATAAAAAATATATCTATAGTATAGTTATATATAAATAGCACCTGTATTTTTGTTGTATTGTGGTGAGAAATAAAAAATTTTAATATTATTATTAAGTTAATGAGCATTAAATTATAAGTATATAACTACTAACCATACTACGCACATAGGTAATGACATTTTCGTAACACTTAGTAAGTACCTACTCGACAAAAAACAAACTACTAATAAGACTCTCCACTGATGCAACACTAGTGTAAAAAAGTCCAACATCAACCTGCTTGGACAATTCATTGAAGCTGGACAAATCTTGGACACGAGTTCCGGGGCGTCCACGGCACCAGAAGCAATTTTTCGCAAAAATATTAGGACTGCTATCTGCTTATAGTTTTGATATTTCAGAGTCGAATAACATTTTAAAAGAAACATGTCTATCGTCGCCCTCATGTTACGAGTACCTATGCTAATGCTAACAGAGCGGTGGGAGCGCAGTGGCCAAACGTGTGCTTCTCAATGGAGAGGTCGACTGTTTGACTTCCTGTCGTGACTGTTCGTGTGGTGTACGACTTTAATATCTAGATTACATAACTACGTTTGTTAGCAACACCCCTCGCTAAAGGCGAAGGAAAACATCGCGGTGAAATCTTCACACCGAGGACGGACCGCGGTCTCGTAGCACAGTAGACGTACGTACCTACTACCTAACCACTTTTGGGGTAAAATGACGGGCTTGGGCTTTCACCCTCTCCGTAGAGGGGCCCGTGCCCAGTAGTGAGACTCAGGGATTGGTGATGATGATATATACAAATAATTGGTTAATGTAATTGGATGTTTTGCGGTACCATAATCAGGAAATGAAATTGTATCAGCACATTTTCAATATTTTACTGATACACATTTAAAACTGTAAGCTTTTTCCAATAGTAAAAAAATCGTTACGAACGACTTCAGGCGCAGCCGAAATCAGCCCGTCAGCGGCCGAAGCCGTCGCGCGAACAGGCCCCGGCGGGGAGACAAGTCGTACAGTAAATCTCCACACCGTTGGTTCATTCCACGAGCGAGAAATTGAGACAATTGTTTGTTTTAGAATTCACGAATGTTTCTGTGTAAGCCAATTAATTAATTCTATTACACCGAGAAAAGATTTTTTGTTTTCAAGGACACTTTCATTTATTCGCTAAAGCTGATGTAGGTAAGTACACTGATGATAATACATAATTTAAGAAAAGACAATGTTCATAGCAACAGACCACATAAATATACTTTTCTTTCTTCCGTGTCCAAATATTAATAACGAGTTACAGTACATTCAAGGTAGAGTCTTAAAATTGAAGATTATTTATCCTTTTCTAGTGAGTTGCGTTAATATGTAAGTTACAACAATTAAATCAATGACCAGTTTGCGTGTGCCTCCTCTGATATTGACCTTTCATGTTAAATCTTTTAAATTTGTTTTTCACTTTTATAGGCTTTTTATCTGTTATTTCATTTATAAGATTTTTTGGTAAGCTATTTAATATCACAGGAAGTTCACACATCTAAACTCTTTTACCATAATTATTGTTATATTTAGGTATATCATACATAGGTAGATGTGATAGTGTACGTAATGAATTCGGTCTAATTTTAACCTTTAACGACTTTATTTTTCCACAATTTTTGGTTATGATTGCTAATTTAACTTTATCAAAGACATTCATTACGTTACAGTACTGAAATAGTTGGTAATAATTATCTTTAGATTTATATCTAATTCTAGGAGGTCCAATGGTCTTAAGCAATCTTATTTGAAGGCTATAAATATTCTGTACATAGCTCGAAATATAATAATTAATTATAGAGTCAGCCAGTGCCAAATATAACATTCTCAACGTATTACATGGTAGTTTTTGTTTGACTATACATAACTTGGAAAGTACCGCCCTAAGCTTATACATACATGTTCAACATGTGGGCCCCAGTTAAGTTTATGGTCAATTTTTAGTCCGAGATACATATGCTCCTTTACCAATTCTAATGGTTTACAATGACAGTTTATAGACTGATGATGCATGCAATTGTGATCGTGAGCTACAACTTGCGGTAAATGTCTACATTTTAAGTATGGTGACTGTATATGTAAGAGTTTGGTTTTTTGAAAATTAATAGACAGACCCACATCATGTGCCCATTGACACAGTTTATCAAATTCTTGCTGCATCATGTGTTGGGCGACTTTTAAATCTTTGTGCGCGGTTAACAAACAAGCGTATGTTCATAGCGTATGATTATTAAATATGTTTCTATTATTTTTCTATTAATTAATAATAAATATTAAAAGGACGTTAGGCCAGACAGTACAATGGAAAGCTGTTATAACCGACGGAGAGCTAACTCGGTTTTGCGAACAAATATCTTACATTTTAATGAATGTAAAATGTTCAGAAAAGTGTGCAACTTATGACTATTGTCATAATTGTTCCCTATTATTTAGTTAAAATTGAACAAACATTTTTATTACATTTCAAATCTCTTTCGTTTGGGAGGCAAAACGCTACATTTTTGGCAATAGGCCCTTTTCCAATACTTTCCAAAATCCTTGCAATTGCGGTCCTATCCATATCCGTATCCGCTTTCCCGATACCTGACATGATGGTGTGAAGGTGGGTGTATGTAAAAATTGGGCCATAAGGTGTACCCCTGTGCCTAATTTGAAGTTCCTATGCGTTAGGTGATTCGTATTTATTTATTGTTTGCGTACGTACTAATAACATAATATTTTCTAACCTTCGTTTCTTCATTACAATACTGCAATATTTTTATTTAAAAAATATTGAATAATATTAAAATATGTGCGAGCACGAGGCGCAGGCGCGGCGATCGTTTCGAGGGTGTTTTCAATTTGCGGCGCGCGGCAGATCGATTCGCTGCGCCCGCGCAGCCTCCGCGCTCGTCGTCGCTGATACCATCGCCGCTCTCCGCGGCTACAACACTTGCAATGCAATTTTGCATTTTACGAAAACCGCCTCTACAAAGTATTTTTCTATAAAGACGCACTCGTTAGGTAATAGGTGGCTACTACTAAAACCGACCTCAAATAAGTCGCTTATATTTGTCGAATCGTTATACACCTATATCATTTTTCAAAATTTTATAAATAAATGTGGGACTTGTAGCCTCTTGAAAACCATCGCAATCTGTTACTTAGATGTATGTGGCTCTAACATTGTGGAGTTGAGTTTGTGGGACTTCGCTCTCTTTGCAAAGTTCATTAAATAACCAAAATACCTAGAAGTTACGAAAAGTTTGAATGTAATTTTAAGTAATTGTGAGACACGTTTCATTGGCGAAACAGAAGAACGAGTGCAACGTACAGGTATACGCTAAGTAACGTAAAAGGTTAGTATTCGGTTAAAATATCTTCAACCATCCTTTCTTCTAAATATAGGACCCCTACTTGAGCATGATAATAGATAGGTCCGCTGTCGTCAGCCACCTGGCTGTCGGCGCCCGCGCAACCGCCACCGGCCATTTGCATCCTAATCAGTGATCATACTTATCATTATCACTATGGTGGTCCGTCTCACCGCTATTTTCACTATTCACGAATTAGAACAGTTTCCCAAAGTGATCTCTACCCTGTGGGTGCTTACCCCGGAAGAAATTGGAAATTGGAGGCGTTGAAGAAAATCCTGAATTATATATATTAGCTACACTACATATCGTCGCTTAAATGCTAAATCGCCGCGTCACAAAAAATTCCAAAAATGTTTTTATTGTAAAAATGTGTTTAAAAAACGATCAAACTTTAATACTACTCGAAGGCACCTCGCGATCGAACTTTTGAGCTAAACAGTCCTTTTGTGAGTTGTGCTGTAAATTTATAGAGCCTTAAACTACGCATCTTTTGAGTATAAATACATGGGTATTTAAAAATAAAAAAATATTAAAATGTTAAAAAATGAGGTCGAAAAGTTTGATCGCCTCTCCTGTACAAAAGTTAACTTTTGACACGCGGATGTTTAGCATTTAAGCGACGATATTATATAATTGTTTTCCTTGTGATGTTTTGTGTTAAATTAAAAAGTACGTGTTTTCAATGACTTCTTGTGGTGCTGGACGTCGAAATTGTTTTATCTTGCCTGAGTGGGCGGTGCGCCAAACAGTTTGGGGACCTGTGAATTAGAACGTAGGCACATTAGTTATATAAGTATTGTTGAGTTGTACCGACTAAATTGTGCTGAGAACTTACATCACTCCTTTATCATCATCAGATAAGACAACGTGATCTTGGAAGACATAAAAACGAATGTTGTGTTTGACAAACAAAAATATCTAAAAACGTTATATGTACCTAGTAACTATTAAATTATACGTGGGCTCACGTCGCGAAATTGAAGAATATGTTGCACTCAGCGAACACGTTACATCCGCGACTGGCAGGATCGTGTGAGGTCGCGCCGGGCCCGAGGCGGCCGCGGCGGCGAATTGATTCGCCGGCATATCGGGGGAGGTCACTCTGCACTATGCTTTGTTGTTCTTTGTATTATCAATACAACTGAAAATGCTGTAGTTGCGACCTGTAACTTGTAACAACGAGATCTTGGCAAAGCAGCTGTGACGTACTGCGCAGACCCCGCCGCGGCGGTGCGGTGCCACGCGAGCGCGGGCGACATTCCTGCGCCACCGCCGCGCCGTAGGGTGGACACGCCCGTGCACCTCCTACGACATTTCTTACTTGCAAGTCATCTAATATTTTGTACTATATTATCAATGCATCACAATGCACATCTTAAAATAATGGAAACAACCAATATTTCGTCATTGAAGTATTGTTCCATACGAGTGTTTCAATGTGTAAATTAAACATGGACGCTATTTGTTTATCGACAATCTGTCTGTCTAAAGCGTAGTCCATAACAGACTTGTCCTCCCTTAACCACCGCTAAAACTCAAATCGTCACGCACGACAACTGAACAGGGTTTGCATCGCCAATAGATGGGGCTGGAGACATATTTGGCACTATAAGCCTTATATTAGCCTATATATGCTCCTACGATAGGCAATTCCGACATAGTACCTACCTACGTGTGATAGTAGATAGTAATATAGTGGGCGACAATAAGCCAACACCTGTCGTACAGCAGCCAGCTACTCTCACCTGACCAACTACACCAGTACTACTGGAGAATTATTTTCAAATTCATATAAGTGGCGAACCTAATGCAACCTTAACGCTTTCGGTTTTTTATTTTTAAAAATTATGACACATGGATAAAATAGTGGCCTTCGCCGTCGGTATGTCACACTCACTTTCTAACTATAATAACATCCATTCATCCAGCTGTTTAGTACCGGTAGAGCTTCTTGTGAAAGAGTTTGTCCAAGGAAGTACTGCCACTTTACCTATTTCTCCCGCCAAGCAGTAATTAATGTGAGCATTACTACGTTCCGGCTTTGAAGGGTAAAAGTGCTGTAGAATTATTTTTGTGATACTTTTTGTTTTTATGATCAAGTGACGGGACGAATAAGTTGTGCGCTTGGTGGTAAGCGACATGCCTGTCCATAACAGTCGCAGTGCAGCAACTAGAGCGTAAACTCTCAAAGATCTGAAGACATAAGTTCACGTGTCCCATATGCCCGTAATTTCAATAAGCGTAAGGATGCTGGTGAAATTACATGGGACTTGTGAATTTATAACTCAGGGCCGCCGGCGCCGTGGCAGTGCCCTTCAGATCTTTGCGATTTAAAGCTCTGAGTGGCACTGCAACTGTTATAGATACTAAGACGTGTCGCTTACTACCAGGCGCACGACTCGTTCGTCCCGTCACTTGATATTATAAAAAAAACTTAGATCCATAAAAAGTGTTAAGAAACAAAATTAAATTTAAAAGTCTTAAAAACTTTTAGTGTTAGTACAATATAAAAATGCAAATGAAAAATAAAAATCTAATAATAATAATGTACCAACGGTTCGGAAACATGTTGGTGCTGGCGCGCAGGCTGGCCTCCAGTGAGCGCAACTCTTACCCATCATGGCCGCGACACCGTCAGTCCACGCGTCGGCGAACAACTTCCGGAACGCATTATTATATTGCACGCGAATCTCGTTGTACGCCCTCTGCGCGTAGTCCGCCCACAGGCCACATGAGTAAAAAGAGACGCAGTGCGCTTTGAAAAGTAATTTTGACATCCCTCGCACACCAACATGTTGCATCGATCGGCCAACAACCACCGCATGCTAAATACAAAAACCTTGTAACTGTTTTCAAAGGAGCACTTGAGAGGGTGAGTGGAGGTGCGGTATAGGTTTTGGTACCTGCCTTGAAAACTATCAACCCACTTTTACTAACGTTGTATGGGCCACCGCGTAACGTTCATGAATGTACAAAAGACGCGTGAGAGCACCGATTGAAGGGCTCGGCAACATCGTTTCGTTTGCGTAGCTGATATTATTCACGCAAGCGCTATCAACATGGCATCCGGCGTTGGTACTGCTGAACTCCTCAATAAGTCCATCTATGTAAAAATTAAAGAGTCGCGGGTACACTCGATTTGTAAATTAATTTGTTGCCATCAACGTTGTCCATACAACGATCCACATCCGGGCGGTCCTTTATGAAAATTCACATCTTTCACTAGAAGAGTATAATCAACTCGAATTTAATATAATTATGTCCTGTGTTAAATGCCATGTAAATATTTTTTTATTATATTTTTACCATTATATGATTTGGGTGGTTAGTAGTAATTCATTTAATAGAGAATTATATATTATGGTAAGGATGGAATA
>NW_020654748.1:24525638-24550513 GCF_003589595.1 Hyposmocoma kahamanoa
AGATTTTCAGTACAAATCGGCAATTTCATACTTTAACCCCTATTATTTCGTTACCCTTGCTCCCGGCTTCGATTCCGGTAGAGCCAATTTGGGAACTGAACTTTTCTAAAATGGTTTTGGCCTAGATGTTCTGGGTAGTACCGCGGAATGTATTCCGTAACTCTTGGTCGCGGGTTCCGGGTAGAGCCAATTTAAGAAGAGAACTTTTCTAAAATGGTTTTGGCCTAGGCGTTCTGGGTAGTGCCGTGGAGTGAATTCGGTACATCTTGGTCCGGGTTTCGATTCCCGGTAGAACCAATTTGGGAAATGAACTTTTCCAAAATGGTTTTGACCTTGGTGTTCTGGGTAGTGCCGCGAAGTCTATTCCCTAACTCTTGGTCCCGGGTTCGATTCCCGGTAGAGCCAATTTGGGAAATGAACTTTTTTAAAAATGGTTTTGGACTAGGTGTTCTGGGTAGTACCGCGGAATGTACTCCGTAACTCTTGGTAGCGGGTTCGATTCTGGGTAGAACCAATTTGGGAAGAGAACTTTTCTAAAATAGTTTTGGCCTAGGCGTTCTGGGTAGTACTGCGGAATGTACTCCGTAACTCTTGGTCGCGGGTTCGATTCTGGGTAGAGCTGATTTGGGAATTGAACTTTTCTAAAATGGGCTTGGCCCAGGTATTTTGGGTAGTGCCGCGTAGTGTATTCCGTAACTCTTGGTCGCGGGTTTGATTCCCAGTAGAATCACGTAATCGAAAACGTAAGAAAGCAAACATTAACTCAAAATAATACAATTTCTTATTAATACATGCTCGTGCGTATGCGTAATGAAAACCACCAAAGCAATTTTTTTTTGCTTAGAGAAGATAGGCCCAAGAGGCTATACCCAAATACATAGATTGAACATAGATTGATGAGCGTCACTTTCTAGAAATTATAGATAAGAATAAAGATACAAAATCTAAAACATACCTTCTGCTAGCACTTGCTGGAGCTAGTCTTGGTGGAGCCTGCTAGCCCGTAAATAATATGGTGATTAACTTATTTCCCTTCAGATCTTGTAGCAGACAACTACGTCAAAATATTGATGCGTCTGCATTAAGTCTCGGAGCATTTCAATTTGGTCAGCAATGGCGTGCACATTCAACTTTATTACACAATATTTTTAATTTTTGTTAGTTGGATTATATATATTATCTACATTTTTAGAAATCGATTTGTATTTTCAAAATCTCGTCGTCATTTTTCACGATGACAGATACCATTTTTAAACAAATGCTTTATGGTAGTGACACGTAGTCATTTTGACGATGGCTTTGCATTCATAATGTTTAATTAACCATTTAGAATATATTTTATATTGCAAAGATATTGGTGATAGCATATGGTAAGTTATAATATTAGTATTTTATATAAAATTAACATATTTCTTGTGAAATGTTGATTTTACAACATAATTTGGTTTTTATCTATCTTATATTAAAGTACCCGATATTTTCATTCATTCTACTTGCATTCACGTTAGCCGTACCGACGTTGCCTATGGCCAACGAAACACGGCCATCGTTGATCCGAAAATTTTTTAAATTTGTATTTTCAAAATATCGTCGTCATTTTTCACGATGACCGATACCGTTTTTAAACAAGTGCTTTATGGTAGTGATACATCATCAGAGCAACCAACGAACTGCGTATTATGAGCTTCGTTGCGGACGCAGTCACGTAGTGCGTGATTTCGTCCATCTTTCGTTTGTGTATCGTTTTGAGCGCATCACTAGAGCCTCAGCAACGTCCCCCTTATAGTGTTTCAACTAAAAATAAACATATCGTATTGTTATTTCGTGGATTTTTTTCTTTTTTTTTTTTAGCTTGACTCGGATTTTTATTTTTATCGTTAAATGTTGGCTTGGCTATCATAAAAATAAGGTGTTGTAGGTAGTGCTGCGGAGCAAACTTCGTAGCTCCCGGATTCGAATCACGATAGAACCAATTTGGGAAATGAACTTTTCTGCAGTGATTTTGGCCAAGGTGTTTTGGGTAGTGCTGCGGAATGAATTTTGTAGCTCTTGGTCCAGGTTTTGATTCCCGGTAGAACCATATTGGGAAAGAAACTTTTTAAAAGTATTTTTGGCCTAGGTGTTCTGGGTAGTGTTGCGGAGTGAATTCCGAAGTCCTTGGTCCCGGGTTCGATTCCAGGTAGAATAAATTTGGAAAAAAAATTAAATTGGTTTTGTCCTAGGTGTTCTGGGTAAACTTGTCAAAGTCAAAGTCAAAGTCAAATGATTTATTCACCAAGACAACACAGTACATAGCCTATAGGTAAGTCAAATTACAGAGAATACAGACTTAATTTATACAAGTATACATACAAGTAAAGCCTTAACATTATGATTTTTTAAATAAAATGTATATTCACTTAGATTTGAACCCGTAAATTCGTTGATTTTATAAAAAGCGTGATTTTTAAAGTAAAATTTTAGTGTTTTCTTGAATGTGGCTTTTTCCAAGTCAGACGTACATTACGTTACGTATTAATTTTCATATTTACTTCATATTTAGTTTTAACGTTTTTACTAATCTGGTTTTATTTGTTACTAGTTTATGTTTACTTCTCGTGTTATATTTATGTATGTCTAACATCTTCGCCATATAATTTTTTGTTTCAAGTATCTCTAATAATGATCTGGATATATACAATGAAATTACAGTCAATATTCTATATTTAACAAAGTACTCTCTAGCAAATACACGTTTGTGAATACCTGCGATAATTCGTATTGCTCGCTTCTGCAAGACCAACACTCTCTCAATATCAGAAAAATTTCCCGAGACAGTTAAAGCATAACCAATAATTGATTGAATATAAGCATAGTATACACTTAAAATACTTTCTTTATTCACTAGTGGTTTAAGTTTAAGTAAGGCATAATTTGCCACTGAGAGTTGTTTACATATTTGGTCAATGTAAAGAGAATGAGTCAATGTGTCCTGAATAACATATCCTAAAAATGTAGTATATTTAGTGTTTTTTCTTACTTTGTTTTGTACTCCTATGGCAACAGTTTTTTTTTTATTGAGGACTATGCCGTTTGTGGTAAACCATGTGCTAAGACTATCCATAACAAAAGTTTGTTTTTCGAGCATTTGATTTTCTAACATCAAGAATCAATTTTTCTAACATCAGAAAACATGCCTTCCACCATTACAGACTGAGTTCTATTCGAAAGATAGGACTTCATTAAACTTAGTTCCTTATTCTTAAACCCGTAGTATTCTAGTTTCTTTATAAGAATGTCATGTCATAGGCAGTCGAAAGCCTTCGACAAATCACGAAAAATACTACTGCACTTTTGGACTCTATCTAGGGATTCTAGTATGAAGTATACAACTTTTCTGATGGCAATTTCTGTGGACCTTCGTGTTCTAAAGTCATATTGGCAGTCTACGAACAAGTTATTAATCTCTAAAAATGTTATTATTTTTCTTTTCGATATTGATTCGAAAATTTTTGATACAATAAGCAGTACACATACCGGTCTGTAATTGTTTACGTCGTCTTTCTCGTCTTTCTTATGTAATGGTATTATACGATCTACTTTCAACACATCAGGAAAGATTCCTACTGTAAACTGTGTACAGTTTCATAAGTGAAAGTAATTTGAAATACATATATAATATCTTCAAAAAAATAATTTATGTACAACTGTAACTACAAAAACGCCATTTTTTGTTTTTGTTTTAGAACGGTGCAATGAAAAGGATTACAATTTTTGCTGTGATGATTAAATGACAAGCATAGCAGCTATAATATACACAATTTCATATCGCTAGCCTTGTCCATCACGTAAACGTATTGTAGTAGTAGGGCTCCATGTGAAAGAGTTCGTCCAGAGAGGTACTGCCAGCTCACCTATTCCTGCCGCCAACGAGTAATGTGAGCATTACTGCTTGACGGTTTCGATTATGAAGGGTCACTGGTGCAAGCAAGCAAACGAGTCTTGTCAACTTTGTCTCAAGGTGGCGGGCGCAGGAGCAGTGCTCAAAATGGCATTGCAATTGTTATGGGTGGGCGTGTCGCTTACCATCAGGAGCATCACTCGTTCGTTCCGTCACTTTATTATTATTATAATAAAAAAATATTTGCAAGTTCATTTCCCAAATTAGTCCTACCGGGAATCGAACCCGGATTTGATAATTTATTAACAATCAGGTTAAACAATACACAACTGATAAAATAAATACGATTTGTAAGTACGTTACTATTATTATTATTATATTATGAACCTGTACCTGTCTTTGGGGATCCATTCTGTGGTAGATTTCGCCTACGACCACCATACGGCAGCCGTGACCCGCCTAGTCTCACTTTAGTTTACCTGCTTGCTGACCCACATCGACGTTATTTTAAATTTATAAAATAAATTGTGGTTGTTCATCTAACCGATATCTGGGATTTTATAATGCTCTATGGGAGTAGCAGGCTTTGCCGAGAACTGCTAATCACGTGTTATGCTCATGTCCGTGAATTCAAAACTTCAAAATGCTCCCCTGTAAACTTAGCAATTTCGACATACGATACTTTACGTAGGAAGGGTCGAGATAAAAGTATTTCGTTTGTGTACCGTTTTGAGCGCATCCCTAGAGCCTCAACAACTTATAGTGTTTCAACTTAAAATAAACATATCGTATTGTTATTCCGTTGATTCTTTTTGTTTTTTTTTTTGGCTTGACTCTGATTTTTGTATTTATCGTTGAATGTTGAGTAGGCTATCATAAAAACAAGAATAAAAGTAATACGTACTTATTTTAATTTTATTAATTCTTATTTTAGATGGCAAAACGTTGAGGGAGGAAGGAGGAATTAAAACAGATACAAGACATTTGCGAAAACCGATACAAGATATTACTTAAAAAACAGCAGCTTTTTTAAAAAAAAAATCTGTTGCATTGGTGTCTTAGGACGTGATTTATTGAAAATTACTATGTCACAAGTTATTGCAAAAAATCTCTTAATATTTCTATATAGAGATTTTTTGCAATAATTTGTGACTTGTGTGTACAAACGCCAGCACATCAAGCTACACATTAACGAATCTTGTTCCGTTGCACTGGAGGTGATTTTCAAACAAAAATGTGTAGTCTGATGTGCCGTTGTCCGTACCTGTTTGGTCAGAAGTGCCAATAAAACCAGAAAAATTGGTTATTTTTTTTTCAGATAGAGACTGATTTGATTTCAGTGTAACAGCATACAAAGTATAGTTTTTGCGTTTCATTTGTAATAAATATTCACGGCATTTTAAATGTAGCAGACTTGTAGTTGTGCTCATATTTAAAACATAATATACGACCTATTTCTAAAAACTACATTAGATACATCAACAAAATGGACCAACATATTGAACTCCATATTAGTTACAGCAAAATCACTTTTTGAAAGTTGTGTGGTATTTTATTGCACCATACAATTTCGATATACAGCAAAATTGCTGCTTGGTTTTGAAAACGCAATTGCTGTAACTTGTATAAAACCCATGTTACACCAATTTTAGAATAATTTCGTCAATGGTATTTGATGACTGTTCCGTTTATTATATAGCACACTTTAAAATTGACTTTCTACTAATTCAAATTAAAGAGAAATAATTTTTTTAAATAGTTTATCGGCCCTGGTGTAAAGTCCTATTTTTCGAGATACGACAAGATCGCTTTCCGGCGTCGATATTTTAGATTAGATGCATTTCGACGTTGAAAACACAAACATGTTATTGTCTTTGTTTAACTAATGGGTGCTGTCGTAAGCCTAAAGAGATTTTACAGCATTACATAGATCTGTGCCTAACACGGGAATCGAAAATACGTTACGTAATCTTAAATGTCAACTGTGTCCATTTTGCAGTACATGATACGGTTGTCAAAGGGGAGTCATATGTCAAAACAAATGTTTTACCAAGTGTTTTATTAAATTATTCGCATTAATTGTAATAAAATGGACAAACATAAAATCAATTATAATGTAATCATACGTTTATTTGCTTAAAACATAGTATAACAGAATATGTATCAAGAGACAGTGATAGTACACACATGTTCGGAATATATTAAATAGCATATAAATGTCTGATTGTATACAATGTCAATTGACTACTATTGGTCGAGCGCCTTCGATGTGTACAGAAAAACAGACACCTCTCCGAAGTGAGCCAAGTGGTCACGACCGACTGCGAGTTGCGATAAGCCACACCAAATGAACTCTATACACTGTACACATTGGCGCTCGTCTTCACTCCGTCAGCTAGGAGAGTGACACCGAACGATGGCAAGGCAAGGCAAAATACGTTGATAATTGGCGTTCACCCGGCAACGTTGGACCAACATGTCACTGTATTGTTGGCTTTAGAAAATAGTAATTTTTAATGGTTAGAGTTGTCAGTGGGAAAAAATCGGAAACGAGTGGATAATTTTATTTTCAGGAACTAAGAGTGCAGTAAAGAGTATAGTAAATGAGTCTTGTTTAATCTAAATTAATTTTACAATTATTTACCAAGAAACCTAATGATGGAATTGCATTTTCATGTAATCTAGTTACATTCAAAGTTCTGTTAAGTTATCACTCATCAAAATGCAAGCGAACAAATGAAAATGGTCTTTGATCCAATCTTTATATTCGGCAGTCATAGATTTCCAACCATTCTTTCTTTCTTGTTTCATTTGTAGGTTAACTTGATATAATAAATTGAATAAAAATAAAATAATAAAAATCTTGTACTGGATTGTTTTAATAACAGAATATCGATAACATGTATGCTTACAAGAACAACACTATCTCAAAATAATCATTAACAACAATCATCAAAATATTCAAACAAACAGGATATCTGAAGTAACCAAATCAAAATCTGTTAAGATTTTTAGATAAACAACTTAAATAAGTCTAATTACATGTGATATTCGGGCTATTGTGTGATTTATAGCCAGAAAAATAACACATGTCTGTGCAATGTAACATTCGATTGGATTTCGCTTTTGCCAATGCCACATCCCTTGATGGTGCAGTGACGTATTTTTATTAATACCTAATTAGGTATGCATTTGTTCTCACTGTCAATATTTTTGTCCATTTTATTACAATCCATGCGAATAATTCAATAAAACAGTTGGTGAAACATTTGTTTTGACATTTGATGTACTTCCCTTTCACAACGGTATCATGTACTGCGAAATGGACACAGTTGACATTTAAGATGACGTAACGTATTTTCGATTCCCGTGTTTGGCACAGACCAATGTAATACTATCTCTTTAGGCTTACGACAGCACGCAGTAGTTAAACAAAGACAATAACATGTTTATGTTTTCAACGTCGAAATGCATCTAATCTAAAATATCGACGCCGGAAAGCGATCTTGTCGTATCTCGAAAAATAGGACTTTACACCAGAGTCGAAAAACTATTTCAAAAAATTATTTCTCCTTAATTTGAATTAATAGAAAGTCAATTTTAAAGTATGCTATATAAGAAACGGAACAGTCATCAAATAGCATTGACGAGCACCCTCACCCTTCAAAATCGAAACCGCCAGGCAGTAATGCTCACATTACTACTTAGCGGCAGGAATAGGTGAGGTGGCAGTATCTTTCTGGACGAACTCTTTCACAAGGAGACCTACTGCTACAATACGTTTATGCGATGGACAAGGCTAGCGATATGAAATTGTGTATATTATAGCTGCTATGCTTGTCATTTAATCATCACAGCAAATATTGTAATTCTTTTCATTGCATCGTTCTAAAACAAAAACAAAAAATGGCGTTTTTGTAGTTACAGTTTTACATAAATTATTTTTTTGAAGTTATTATATATGTATTTCTAATTACTTTCACTTATGAAACTGTATTAAAAATGTTATCTTCACCTTTTTCCAATTATTAATATGCAACAACCTGATTCTTTTTATTGTTTCTGTTTATTCGTTAGTCGTGTTCAATTTTTACGTTGATAAAATTACCGTGCAGAACTGTCAAAATGTTTTAATATGAGATATGATTTTGCGGCCATGTTTGGCACTGTGATATTCTTTTATTGGTTAAGATGCGCACGGCGCATCAAATATATAACGTCATAGTGTTCGCCATGTTTGTTGTTGTGACATTGTTTTAAAATGGCGGTTTTATCACTTGAATTTGACAGCTAAATGTGGATATAATAGGTTTATGGCAGCGGCATGCTACGGACACTGGTGGTTGTCTGACAACAAACAGACAAAAAATTTATCTTTTTTTATCATTAGTTCATCAAGTTTACCCAGAACACCTAGGTCAAAACCAATTTAGATTTTTTTTAATTGGTTTTACCTGGAATCAAACCCGCGACTACGGAATTCACTCCGCAACACTACCCAGAACACCTAGGTCAAAAATACTTTTAAAAAGTTTATTTCCCAAATTTGTTTTACTGGGAATCGAACCCTGGACCAAGCTACGGAATTCAATCGGCGGCACTACCCAAAACACCTAGTCCAAAACCACTGCAGAAAAGTTCATTTCCAAAATTGGTTCTATCGGGAATCGAATCGGGGACCAAGAGCTACGAAGTTTGCTCCGCGGCACTACCCAGAACACCTTATTTTTATGATAACAACATTTAACGATTTAAAAACCCGATTTAAATTTAAAAAAAAACCAAAACAAAACCACGAAATAACAATTTTTTTTTTAAATAAAAATTAATTTTAAGTTGAAACACTTATAAGGCGGGACGTTGCTGAGGCTCTAGTGATGCGTTCAAAACGACACACGAACGAAAGATGGACGTAGTTACGTACTACGTGACTGCGTCCGCAACAAAGCTCATAATACGTAGTTCGTTGGTTGCTCTTACCCCTAAGGACATTCGGATCAACGATGGCCGTGCTTCGTTGGCCATAGGCAACGTCGGAACGGCTAACGTGAATGTAGAATGCAAGTAGAGTGAATGAAAATATCGGGTACTTTAATATAAGATAGATAAAAACCAAATTATGTTGTAAAATCAACATTTCACAAGAAATATGTTAATTTTATGTAAAATACTAATATTATAACTTGCAATATGCTATTACCAATATCTTTGCAATATAAAATATATTCTAAATGGTTAATTAAACATTATGAATTCAAAGCCATCGTCAAAATGACTACGTGTCACTACCATAAAGCATTTGTTTAAAAATGGTATCTGTCATCGTGAAAAATGACGACGAGATTTTGAAAATACAAATCGATTTCTAAAAATGTAGATAATATATATAATCCAACTAACAAATATTAAAAATATTGTGTAATAAATAAAGTTGAATGTGCACGCCATTGCTGACCAAATTGAAATGCTCCGAGAGTTCATGCAGACGCATTAATATTTTGACGTAGTCGTCTGCTACAATTCAATTCAATATTCTTTATTGCACAATAAACAAGCAAAAATACAAAACAATCAAAAATACAGTGTACAACAGGCGGCCTTATTGCTAAATAGCAATCTCTGCCAGGCAACCTTGGGGTGATAGGATAAACTAAAAGTAGTAATAATAATAGAGGGCGCAATAAATATGATATTATTATTAAACATCATAATATATGAATGAAATAAATAATAAATATCTACTAACATATAAATTACATAAATACTTAAATACTAATATAATACATACAAGTAAATATATTATCACCACAGAAGAGGAAAAATAAAAAATAAAAAAAAAACCAATAAATAAGACAGCAGAGTAGAATTTATAATTTAAGGTAATGAGCCTTAACTAGGATTTTAAATGACTCAATAGTCTTTGCTCGTCTGATCGACTCAGGCAGGTCATTCCACAGCTTGATGCTCCTAATAGTGAAGGAGTTGGAAAAGTATTTTGAGGAATGGATAGGACAGTTCAGAGAAAGAGTAGAAGAAGAGCGCAAGGTGCGACAGAGAGTACTACTATGATATTCAAAACAACTCTTAAGATAAGCAGGAGAAGTTGGATTAAAAAGGACAGTGTACAGTAGGGATAAAACGCGGAGATCTCTACGACGACGAATGGGTAGCCATCTAAGTTTCGAGCGAAAATCGGAGACGTGGTCAAATTTACGTAACCCAAAAATGAACCTAATGCAAAGATTCTGCAGCCGCTCTAGTTTGCCGAGGAGACATTCAGACAAATCAGGATAGCACGCATCTGCATAGTCCAGAATAGGCAAAAGGAGTGATTGTGCTAAACTGATTTTCGTCGGAATGGGAAGATAATTACCTAAACGCCGAAGAGACCCATGCGCAGCAAACACCCTCCTACTTAACTCCGTGACATGAGGCCTCCACGATATGCACTTATCGAAAATAACCCCAAGGTTCCTAACGGTGGCACTGAGTGGGATTTGAACGCTATCAAACGTGATAGGTGGCAGTAAGGAAGGATTAATACGCGTTAGGAACCAGGGGCTGCCAATGATTATGCATTGTGTTTTGGAAGGGTTGACACGGAGACCAAATGGTTGACTCCAGGTGAGAATCCTCTCAAGATCTATATTCGTAGCACAAATTGCGTCACGTAAGTTGGTTAGAGGGGCCTGTGTATATATTTGGAGATCATCTGCATAGAGATGGTAAGAAGAAGAAAGTGAAGAAGTGATGGAGTTAATAAAAATAGAAAATAGAAGAGGGGATAATACGCCGCCCTGCGGTACACCAGCAACAAACAATATTACACCACGAAGAGAATGAATCCTCGCAACGAATGCGCTGTCGCCGCCCATACAGGTAACTGCGGAACCAGCCAGTCACTGCCGGAGAAATGCCAAGAGAATCAAACAGCGCAAGCAACAAGTCGAAATCAACGGTGTTGAAGGCACTGCTGAAGTCCAACAGAGTAAGGACGGTGAGTTGATGATTCTCCATTCCCAGTCGAATGTCATCAGAGATTTTGACAAGAGCAGTAGTTGTACTATGTCCAGAGCGGAAACCGGATTGTAAAGGATTAAAAAGATTGTGACGAGTAAGGAAAAGGGTGAGTTGATGATGGACAAGCTTTTCAAGGACCTTGGAGAGGAAAGGGAGAATGGAAATAGGGCGATATTCAGAAAGGGAAGAGGGATTCGTTTTCTTTGGAAGAGGAATGATGTGGGCATCTTTCCAAGCAGATGGAAAGGTACCAGTGGAAATGGATGTATTAAGGATTTTGGTTATGACAGGAGTGAGGATATCAATGAGCGGAATGATCATATTACGACTAATGCTATCACAACCAACGGCATTCGATGAGATGGAGAGAATGTTCCTCTTGACATCACCAACAGTGAACTGGCTGAGTTCAAAAGAAGGAATATTAGATAATGGCAATTCAGAAAGAAATTGCAGAGTACTACAAGATCTGAAAGGAAACAAGTTAATCACCATATTATTTACGGGCTAGCAGGCTCCACCAAGACTAGCTCCAGCAAGTGCTAGTAGAAGGTATGTTTTAGATTTTGTGTCTTTGTTCTTATTTATAATTTCTAGAAAGTGACGCTCATCAATCTATGTTCAATCTATGTATTTGGGTATAGCCTCTTGGGCCTATCTTCTCTAAGCAAAAAAAATGTGCTTTGGTGGTTTTCATTACGCATACGCACGAGCATGTATTCATAAGAAATTGTATTATTTTGAGTTAATGTTTGCTTTTATTACGTTTTCAACAGGGTAAAGCAGCATGGCAGCGAAAGGGCGGAACTTGCTTCAGACAGCTGTACTTAGCTTGATAGCAGCAGCAGTTGCAGCATTAAATTGTTTTATAATTATTAAAATAAGAAAGTTTATTGTGTTCACTCGTTTATTCATTTTCTAACGTTACGTCAAATGCAAATTTTATATTTTACATAGTATGAGTCGTTAGTTTATGATTGAATACACAACTAGTTAAAAATTCAAACATAAGTTGCTCTGCAATACTAGAAATTATTTCAGGCCATTCAATCTCTTGATGGCGTCACTCGCAATTTCGTACATCTTAATTCCGTTACATATTGAACTCAATATGATGAGTCGAGTTGCCCATGTATAGAAAATACGTATGGGCATTTTACGGTGTGTTACTTCCATTAACGCATTACATTATTACTGGGCCATCTATGTTCATATATTGATAGCTACCTCACAGACATAGCGCAGTTCGTCGGTAAAAAAAAAAATTACTGAAGAATAAGAATAAGAGCAAGAGCAAGAACAAGAGCAAGAGCAGGAGCAGGAGCAGGAGCAGGAGCAGGTGCAGGAGCAGGAGCAGGAGCAGGAGCAAGAGTAAGAATAAGAATACATATATTGCTTAACTATAGGTATTGTACATAAGGTCTTAAAACATAACATTGGTTTGTGCTCTATAGTCTACCAGTTAAGGTATACAATATTATTTAAATGTCATAGAATTAAAATTACGTACACAATATGAGAAAAAAAATTAATAAACATGTCACATCGCTAATCACCAAATTTGTTTTATTCGTCAAAAAAAATCTTGTACACTATAATAAAGTTTTTAGAGCATTTTCAAATTTTATGTACTTGCATCTTTTAAATTCATTCGGAATGCTGTTGTATATTTTGACCGACATCACATAAAAGCTTTTGTGGTAAAATGCTGAGGTATGATTTCCCGAGTAGACTATTCTATGCCCATGTCTTAAATTTCTATGGTTCCTTTTATCTGTGATTTCAAAATATGACGGATGTTTCTGGACAAATGCAGCAACCTCCGTAATGTACAGGCAATGTACAGGCAGGGTAAAGGTAGGATTTTGCACTTGTCGAAAAATGGCTTACACGAATCCATTTGAGACCCACCGCAAATGATACGTACACAGCGTTTTTGTATCTTAAATACCTGCATAAACTCTACTGAGTTTCCCCAAAAAATTATACCGTAATTTTTAACCGACTGCACATAACCAAAATAAGCTGTTAAGGCCGCATCCACAGACGCACTCTGTACAAATTTTCTCAATGGGTATATAAACCGTGATGATTTGTTACACAAGTTGTCAACATGAACTTTCCAGTTGCAATTGCTGTCAAGGATACTTTTATTAAAACCATCGGTGAATTTGATAAAGAATATTTCCATTTACTTTACGCTAAATATTAAAAAATAATAACACGTTATAAAATTCACGTAAAATGTGCTCTGTAAATGTATATAACAATACCTACTACATGACTTGTCTAACAAAATTATACGACACAGCGAGATGAGTGTGGGAAAGGATATACTGGGCGTCTTGTTCTTAATTAACATACCTATCGAACATAAAAAACGTACAGTACCTATATTAAATTATGACATTTAAAAGATAAAGAAATGAATGTGTCTCTCAGTCAAAGACGTTGGCCAAAAGCATTATCGGTATGTTGTTGTACCATTCTCCGCGGTGCGTCGTCGCAATGACCGCGTCGAGGACGCGCAGCCGCAGCGGTGTCGACCGTCGGCATGAATTTATTCAAATTTATTACAATTGCCACTAAATAAATCCGTGTTCACACTCTACAATAGCGTTATTACAATACATGAACTTATATTCTGTGTTAACGAAATTAAGCAGTGCCGAGGACGTCACATTCGTAGCACCGCATTTCAATATCGATGCATTATTGTGCATTAATTCTGGCTCAACATCGTTCTACTGTTTACTTGTTTATTGATAAAGCTATTTGATCCACTAGTATGTTGTTAATGGATTACAGAGTTCCTGACTTGGCTTAATTAATTGTACACAATGACTACTTGTATAGGCATAGTGTCAATATCAATAATAATAACGCACACATATACGTAGACAAACACAAATTACACCCAAACCCACGAGAGAAATAAATGTAGGCCATACAAATATTTCTCCCACCCCGGGAATCGAACCTAGGACCTCTGCGTGGCAGTCCGGCATGGTAACCGTTCGGCCACGGAGGTAGTTATATATTAGTATAAGTAATATTAATGAATGCATGAATTCAAAGATCTACTTAAAACATTTATTTGATTAGCACATTTTTGCATCGATCACACCCTCCGATAAGAGTGCTATGGCGTTATATAACAATACTGAGAATCACAGGAGGCCACGTATAGATACCTTGTAGGCACGTGTTCGACCGCGTTTGCTAAATAATTCATTAATTTGTTTCCTTATCACTCGATCGGTTTTTTGCTCCGCTCATTTCGACACCTCCGATGAACACTGCGCTAACTTAATTTTTGTCCCTGTTTTAGCTTTATTTGATTTTTGTTTCTTTATTTTGTTTCACAAAATTTGTGGAGCATAATATTAGTAAATAATATGGCAGTTTACAAAAGTAACAGAATATGACAAACGAATAAAGTTGCCGTAGTGTTCATTCTAGGTATCGATTTGCTATTCAAACATGCAGTCGATGCGTAGGCGCCGCCAGCCAACTTCCTTACAATTTAGATACCATTTTGATCCCGCCCCTTGTCAGCGCCACAGACGCCCTTCGCCTACGTTCCATTCGATAGAACTGTTACCATTTGTTTTTAACGAGAACGGAACAATGGGAGTGAAATAAAGTAAAGTTTAGCTATTTGCAGGAGAAATGTCGCCCGTCCCGTCGCAGGCCGCGACGCCCACAGCGCGAGGCTCGAGGACATTTCAACTTTCCAGTTTTAACATTTTCATAATCAGTTTTGTCCACTATTCTGTTTTTCTTTGTGTGCCTTGGAAATATAACTAGGAAATAAAGCTACAATAAAGTAAAAGATTTGAGAATATTTTCATAATTGTAGTGTTGCATTTTGCGCCTTAATTTTCATCTTCATCTTCATCATCATCTGATCTTCATCTACGTATTGTTTTATTATTGTTACTAATCACATTTTTGCTGATGTTACGCAATTTGCAATTTCATATACTGGATATATTAACTTTTTCATTTTAATTTATATGGTACCATAACACATGACAAACTACAAATTATACTTAAAACTATTACACATGTAACATTTTAACTCACACATGTAATTATAATTGTACACTACATTCATATTAGAGAAATATTACAATAATAGAAAAGATATTATACAAAATAATGACGTTATTAATTTTTTGCATAACTAGAGTACAATGTTGTTTTAAACCACTTAATACTACAGAAAAAATGTCATTGGTGGGAACCATAGATATAGGAAAGTGGGAACATATGCTATTATACGATCGACTTATTCTGCATAATGGTCCATTTTATGAAATCTTTTTCTTCCTGTAAGAGGTAAACAACTGTAGAATATGCACAGACCGAGTAGGTACCCTAAAATGCAGATGTTCGATCAGCTGAGCATCTAGGGTAGAATTAAAATTTACACAAAGTAAATAGGTAACTTACCCCTTTGACGTCGAGGTGATCTTTAAGGCTCAACATGTTACATTTGCGTAAGCGATCAGTATAATTAGGCAGCTTACGCCGTGGTCTGAATTTTGCACTTACACGTCTTAAGAATCGATGTTGAACAGATTCAATTATTTCAATGTGGACGTCGTACGTAGGGGAGACCGAGGTGAGTTGTGACAGAGGAGAGTTGTGACAGTGTCGATTTCTCGAAATCTATGACCGCTAGCGGAGTGGCAACGTCGCGAATAAATTGTTTTTTCGCCGCGCCATTTTATGTATGTTGCGCCGACGGCTTGCAGGAAGCGCATGCGTGCACGCGACGTGAGTGGAAAAAAATTGTCAAAAAGTAAGTTATTGGCCAATATTTTGATGCCACATAATTCCAAACGTAAGCATATTATTGTTGTATTCTAAATTTAATTATATGCAGTGATGCTTCAAGTTTCATAAAGTGATATTGTTTTGTTAGGTTTGTCTCGTGTTTTGAGGTTATGAGCGATCATTCCTACCTAAGCATGATTTTCTGATCTTAGGAGAGTTGTGACAGCTTGTCACAACTCTCCTAGGTGCCTGTTTTTTATTCCTCGATAATGTTGTTTGTTGTAATTTCGTATGCTGTATGCCTATTTTATTGTTTCAGTATGCCTAACAAATATGTGCGAAAAACAAACAGGGGCATGTCTAGTTCCGAAATGTATGACTTGGCTTTTGAAGAGGTAACTTTGAGGGGCGAAAGTCTCCGAAACGCTGCATCCTCATACAACTTAAATTACATGTCGTTGCAAAGATATATTAAAAAGAAAACAGCTTATCAGGCTCAACTAACAGACAAATCGCCATCAATGGGGTATGCTAATCTAACGGTTTTCACAAAAGAGGAGGAAAATATACTAAGCGAATATTTGTTAACTTGCGCTGCATGCAATTACGGGTTAACAACCAAAGACACCAGAAAATTAGCTTATAAATTGGCAAAGGAGCACAATAAAAAATTTCCAAAGTCCTGGGAAGAAAATGGTATGGCAGGAGAGGTATGGCTTAAGCTTTTTATGGAACGCCATCCAATTTTATCTTTAAGGTTGCCACAGGCCACTAGCATAGCGCGCGCTACGAGTTTTAATAAAACTAATGTTGCAACTTTTTTCGAAAATTATACAGGTGTCTTGGCTAACACACACTTGACGCAAAAGACATTTGGAATGTCGATGAGACCGGGATTACTACAGTCCAAAAACCTAACAGGGTGATCGCGCGACGCGGTGAGAAACAGGTTAGTGCCATGACATCGGCGGAAAGGGGAACTTTAGTGACATTGGCTTTGGCTGGTAATGCGATAGGTAATTACATACCCCCTATGTTTATATTTCCTCGCAAAAGATTTCAAGATAATTTCATCCGAGATGGGCCAGTTGGATCAGTAGGAACAGCTAATGGAACGGGGTGGATGCAAGAAGATGATTTCCATTTTTTTCTTGAACATTTTAAGATTCATGTTAGACCATCAAAAGAGCAAAGAGCTTTATTGCTCTTAGATAATCACTCGTCACACATGGCTTTAAAAAACATCGAGTTTTGCAGAGAAAATGGAATAATTTTACTTACGTTTCCTCCACACTGCACTCACAAATTGCAGCCAATGGATCGTGCAATCTTTGGTCCTCTAAAAAGAGCTATTAATACTGCTTGTGATAACTGGATGCGCTCAAATGCTGGAAAAGTCATGTCCATCTATGATGTCCCATCGATAGCAAAAAGTGCATTTGCTGTGGCGATTACGGCAAAAAACATAAGTGCTGGTTTTGCTGCAACAGGAACTTGGCCTGTTAATACAGATATTTTTGGAGAAGCTGACTTTCTGCCTAGTCAAGTCACTGATCGCATTCAGACTGATACAATATTGATGGAAAATCATGGAGAAATGTCTGCCACTCCGAACATAACAGTTGAAATTGAAGAGAATGCTGACACGACATCAGGCGGCAGTCCATCTATTTTGACCTATAACGAGCTCTCAAACCACGAACCTATTGCCTCTACAAGCAAAGTACATGGTCCATGGCCCGCAAACTATGAACCTGTTGCTTCCACAAGCAAAGCTCATAGTCTACAGCCCGCAAAGAACGAACCTGTTATCTTGACATCTCGTTCCCCACTTGCCTCTTCATCCAATATATTTTCCCCAGAAGCACTTAGACCTTTACCAAAAGCTCCACCAAGAAAAAGAAGCCAACCTAATAAGCGCAAAGTTAAATCCGCTGTACTAACTAACACACCTATTAAGAACGAAATCGCTGCAATAGAGGCCAGCAGGAAGGTAAAAAATGTGAAAAAACGTGTCTTTAGTGAAGAAAAGAAAAAAATAAAGTAAATAAACAAATAAGAAATAAGAAAAAAGTAAAACCTGATGATGACGAAGAGGATGAAAATAGTTGTTTCTGTTTATGTTGCCTGGAACCATTTACTAATAGCAAAGCTAAAGAAAAATGGATCGAATGCGTCGAGTGTAAGGGATGGTCCCATGTGGCTTGCACTGCAGGAGAGCTAAACTATATTTGTCATAATTGCTTGTCCGATTAACCCGCGGCATTTGATTTTTATGCGTTTAATTGATCTCATAAAAAAATATTTTATTAATGTTAAAAGGTGATTAGTTTATCATTAGTAGAAGTTACTTTAATGGTTATCATAATAATTATACCAAAGGACAATTGAAAAAGTATTACTAGTCAAAACGTTAAGCCATAATTTAAATACTTAAAAATGTAGGCAGTGAAACATGAATATTTAAAAAAATGTATAAATACAGTTAATTTCAATTACTAATAATAGTGTTTTAATTCAATTTCTTTCCTCAAAACACCAAATGTCTACTGTCACAACTTACCTCGACCTCTATCACAAACCACCTTGGTACAAGGTGAGTTGTGACACGGGGAGTTGTTTTAGTTTTTTCGATTTTCTCATAAACTACAATTAGTTATATTTATTTTTATATTTAGTCTCAATAGCGAATACAACTAGTTAACTCGTGATTTATAGTTCGTAGCCGTATGACTTTTTAAATTTAAGATACGCCAGAAATTGTAAAAATTGTCACAACCCTCCTCGGTCTCCCCTAGTAAACGGACGCGCAATATTCCAAGACACTACTAACCAAAACTTTTATATTAATGAGCCTGAATTTCGAGATGATTCAGTGTCACGAAGGACAAAAGCTAACAATCTATATGAATATGAAATCGTGATGGGGCTTAAACGAAAACACTGCATCAAATATAATATCCAAGTAACTTACAACACTTTCTCGATGCCGTACACTACTGCGTGATTCAATGTCTTCTTATTTCTGGTGAAACTAATGACTAATAACTTGACATTATTTTACTTTGAAAGTCATACAATTGTTGGTACGTAAGCCAGACAATCCTTCAAGTAATTAATTCACAAAATGTCGTCAGCGTATGTAAGACACTCACACATAACCATGCTGAAAAGGTCATTAATGAAAGCAGCGAATATTGGAGGGCAAAGATTCGATCCTTGAGGTACACCCGATAGTGCAAGGCATGGAACAATATCGAATCCACCAAGGTCCACCGGCCGAGAACGGTTCATAAGGTATACAGCATATTTGATATTTACAAATCAATTGACACCTGAATTGCTGAAATTGATCTAGACCGAAATATAACCGTGATTTTATCTTTGTATGCTAGGTATATCTACTAACTAATCCCGTTGATGTCTTTGTTCGACCGGTTCCCCGGCGAAGATCGGTCAGGTGCACATCGGAAATAGTTCAGTATGTACGACGTACGGACATATTGTAATAATGTATACTTAATAACATATTTCACCTTAGGCAATAGTTCTCCATCAATTATTCTATTCGTTGTATGTATCATAGCATAAATCAGTTATTTTCTAAACTTGAACTTATTTTAAACGATAACGCTTTAGCAGCAGCAGATAAAGTTTTAGCTAATGTGTGGCATATATTATATAACAAGGTTTTTGATTAATTTCTTTGAATGCATTTACAATTACTCTAAAATTCGTTTTTCAATATTTTTGAGGCTCGTTTTTGTCGTATTTCGATTCAGTTGTCACATGTTTATGTTTTAAATGTTGATGAAAACAACAAAATTCATATTATTGTTTGCAAATGATTGCCAGTTAGCCGAAAACATACATTTATATGAAATATATTTGTGAAAATAGTAAACAAAGAAATACTATGAAGATCCACTATCATACATTGACTCTATATTTTTGACCCGATATTGACAAGAATTTAAATATTTTCAAAATTATTTCATATTCTATATGTATATAAGTGTTAAATTATCTATGGTGGTACTGAAACTAAAAATAATTGCTGAATAAACACCGAAGTCTCACTGTCTGGGATCATTTTTTACCTATTTGCTATGGAACCCTAAAAATCATATGAGGCTGTAGAACAGCGCCACGTTACGCCGGGGTAGACATGTTTCTCACATAAATCCGTGTTATTGTTCTGATCCGGGGCTGAGGGAGGAAGTACAAAAACAAACGACGGCGCAGCGAGTCGCGTCACGTCTGCGCGGGCGCACGTCGCGCCGCTCGACGTAAAAATCACATTTCCGGTAGATAAGGGCTCGGCTACGCAGCCTTCGCGCGCTGCGACCGGACTCTCAATGAGCGCAGCCGACAACCAGATTCAGCTCGTTGTGGTGTTCCTCACAAGCCACGACTCCATCACCTATACGTGTTCAAGCTATGTGCACAGCACCATTTCCGTGTCGAACCCATTGTTGCAGCATTTTCTATATCACGTATTCAAGAACAACCAAAGGATGTTTGCATTCATATAGTCAGCACTCAATACTAATAGACTCGGAGAGGGATCGCGCGAATATATCAGACAAACCTATGTAGGTTTAAGAGTGTGAAGACAAAATGTTTTTTTTTTTGAAAAAAAAAAAATATATATATATATATATATAAATATATAAAATATATAACCACCACCTGCCAAATGCAGAACAAACGATGTGTGCCGCTGCGAATGTTCATAAAAGAGGCTTTCGTTGATCACGCCACTTGGCCCGTACGCGTCGCTTCATCAGCGCCCCGCGCTTGCCCCGCGCCTGCGCCGCGCCTGTCCCGCGCGATCTGCGAAATTGACATTTGCATTCTCATTAGACGCACGCTCCTCGCGTTGAGTGTGGTGGCACACTAATCACGCAATTTGCGTATCCCGCTAACGCCAGCCCAACTCGACTCAGTAGCATATAACAGTCGCCATTTGCGCACTAAACTCGATTTAAATGCTATTCGCTTAACATAAGGTCACTTGTCGCATTTACTATGCAACTTTGATAGTTAACTAAGACGTTGGTAGATTAAGCTATCCCATTGTAATGCATGCAAAGGCGTGTGACCGCGGCAATTAGGTCGGGAAGGTGCCGCGAGGGCGAGGGGCTCAAGGCCCGATTAATGTCCGTCGCTGAATCGATCACTTAATTGAATCACGACCGCATCTGGCATGCGGAGAGACTGTAGTGGCAGCCACGAATGCTTAAGGAGTGGAATATCACCGAGACACGTGTGCCAGTGAGTAACTAGAAGCCCTTGTTCCGCCTCCGAGCTCACGAAAAGAAGCGTAGGTGTGAAGAGAAAAGAAGGTGTCGTCGACAAAAGACGCCGTTTCCACAATTTTCAATTCAAGCCACGTTATTAATAAGGAGAGAGGTCAAGCCTCGTGATCGGTGCGGGCGCGTTGCCGCCGACAAAATAGTCGAAAAAGGTAAGCGGTCGTGACGGGAATGTCGCTGATGTTACGCATTTCAGGCGCACTCATTGTATTTTAAACCGCTATTGTTTCGCATTTCGCGCCTGCGCCGTTGCACCGTGCCGTGCCAGCACAGCCAGCGCGACCCGCGTCTTATTTTACACTGATATGGTCGTCAGTCTTTTAATACTTACCTGCTACCTGCTGCCGTGGAATTTGAAGAGTACCTACGGGTAGCGAGGCTTAAGGGCGCCCGCGATCATTTGATGGTTTAACTGTGCCTCTACGGTCGCTCTGTGCGTGAGAACGCTCGTCCTATTCGATCCGCGTCGCGCTGCGCCGGCGCCGCACGACGCTGCGGACGCTACACGACACACATAACATTTGCTGATACCAATTGGCAGAATGAGGGGTGCTAGTACCAGACTTGCACACGAGGCCGCGGCAGCGGCGCGGCGGGCACGACACGCGCGCGATCAAGCGATAGCGCTCGCCTGGGAACCGTACTTTAGAGGCAACTACCTATACATCTACTCTTTTCCCTGAGAATACAAATTCATAGACAAGGAGTCTCAAATCTGTTGCTTACCATCTGACATCTGTTCACGAATCATTACCGTAACCTTAAAGCATCACCGTCCTTCTGAGGCATTAGAATTATGATAAACTTCGATTATAGCAAACTATAATGGATTATTTATAGACTTAAAAGTAAAAGTAAAGTTTGTTATTAGTAACATTGTCACACAATAATGTTACTAATAACAAACTTTACTTTTAGTTACATTATTTAAATCGTTCCATCGGAAACCGCAAATATTTACAATTTTTACAGATTATGTGACGCAACGCAACGGCCCGACCAGTGGCGAGGAGAACCATGAACAGTTCACGTTTAGTGCGCATTAGAAAATCACCACCGGTCTTACTCTCACGTCGTAGCGCGGACGTGTTTGTGCTCAAATTTGAATCGTAACCGCATAATTTTGTTTGATGCGCGAGAGATAAGCTGCGCTTTGAGCTCTCGCGCCGCCTCCGCTTCGCAGGCGCCGCGCCGCCACGTCGTCGTGGCGTAGACATCGAGTAGCAGCAGAGCAGCGTACTAGTTGCCACAGCTGTTGCTGTTGGCAAACGGCCGCTGCGCACACTGTGGATGTTATCCAATTCTAATTCCGTTCACACTTGTGCCTGTTGACAGATAAACAAATCAAGATGAATGATATCTCCAAGCGGCTCTTGCTTCCAACGCTTGTTTACTTTTTTATAGGTGTCATTTAGTGGTACCACAGATACTTACCTACTTGCTCTTTACATGATTGTAGTTTTTTATTGCATTCAATCAGATGAATTAAATAACATCAAATCTATAGTTTTCAATAACAAGTAGGTGTACCTATTATAACATTATACTAATTATACACCTGATCAACAATTCTTTAATAATAGAATGAAATTAATACTAAGCCAAAAACATGCAACGAAATGAAGTATCTATAAATTTACAAATATAAATAATATTGTAGGATATTATAACAAACCAGTGGAGTAATTTTACAAAAAAATATTGAATATCATGGTGGTGAAATTCAATAAACTAAATTACAAATATAAATAATATTCATACTAATATTCAAATCGTTCATTATTGTCTATAAGAAAACGACACCAAAAATTTTAACATGAAATACTCACTTTTTCCTAGTACCCACATTTTATAATTTATTAGGAAAGGTCCGAACGTTTTTGATAAGTAAATACATAGTAAATAGATAATAATAACCCTAAATACATTGCAAAAAATAAAAGTAAATTAGTAATAACTTGTAGTTGAGATGTACATATCTCAGCTCAAACTCTGACTAGACTCGTCCAACACACTAGCTCTAGAATAAATTATGAACTACGACAACAATTTAGATACATTTTTAAATTTATAGTATTTAATAATCTACTTAAGACCTTCTAACTATGAAAGTATAGGTACTGCACAGTCTTTAAAAATATACTTGCAACTGTAATATTTTAAATACTCATAACTGCACAATACGTAACATGAAACGTGTCAATGAATAAATAAAAGCCCATGTAATTAAATAGTATAAACGAAAACGTCATTGGAAAGATTTGATAGCGATGTGAGTGTAATATTCCTTATAATAATTAAGCAATAAGGAGACTTCTCACAAGTTACAAGCTTTTTATAAAATACAGATTTTATGTATGTAATAACTATCTCTCAAGTATGAACATTTTAAATACAATTGTATTTGTACATTGGGCCCTACTGGGCCCATAATGTACTTCAAATGATTATAACAACTATTTTACTTAACGAGATCAGTATTAACTGCCTCGGTGGCCGTACGGTTACCATGCTGGGCGGCAACGCAGAGGTCCCGGGTTCGATTCCTGGGCCGAGAGAAATATTTATATGGTCTACATTTATTTCTCTCGTGAATTTGGGTGTAATTTGTGATTGTCTGATCCATGGCACCCTCGATACAGAGTTTCCATAGTACGGGGCTATAAGTGTGTACGCGTTATTATTAGTAATATAATTGTTGGGTATTAAAGGGGCAAATTCAAATACACGCTGAATTAAACAGTAGATTTTTGCAAGCCTTATTTATTATAACGGCGCCTAAACGGGTGAAATTCGTATTATATGACAACATATTATGACATATTTTTAGTCGATATAACGCTCAACAGACATAATTAATTTATGATATGCAGACATTTGACATATTCTTGCATGATATAAAGTTCACTGGGTATAATAGACGATTGATATAACAACTTTCAATCTAATATACCGATGACATAATGTTCATTTCATATAAACACTTCAGATATTGGAACGATTTGCCTCCTCCCATAAGAAACCTAACGTCGTCATGGGCTTTCAAAACGAAATGCAAGCTTTGGCTACTTTCGAGGCAGTACCTATTCGGCAAGTAATTGGATGTAATTTGGTGTAACTTCATCGCACGCCATTTTAAGCCACATTTTTCATTATTTTTTTTATTTTTATATTTTTAACATTTTGTGCTTTGTTTTTTTTATTATTATTATTTTTTTATCTAGACATATATATATTTTATGTTCACTGTTCGTCCCTATCCAAATTACAAATCGAATTGTTCAAGTGTTCAAGTGTTCAAATATTTATAATTTTTAATTTTTATTTTTATTTTTATCAAGTAGCATAGGTATCATGATGTTTGTTGTGATGGCTGTTTTTTTGCTTTTTTTGTTTTTTTTTTTTTGTGGAGCCGGTCGAGATGCGTCAATAAGATATATACTTAAATGTAGCAAGTTTCTTTCAAAGGGGTAGAGTCTGAAAAACAGCTCAAGCTGAGACTCTTACCTTTTTATCTACACATTGTGTTATTTTAAGATAATTTTGTATATTATTATTTCAATTGTAGATAAATAAAGTTCTTTATTATTATTATTATTATTATTATTATAGATATAACATTCACTGAGTATAATGTTGAACGTGAATGTGTGAAAAAAAAAATATAATTCCAGTGGTGTTTAGGTGCAACGGTGAATGAACCGAATTTGTTTGCATTTCCTAGTTGGTTCGACCTCCTCCTGTGAGTTTAGGTTAGGTTAGTGTATGACAAAGCTGCCAGAATCGAATTTGTTTGCATTTGCTAGTTGGTTCTACCTAGTCCTATGGGTTTAGGTTAGTTTAGTATATGACAAAGCTGCCAGAATCAAATT
>NW_020654748.1:24550523-24624295 GCF_003589595.1 Hyposmocoma kahamanoa
TTTGCCAATTGGTTCGACCTCCTCCTGTGGGTTTAGGTTAGGTTAGTATATGACAAAGCTGCCAGAATCGAATTTGTTTGCATTTGCTAGTTTGTTCGACCTTCTCCTGTGGGTTTAGGTTAGGTTAGTGTGTGCAATTAAATATTCTGCTTAAAGAGTTAAATATATATATTTTATAACACAAAAAGCACTTAAAGCTATACAAAAACAATTATATTTTGCGATTGTACATTTAATGGAATAAAAAAAAAATCTTATCAACATAATGTAGGTCGCTTCACCTATTCGTAAGATGAAATATTGTGTTATATTATTTAATACATTATACTGGTAGTACTTATACCATTTGTTCATTGTGTCACTTAATCATTATATCAATCTAATGTTTGTTATACTGAAGGTTCATTATACACATTGAAATTATGTCTTTTGTTGTTATACCTTTTGTTAATTATATACAGTGAATGATTATATCTTTAGAAATCATATCAAATGCGATTATACCAAGTGAAAATAGATTATTTGTAGTTATATCTTCCATTACACACCCCACCTAAACTCCGCCGATGGCAATAGGTAAAGATATCAAGTCGTCGCACCTGCACCGCAGATGAGTCATGCCCTCATTATGGCTTCATTTTTTACAGATTGAAGTGTAAGTAGCTCATGTTCTATGTTTCAGGGTTCATGGTGTACGACATGTTTTAACTGTTGCTCCTTTTTGTTCGTCATTCGATGCCTCATGGAGCCGCGAGTCCGTAACGAATTTACAAAAACTAGCCGCAACTCCACAGCAGCGGCGTAGTGCGATGCGGCGCAGGCGCAGGCGGCCATTGTTATCTGGCGTGACGCTTCTATCAACATGGTCGCTTCATGTCAACTACAATGTCTGCTCTAAAAAGATAAAGGTTGGTTTTTACCGTCACAAGATAATATTAATTACGGATGCGATGTTTGTACTTTGCTCGTTTTATAAATAATTAAATTATATGATATGTATAAACCTAGGTACCTATACATCATCTATTAATGTAAATTGAACTGCATTTGTGGCCGAACGGTTACCATGCCGGACTGCCACGCAGAGGTCCTAGGTTCGACTCCCGGGCCGGGAGAAATATTTGTATGGCCTACATTTATTTCTCTTGTGACTTTGGGTGTAATTTGTGTTTGTCTATGTCTTTGTCCATGGCACCCGCGACACAGGGTTTCCCTAGTGCGGGGCTATGTTGAGTGTGTGAAAAAAGAAAAACATTTCAATGAAAATAAAATAAATGTGAAATACGCAAACAGCGTACAGCTAAATGACTTTAAAGCGGTGTCTTCACTTCCCTTCTATTTGTAGTTCCTCATCACAGCTTCCAGCAAAATGTCGTGCAAAGGTTAGCTGAATGTATATTTAAAAGTTCCCATGCAATTTATTTTAAATAATTCTATGTAAGACAATCGAGAAGTTGATCAAATTGCTAAAAAATGTAAATGCGCCGAACGCTCCCGAACAGATAGAAAAAATAGCGGGACACCGGGAGAGACGAAATTCTTCAAAAACGAAAACGACCGGCCATCATTTAAGGACGGAGCAGACGAATCGGATCAATACGCTGATGGAACGTTTACGAACATATAAAATACGTAGTCATTGTCGTTTTTGGGCGTTTGGTTTGCGCGCGCGCCGCGGTCGCGGAATACCAACAAGGTGCGTCGGCGCGCAGGAATGCGCTGAACTACGCAGGCTCTGCGCAGACACTGCTGCCGCCTCTTGAACAATAGAGGCTCACTTTCATTAGAACCCGCTAGAAAACATATGTTTTAACAAAAAGTTGCAATTACTTTCTCAGTGAAGTTTGGTAAAATTACACAACATTCAAAGACAAAATGTCTTTTCAACATTTGTTCTGAGACATGGCATTTTAAGTACTCGCGCCATTGCCCACCGAGACCCACGAGCTCCGGCCCTAGCTGAACCTGCTACCTTCATCGAGACTGCGATCGAACCTTTTCCAAAATAACTTCTGCAAGAGCAGAAAAAAACACTCAGCCTTTATTTAAACTAGAGCTCTCATGAATAGAAAAAGGTGCACTGTGAATATAATCGTAGTATAGTGACGATAACGTTTTTTTAAATATGTTGAACGTGATCGCTGTCAGGTGACTGCCGATCAGCGACCGCCGTTGTTGAGCGTGGTTTCGTCGTCAGCTCTGTATTTGTAAGCACTCAAATAGACGCACTTCTATCGTTTCTACTAGAACTCGTAATAATTTTTGGCATGGTTTTTTCCATCGTAATTGTATTAAGTAAACCTAACGTAAGATTCTTGTAAGATCCTCTTGTTAGCTGTTCGTTTTCTCAATTTTAAATTATAGATATTTTTTTATTGAATGTCAGAATGTTTCACCACTATGGTGTTCAATTATTTTTTGTGAAATGACTCCACTAGTTTGATATAATTATTAATACAAAGATCAAACACTTAGAACACTTAGTTTGTACAGTCAAAATACAAAGCTCCGTCAAAAATGTAATGAAAACTCTTGCTCAGTTTTTTATTTGCTTTGTTTAAGTAAATTTATTTTCAAATATATTTGCTTGTGATTGAAGACGAGCTCTCCTTATTGTGATTGGATCTCGTTAGACGAAACTCAAAATCGAATAGGTATATCACCTATCTAGCTTCAACTAAGAATGAGAAAGAGCGAGACTTTCTGCAGAGCCGGTGCCGTGACGGTTCTGCGGCACACAGCGGTTCAGCCAACGCGCGTTGGCTCGGCGGCAA
Organism: Hyposmocoma kahamanoa; assembly: GCF_003589595.1. Lineage (NCBI taxonomy): Eukaryota > Metazoa > Arthropoda > Insecta > Lepidoptera > Cosmopterigidae > Hyposmocoma > Hyposmocoma kahamanoa. The sequence continues at coordinate 24,553,298 of NW_020654748.1, forward strand.
TAAGCGCACGTCCTCATTAGCGATTCTGTGCTCGTCTATACGATATTTATGTCACTCGCCGCGTTTTACCTCTTGTCCCCACGCCGCCCTCCCCTGCTGCGCCCGCGCCGCTGTCTGTGGCACTCTGCTTGAACGTGTATCCTGCCTGGCTCTAACTACAAATTACACGTACTTATTTTTGTAGTAGGTATAAGGTGCTCTCCAGAATGGTCAATGAGAATTAAATACCTGAGTGAAAAAACAGTTCTATGCTTGAGCTCACCAAATTCAGGGACCTATTTGCTTTAGGTTTTACAAAAAAATTAAATAGGTCTTAAAAATTGCCAATAAAATGTTTCGATTTATAAATATGAGAAATTTAAAATTTTTTTACTTCTCTGGCTAGGTGTACCTTGTTTATGCGTTTTAATGGTTAAATTACGGTGTAATACTAGGTACGTGGTGATATCGGTCGGTCTATTGTAGAAAGGGCGAAAGCGCCATTTCGAAAAATTACAGTTTCAGGGGAGCATGTTTTAGGGTTTTACGACTGTTTTAAAATATTTACGTCACGTTTTAAATTCGATTCAAAAACTCGGACCCACTTCGGATGTCGCTTGTGCAGGAGAGACAAAATGATCCCTGTGACATTTGGGGCCGTCATTTCTCGAATCGGACGTAGTACGCAAACGCTCTCATGGAGATAGATTTAAAAGTTTAGAACGTAACGGATTTTAAAGTCGCACGGTCCATAAATGACAAACTTTCCGTGTTTGTTTTTTGAAAGTAATGCAAATTTTTCCGACCATGTTTGGGAAAAAGTAATAGGTAACTGGAGAGAGGGGGTTATTAGAAATAACGACAAATCAAATTTTGCTATTGGCACACTACGTATCCAGCTCTGATTAGCTTACCTATATCCCAAAAGTTGTCTGGAAGAGATCGCTCTTAGCGATAAGACCGCCTTTGTCCACAATAGTTCTAGGCTGTCTATGTACTGTTTTTGTTCTTGTGTGTGAACCATAAAGTGTATATCTATCTATCTATCTATCTATCTCCTGCTGTTGGTCAACTAAATCGGCAACCTGATCACAATTTTAAAATATGGCTTCGAGTTGCGCGATTCATTATAAATCTACTTCTAATATGTTATAATCGTTTAATTCTCTCAAAGCTATGTACCGAAATCAAATCTGCAGACATAACTACTAAACAACATAGAGCAATGTTAAATAATAGGGGTTAAAGTATGAAATTGCCGATTTGTACTGAAAATCTAAATTGTTTATTTTTTTAAATTTTTAACAAATTTATTTAATCAAAATCGTTACCATTATTATCTATACATTGCTGCCATCTAATGGGAAGGTTATTAATGCCTTTGCGATAGAACTCCGACGATCTAGACTGCACAAACTGTGTGAAAGCATTTTGTACTGCCTCCTGGGAAGAAAACTTCTTGTCACGTAGATAATTGTCCAAATCACGAAAAAAATGGTAGTCCGTTGGAACAAGGTCTGGTGAATACGGAGGATGACGAATGGTTTCTAACTGCAGTTCCTGAAGGGTCAAAATGGTTTCTCGTGCTGTGTGAGGTCTCGCGTTGTCGTGGAGCAATAATGGTGAAGATCGATTCATGAGTCGGGGCTGTTTTACTGCTAGTTTTGTCAACATGGTTCGGAGTTCGGCACAATAGACATCTGCCGTTATTGCTTGACCAGATCGGAGAAAACTATAGTGAATAACACCATGCTGAGACCACCAAACAGTTACCATTACCTTTTTATTGGTAAGTTTTGCTTTAGGACACTGTTGTGGCATTTGACCTGGGGTCAGCTATTGCATTTTTCTTTTCCGGTTATCATAAAGAATCCACTTTTCATCACATGTTACAATTCGATCCAATATTCCTTCATTTCTGTACCGGTTCAACAAGGCAACACAAGTTTCAACACGCGTTTCTTTCTGCAGATCAGTCAAATCATGAGGCACCCATTTTTCGTATTTTTTTATTTTATTGATTTGACGCAAGTGAGTCAATATTGTGGGTAAGGTAACGTTAAACCATGCCGCTAATTCCTGGGTAGTTTGACTAGGATCGGCTTCCACTATCTCTCTTAATTCATCGTTATTCACCTGTGTGGGCGGTCTTCCTCGTGGCTCGTTCTTTAAGTCGAAATTTCCATCACGAAAGCGTTTAAACCAAAATCGCACGGTGCGTTCATTAGTAGACCCCTCTCCAAACGCAGCATTGATATTGCGGGCTGTTTCTGCCGCGTTAGTTCCGCGTCGGAACTCGTATTCAAAAAATCACTCGAATTTTCGCAGTATCCATCTTTCTTGTCTAAATTGAATAACAAAAACAATTGAAAGTCGTTATTCAAATGTTTCAAATTTAAAAAAAAAAATAAAACACAGAAACCATTTGAAAAAAGTTTCATTCGAAAACCTCAAACCATGAAGATTCTATGAAAATTCAAAGAACCTATTGCAATAAAACGGCAATTTCATACTTTAACCCCTAATATTAACAGCATTACTTATAAAAAAACCACTAAAGAACCCTTTATACAATATTTAGTTAAGCATTATTTAAGATTTTAAACACTATTTAACTTTCTATTACCTATAAAAAAAGATAAGCACTGCTTAGTTAAGTAATGTTCAATGCAGAAAAAATCATTTCCGTGGCAACATTAGGAGATTAATAACCACAGAAAGCCAAAAAAAAAACGCTGTCAGATGGCTGTCATTTGACATTTGGAGCCAAAATCTAAAAATTGATTTGAGGACAAAGTTTGTTTCGCAAAATAAGTATTGTAAATTTGTAAGTGGGACGAATCCTTTTTCACAATAAAAATCAAAACAAATCTGCTAAAGTCATTGACATTTTCTAACCCGCTAACAGCTGATTAATATCAGCCATCTTGTTAGTTAGCGAGTTAAACAAGGTCCCTAAGACATTTAAGTTGACAGCTATTTAAACAACAAATTAATGAATCGTTTAGTACTAACCAATGTTAATAGGTACGAATTTTTTAAAAACATTGTTTAAAGCGTTATTTAAAGTTAAATAGTGTTTATAAGTAAGGCTGTTATATATCATTTAAAATTGCCCTGAATCAGTCTTGGTCTTGCAGTCCTGGTCTTGGTCTTTTAAAAATACATTTAAGACCGACCCTGCAAGACGAGGGCAAGAACAAGACTGTGTCTGCGAGACTCTTGCGGTCTCGTATTTACTTTGAATTGAATTATTTTACGCATTTTATGCTTAAAATTATAACTTACCAAGATTGTCATAAAACCACTAATTCAAACACAGTCTTATTTATTAAAAACAAGTGTAATCGAGTATAGCAAACAGTGTTTGCAGTACAATTTTACGAACTTTAGTACTGTAGTATGCAGTCAATATGCTTGCTCTATCTCTTTTATGCGATTGAAAGAAAAGAAAGAAAGAAGAAAGAAAATACATTTATTTGTTTACCACAATGATTGAACGATTGAATGCTTATGTAGTTTGAAAGTGAAGCAATACTTATTTTTAGTTGCCGTCTGTCGGTAATATATTATTTAGATGGTGCCATGCATATTTGTGTTAACCCACAGGATGAGAATATCTAGATAGTGAGCATTAAAGATTTTTGATTATCTTTTATTATTGCTGGTTTATTTAGCGAAGTTCAGAGAACTATTATTTATCTAAATATTTGTAATTAAGTAATACGACAAGTTTATTATTTATTTCAATTATTAAACTTGCATCTAGTAATTAAATGGCAATGGTTTATGCAAAATTAGGTACCTCAAGAAAATTAAAACCTTTATGTCTGTCATAAGGTGAAAGCATGAGCAATCGTGGATCACATTATGTAACTCACAGGTTCGAAGCACCCTTCAACACCGCTCATCGGTCTGGTTTCCCATATACAAAACACAAGTCGATCAGACAGAATCTGTTCAACGTCGATTTCTAAGAATGCTTTGCAGTAGACTTGGGTTGAGATGTCAATTGTGGGGTTATGAAAGCGGACTCAATAAGTTTAAGGTAGAAACCCTTGCCCGCTATCGAGTTACCAGTGACTTATGTATATTGCACAAAATAGTTAATGGTGGATTTGGTGACATATTACTGGATAAAATCTGCGTAAGGGTGCCAACTCGTTCAGTTCGCCGACCTCAATTCAATCAAGCTTTCGTAAGTAATAATGTTTCTGTAAATAGTCCAATTTACCGAATGTGTAGATCATATAATGATATTTGTTAACCATGATATATTCCGTGATAGCCTCCCCGCAATAAAAGTCCGTTATTAAACGTCTCATTTGACCTATTTTAAGACCTTCCATATTAAATTCTTGTGTATTATTGTTATTGCTTTTTTTTTGTTCATAAGATCGTATAATCTATAGTTTTCTGAATGCTGTGTACAGTTATAATTGGAATGCAGAAACAAATTACGAGACTAATAAATAATTTGTATTTTTTTTAAATGTTGCTTTACAATTTCGTCTGTATGAGGACGTGTTTCAGCATATTCTAAGAAAGACATGCATATTTCAGAGATTCAAATAATAAAAACAATTATAATTTTTGAAATTGATAAAAGTCCTTTTTTTCAGAGTGCACGTAAGAAGTTCGATTATTTCTGTTTTCTATTCGCAACATTGCAAAGTTAAGTCGACTAGGTATATAGGTAGGTACTTAGATATGGCGATCATTGGGCCGTGCATGACCGTCACTTGCAGAGTTTTGCAATTCTGATACTGTTTAATTTGCTCGGAGTTGACGTCGCGAGGGAACATTGACCTTAAGCAGAAGTTCAAGATGGCTTACGATCGGCTTTGGATTGTAGTGCAGAGGGACGCGAATAACAGTTGGCACAATACCTAAGTTTCAGTAACGTGCAAGCGTGCGCACTCTTCGTGTTGTTTAGCCCACTCGTCTATGGTACGGCGCAAATCATGGTTGTCCCTGTAGTGCTCGGCGATCACCAACAGAAGCATTGTTGCCGTCGCTCGTCGCACAGGCGCGCAACGTGCAGCTTACGAGGACCGTAAAGGCTGTTGGTGTGGCGCATGCAAGTAAGTAGGTACAGCGACGCGACGGCAGACGAATGTCCCAGAGTGCAATCCGTGTTTGTCACTCATTGGCTTCGTAGTAGACGTCATAGTCCTATGTCAACAACTTCGATGGTGTACGAAGAGAAATGTAGGTTATCTCCTTAATGTTAGATATATATTGCTACGTAAGAATGTGTCCATGATTTACATACACTATTGCTATCTTTGTAAATTTTGTAATTTTAAATAAAATTTACCTGGTTCTATCTATAATATAATCTTCAACGAGAATTTAGTAAGAACTGCCTGCCATCTGTTGCTGCGGCGACAAACCACCAGCTCACATATCGCAGACCGGGCAACTGTCCGACACAGAGTGACCCGCACTACGGTAGTAGCAAAACCGCCCTGAGGGTCCGAGTGTACTAGTCAATGCGACAATGACTGGTCATGCAACGAGTGCCATTGTTAGTTCGCGGCGTTTTTTAGCGTGCGGTGCGCGGGGCGCGGGCGCGGGGCGCGGGGCGCGGGCGTTGGGCGGCGCGCGCTCGCCATTGGCTGGCGGCGCGGGGGCGGCGCGCACTCCGAGCTACCATCTTCCAGTGTTTGTTTTTAGAATGCGCTTTGCTTTCCAGACTGAACCGAGATTCCTATTTCACTAAAACATAGGACACTTTCCAGTTTATTTAGGACAAATTACTGAAAAAGAGATCACTGGCTCGGGTTCGGTGGATCACTGGTTCGGGTTTGTAATTAACCCTACTGGTTAATTACAAAACCGCCTTACGATTTTTAAGGACGCACACTGTGCTACGTCATAATAACCGTCGACGGAACTGGGAATACTTCAGTTGCTTCTACGCACTCGAAATTTACTATACCTACGAGTATGTGTAGGTACCTACTTGGTGACGGACCCACAGTTCGATAGTGCGTACGCTATTAGCTCGACTAGGTGCAGTAGCAGCAGCACTGCTTCTAAATCTCGTTGCTGCAGCGGCGTCTGCGCTAAGCCTGAAACGGGTGGGAGCGATGCGCGATAAGGCGCGGTTCACACGCGTCAACTCACGACCGCGACTTGGGTGTTCCGCCGTTGCGTCGTGGCCACACGCCACCGATCTAGGCACGAACCACAGCTGATGAAAATAAAGTATAATCTAATGAAAATAAAGCGGATCGCTTAAAGTAAAAATATTTTAAGAATGTACCTATGGAGTACCCGCTACTTACAAAGGTACCTACCCTTCTACTTTTATTTCGTCTGTTTACTCGCAAACAAAGTCGAAATGTAAATGTTTCTACCTACACTCGAATAATGCTGGTTATTTGACTATGCAAAGGAGGCCTTTATCCGTGCAAATAAAAATAAAAGCTTCCGGTGTAGGAGCCGAGAGTCTGAGGGCCGGAGGGCCGGAGGTGCAGCACTCGGTGCAGAGTAAACTTAATAAATCCGGTGAAGAGCCCTCCGCGCCGAGTCTCAAAGCTCGCCGAGTGGTGGGCCCGTGCCGCGTCTCACGCGGGTCGCGCGCGGGAGCGCTCGTTATCTCAACACTGGCTGCTTTGCAAGTCGATGCCGCACTTGGCACCTGTGTCGCGTAATTGTCTCGCTTGTTTGTTTTCTCCTCCCCAGAGTCGACACCCAACACTAATTTAATTAACGTCTCTTTGTTTGCTTTGTGAAGCAAACAAAGAGACGCTATTTTTACGGATTACCTACTGAACAGTGCTGTTCAGTAGGTAATCCATAAAAATAGCGTTCATTAGTTGTGCACTCGGTATTAATAAGTGACAAAAGTGGATTAGGGATAGCGAAAGTTGCCGGGCTTGTTGTAGCAAACCTACCATAGTAATGATTTCATATGGTACAATTGATGCTTCTCGGTACCTACAGACGCAGACAAAATGTATGCACATTTTACTTCTGTTTAGGTGAAAAGTAAAGGGCCCTTGTTTTGGAATTCAGATGGTTTACAATGCTAAACATCACGCAATTGTAAAAGACATGAAGGCGTAACGTTTTTGTTTTTTCTTTATAACATAAATATTTTATTTTGACCTTAACATTGATTTTAAATGCAGTAAAAATTACTATTTGCCACTTAAGATTCCTCTCACCTAGAGAATTGTGTACTGAAAGACCTTAAAACGGAGCTTAAGGATATAACAATAAATTAAAACAAAAAAGTTCAGAATGTCATAGATCATAATACTTATATCCTTTGTTACTTGTGAAAATCATTGAAGTGATTTAAAGGTGAGGCTCTACCATATTTCTAAACTATCTGAACTCATTATGGAAAACATTAAATTGTTTTACTACAGCTACACAGTAAAAAAGGATTTCTACTAATAAGAAAGAGTAGTTTCTCAAAATATTTGCTAATTCTGAAAAAATATTTATTAAAAGTAATAAAATATTCATTACAAAAATAATGCTTATCTTTTTCTAATACAATTTTACTCTTAACTTTGTTCTAGCTTTTAGACAAATACGTACTGTTCAAGATTTTATTTCATTTCTAATCAATTAATTGGACATTACTCACATCAAGACAGTTTTGCCTCTTACACCAAATTAAATAATCTTAAATGAATTCAAAATTTCTTGGGTGTATTTTAAGAAAATATAGTTTTTAACAAAAAAAAGTAGTTTGCTATTCAGATTAATATTCTAAAATCTAGAGTATAATTTTAAAGCAAAATTTCGTTGCGTTTTCATAGTTAATGGTGTCGTGACATGTCGCCGAAAGCGCACGCGGTAACGATTACTTTTACTTGTGCTTGTAATCACAAAAATCATAAACAGTCATTTATCCAAAGAAACAATACGTAGTATTTCTAGTTTGTTAGCGTGTTATTTGTAGTCATAATTTAAGAAATTTGGTTTCAGCATGAAATCAAACTACACTTGTAACAAGCACAACTTTAACTTGCAATTAGTTCCATCGCGCCACTGCTAGATGGCATTAGTTGTATTCTGAAACGCGCTATCGTTTTCTTAACTTCAATAGTATAAGTCATCTCATATATTTTACATAATTAGTACTGTCTGTCGCTGTAGTACTAGACATGGGGAATAGCGTTACATTTCTATCGCTGTGATTGTCGTTCCGGTTCCAAAGAAATCACAGTGATAAATCATCGTGATTTTGTCACGACTGTTACTTCCGTGACCTTGTCACGCCTATAACTTACATCACGACATGCGGTTTTAGCCAGCGGCTTCTTTCTAATACTTATAGCCGTTTTTTATAGAATGATTTAAGTTTTTACTCCCTTTGTTATAAGTTTCAATTCCATTCAAAAAGTTGATTTTGTATTTAATGTAATTTTGTTTTTACTTATTTAATGCGAATCTTTGGATTGTTCAAAATAGCAATAAAATGTAATGTAATTATATTTCTAGTAGAATACACAAAGTAGATTATATATAAATATATAATACCAACTCTTCCTATAATAAAACAAATATACAAAAATATTTTACTTTGTTCATAAATAGGTTTATAATAACTGGTGCAGATTTTTTTCATCCGCCCTTTCTAGTAGTAATAAGCACGTACGACTCTTGTGAGTGAGCAAAGAAAGTGATCCTATTTCATTCTCTCGCATGGCCGAAATGACCCCCGATTTGAAGAGAACTACAACGAGTGGCGCGCTCAGTCACCACGGAACGGAGATCGCGCATTGTATCAAATACCTACGTCGTGATGTGAGTGACGGGGATAGCTGTTGGAACGGAGGAACACCTATGTGACTTTGGAACGTCGTTCCTTCGGAACGAGTCACGGTGATACTGTCTGACGGCGGATCATCGTGATTTTTTCATCGTGACGTTATTTATCACCCACCTCTATGAAGTACTTATACGGCATATTATTTTATAAATATTTTTATTATTATTATATAAATATTTATTAATAACTAATAAATATTTTGTTGAATCTAGAGTGGCTTTGTGACTTGAAGTAAATTAATTAAAATAAATAAATAAAAAAAATAATTTGCTCTTGGATTAAATATTTCTGTCTTATAACTAAAATACACTTTTGAAACGTTTTTTTACTATTATCAAGTAATTATTCTCTAGCGGGAGGGAGAGGATCGTTTTGTTTGATTTAATAAATTTGTCTTCATAAAAAGAATTTTGTCTTTTTCTAAGTAATCTGTTTTTACCGTGTAGTTACGCTATTGGCTGTTGTTTTTACAGGGTCGACCTTAAGCCTCACTACTAAAACACAGAAAACGTTTTATTGCAGATGTAGGTGTAGCAAAGTACCGAACCGTAAAGGACGGTCAACAGCGCCCCGTTTTTTACACTTGGGCTCGCTCCTGTCGCAAGTGACATTGACTTGAATTAAAATCTTAATCATAGGGTAGTTTTATGTAGTAGGTTTATCTAGGTACTAGATATTACTCATTATTTTATACTCGACACGAAATAAAATTCTGCCCTTTCAATATTGCTGTGTATTATATTGCACACAGTAGCCCCCAAGCTTGTCCCTTTGAGCCTTTGTGTCGCAAAGGGCAAAAGGGGCGAGTTTAATGGAGCGTCAATCAATCGGCCGTTGCGTAAGGCGCGTGTCGATTTAATGAGCGATTTGTCAATAAACAAGGTGCAGTGTAAACAAACACGGCTTTGTCGCGGCCGCCGCGAGACGACGCCGCCGCACGACGGGGCATCGGTTCGCGATCGATCCCACCGCATTATTAGAAAAGCGGAATTATAAAACAAAGCCATTATTTTCTTAATTCTAAGCATGTGCGGGCTACAATACAATTCACGTTGAAGAGGTGTACAGTTTCCGCTAGCGTCAGTTATATGAACGGTAGGAATAATATTATTAAAAAGGAAAATGAACAAACATATCAAAAAAATATTTTAAATTTTCCCTTGTCCGTGCCCGTACAAAGACGACAAAGTCCAGCGAGGTGAAACCAATAGGCATTACCCGGGCTGAGGAACGCGCGGGCGACACGTCTCATTGATGTTCCATTAAATTAGACTATTTCGCACATTTATTAAGAAGGTCTTGACTTCATTTAACATCGATATCCTCAAAGGACCTACAAAATCGGAAATAATGACCATTATATTTTTACGCTAGGTATGGAGTAGGATTCCTGGAAGCCACTGACTGAAATGGTACAATATACTCGTTTTATTAATTGTTATGCTCTCTTTGGATGATAATAGGTAAAGAGACAATGCACTGTAGGCAAGCAAGTAGAGACAATTGAGACGCTCTCGACGACGACGGCGTTCGCCTCGCCCTGAACCCCCGCCGCCGCGGCGTTCGACGTTCGAACTCGGTACATGTGTAATTAAAAGGCGGCGACGCGCACTCGAGGGTGCTCCACGTCGCGCGCAACGTGCTTTTCGACAACAACGCAAACAAACGAAGAGGCAGTTATAGATACGCAATCAAATGGAATTCACTCGCAAAATTAATCACTTACTTTCCTCATTATCGCATACCAATTTCCGAAAAAGTCGAATAGAACGAGAGAGATCGATGTAGATGAAACTTCTTAAAGTTAAATATTACAGCAACGCAGCATTTCGCTGCGCCTCGAGTAAAGTGTTTATCGAGATGCACCGCCTGTGCTCGCCAGTTTTTGTCAACTCAGCCCATATATCACCCTTATTATAGAGCAGGTCTCCGACCCGCGGAACTCTTTGAGCGATTCTTCACGGTGCGACCCGCCGCCGCCGATGACGCTTCCATAGCGCACCAATTGTTCAGAGCGTCACTGCTTTAATTTATGTGGGGGACTATGCTCTAGAATAATTTTGCGTAGTGCCAAGTACGCCGTTGTTATCACACTTTCATCACAACAATGAATATTTCATGGAAATCTGCTACGCAGATGACACTCTAGTCTACGCCCGGGGGCGGGATTGGGGGGAAGCGTCGCGACTGGCCACGGAGGGAAGCGCCATAGTGGTCAGCCGCATTGGGGAGCTGGGGCTCACGGTCGCCTTGGGTGGAGGTGGGAGGAAGGAGGGTCGGGGTGAGCCCTCATATAAAGTATCTTGGGCTCACCCTGGACAGCCGGTGGAACTTCAAAGAGCACTTCCACCGGCTGTCGCCGCGACTCGTGTCCGCCGCGGCGGCGCTTGGGCGCCTTATGCCAAACGTGGGGGGACCCAGCTCCCTATGTCGTCGGCTTTATGCTGGCGTCATACGGAGCATGGCCCTCTACGGGGCGCCCATCTGGGCGGAGGCCCTCACCACCAGACTGCGGCCGCTTCTGCGCAGACCGCAGAAGCTAATGGCGGTGAGGGCGATTCGGGCGTACCGGACGGTTTCCGGAGCGACGGCATGCGCCCTGGCTGGATTCGCACCCTGGGAGCTCGAGGCGTCCGTCCTCGAGCAGACCTACAGGTGCCGTGCGGAAGCCAGGGCACGTGGAGAGCGCCCCACACTAGAGGAGCTAGTGGGGGTTCGGCGTGCCGCCAAGACCGCCGTCCAGGGGTGGGAGGAGGCACTCCGATCGGCCAGATACGGGGAGCGCACCATCCAGGCGCTACTCCCTGTACTGGCCGATTGGAGAAAGAGGAGGCACGGGTCCCTCACCTACCGTCTTGTTCAGGTACTCACCGGACACGGCTGTTTCGGTGACTACCTGCACAAGATCGCACGGAGGGAGGTGACCACGGAGTGTCACGAGTGCGGCGCTGCTACAGACTCGGCGAGGCACACCTTGGAGGTGTGCCCGACCTGGAGCCAGCAGCGCCGGGATCTCGTAGAGGTGGTGGGACGAGACCTCTCACTGCCCAGCATAGTTAGAGCCATGCTGGGAAGCGAGAGGTCATGGCAGGCAATGGTCTCCTTCTGCGAGGACGTGATGTCGCAGAAGGAGACAGCCGAACGGGTCCGCGAAGACAGCGCCCTCTCGGACCCCGTTCGGCGTCGGCGGAGAGGACGCACGCGACGGCTCTTCGCCGACCGCCTGCATCCCATCAGCGGAGGCCAGCAGGGTGCGGGGTTGGGAGACCCTGCCCCTGCATTGCACAGGCATCCGCCGCCGGTAGATGCCCCAAATGTTCCGGGGCATCTCCGTGTAGGTCGCCCCCCATGATTAAGGGGGCGATGGTGTAGGGGTCCGCCCAAAGGCAGACCAGCACCACCGGAGTCGCGGTAGCATCTGAAAGGGACCCCGCGGCTCCGGCGCCAGGTGCGCGCAGGAACATCGTGAGGTTTTTAGTGGGTATGCTCTTGGGGATCGACATAGTCCCCAGGAGAGAGTCCCACATATTTAAACTGCCTCCGTGGCCGAACGGTTACCATGCCGGACTGCCACGCAGAGGTCCCAGGTTCGATTCCCGGGCCGAGAGAAATAGTTGTATGGCCTACAATTATTTCTCTCGTGAGTTTGGGTGTAATTTGTGGTTGTCTAAGTGTGTGTCCATGGCACCCGCGACACAGGGTTTCCCTAGTGCGGGGCTATGTTGAGTGTGTGCGTTATAAAAATATACCAATACCAATATATATACATATCCCCGCCGTCTCCCAGCGGCGGGGAATGCGTAACGCATTTTCCTCACGATAATAAAAAAAAAAAAGAAAGGGAGATTCAATTAACGCTTTTTAAAGCATACCTACTGTCAAACCTACACGTGTAGCCTGTGGGTGAAGTATAATAAAGTGACCCTAAATACGCCGAGGGTACAGTATAACAACGCGTTTAGGGTGTTGTTGGGGTTACCGAGACACTATAGCACTTCAGGCATGTTCGCTGAAGCACAACCAGAGGGTTTTCATGCCATTCTGAGTAATCGAGTTGCCTCACTCTGGCAACGTGTGCGTGGTTGCCCCAACATTATTCTAAAAGTTGTGGCGCATAGAATTGACTGCTCCATCCAGGGCCACTGGATACAACTTTTGAATTGCATCGCACTAACCTTATTCCTAAGTTCTTTACTAACTGAAATAAAGTATTATTATTATCACGCCCAAAGAGTAACGCTCGGTGCGTAGTCATCATCTTCGTGCTACGTTCGGCACAGCCAGAGATTGTCGCACGCACGCGAAGCTTCATAGGTACCTACATCTGAAGTGACCACGTGCGCCATGCTCGCTATTGTGATTTAGTTTTTAAATGGCTAGACAGCCTCTCGAATCAGACAAATGGACGTGGACATATGTCACTATCGCGGTGGCCATACTACGTATGCAGAACTGATTATATGTGGTCAGGAGCATACAGTTTGGGATAATTTGGAAAAACATCGTCAACATATGCTAAGCGTATGCACTCGAGCAGAGAGTACGTACCTAACGGTGGCGAGATTTCCTGAAATCATAAATATTTGAACTCGATTTGATTTGTAGATGCGCTGACGCCAGCGGCAGCGGCCAGCGGCCGGCCGACTCATTCGTATTCTTGTTTGTTGGATCGGGCTCACCAACTGCGCAGTAGTGCCCGCTCTGTTACCTACCGACACGACTCGAACTGCTTACATGCATAACTACTTATATTTTTTAGTTATACATTTTGCACCAGTGCAGTGCTACCTTTACAATGTGTACACACTATTACCGCTGCCATTAAAAAACCACTTGTACATTATGTTGCAGGAGTAAAAGTAGGAAGGAAGGTGTATAGTAAGGTATATTATAACACACGGAATTTATAAAAACAGGTTAAATGCAAGTCGGAGCAAGGCCATAGATTTGTTCAGTACCATATTGTACATTTTAACATGGACAGATAAAAATTGTTCAAAAGTACCAAACGCGCAGATAAAAAGAAATAGTTTTTATTTGGACCGATACGAAATAAATCACCAATCTCTTCGAATGCTAGCCTTACAACCTATTCACCTGCCGATTCTTCGAGTCAACTCATTACAGTCTACGAAAATAAATAAATAAAAAATAATTAAAACATAAAAGTAACAAAAAATTTCATTAATTACAATCATTAAAAAAAGCGAGGATTTTATTTGTTAATAACGTGTGAGCAATGCACAAAAGAAATGAAGAATACACTGCCACTTTAAATTATTATTTAAATTTTTTTTGTTTTGTTATGAAGGTTACAGAGGGTCGTATTCCAGAACTCTACTCAATGCTCAAGTCAGGACTTGAGTATGATTTAAAGCACTAGAAATTATACTGAAGTCCTGGCGTTTAGGGTCGTATTTCCAGTGCTTGTGTTGCCAGTACAATCCTGACTTGAGCATTGAATAGAGTTCTAGAATACGAACCTTTGACTCGAAATACAAGAGAGTAGTAACAAATCTTAATCAACGTCTGAATAATATTTAACCTTTGTATTGTCTAGCACCTGATGTCATTTTTAATATGCAACTCATTATTGAGGCCTATGGTGAGAAAAGAAAATAACACTGCGCGGGTCATAAGTTTTTTATGCGATCACAAAACGTCATTTGGACTGGACTCGTCTAGAGGCTGAGGGCAGTGTCTTCCGACATCCCTCGTACTCCACTCTCCCGATCTTGCTCTAAACAACCGAAATTTCGGGGAAAGGCCGAGCCCCGAGAAACGCAGAAAAAACCCGGTCCCGTTGTAGCATATACCTGATAGATTAATTGCGGTCCTCCAGACGTGTTTTATCTGATGTCATGCATTTTTTGCAACATTTCACTATAGATTTTATCAAAAACGTCAGCTGTGAGAAATCCTTTATCAGGGTATATACTTGAGACAGTTTTCATATAGCGATCTGTTTAGCACGACTTCTTTGTCAAAACTGATGTACGTTTACCGCCGTGGCTTGTCTGGACCTCAGAAACACAAAACCTGAGAAGGCGCACCGAGAACAATTCGGGTGATGGTCTTCCCCAGCTTATAACATTATCATGGATAACGCTTCATAAGCACAAGAGATCGGGTGGAGCCTTTTTTACTATTCAATTATTGTGTTTTATACTTTAGCTGAAGAGGTAATAAAAATGTCACGGTTTCTTTTAACAAGGGCTGGTTTAAACCTAATACAAAGCCACAGGGCATCTCCGTCATATGATAAGCTATCTATGACATAGAGAAATTTAATAGGTGCCACCTTTAAAAAATTAGACGCAGTAGATCAAAGAAATCCCTAGAAAATACTTCATAAACAGCAATAAAGCAAAGAGAATAAAGCCCGGCCAGCAGCCGTATAATACAAATCCAACATCGCTCCCAAAAAAAAACCAATCGCCTAGCGTTTTTGACACAAAATTTTTTGACCTTCCTGTATTGTAAGATGCGGTGATATATGATGTCGTCATTGTCCCGCGGAGATTTATATCGCGACTACTGCAGCAGCCACCGTACGGGTCACACGGTGTTTCCATAACTTCAAAGTTGTTTCCTGGTTTACTTGGACCTCTGACAACGAATGTAAAACATCACCATTGATATTTATAAATTAATTCTGCTAATAAAGTAACCGACACTTCCTCTGCCACTAATACAAAGAAAGAAAATAAATAATAATTTCAATTTAAAATACATTTTATTATCAGTAGGACAAATATCATGCAATATAACAAAATAAATGTACATACCAGGTAGTTACAAACCGCCAGAAGAAGAAGTCTCAACGTATACGGCTCTTTTTCCGCTTTTTGTAACCAAACCTTAATGAAACGGTCACGGTCATGGGCGTACCCGAGATCTTGTATACCTCCATACTATCTACTGTTGTCGATAAAAGTTCTCAATTTGCAATACAATATAAATAGTTAATAAATTATTCCACTGCTACAATTAAAAGGTAATTCAGCACACTCAGACGCGCAAAAAAATGGCTGGATCAACTAAGATCGAAGACATTGCTTTGTATGCTCAGTGTATGTACATAATATACGCTATGGGCGATTCTTTTACGGAAGATGTCATAAACCGTTTTGCTAAAGATCCTCGAAAGTTACTTTTACAATAGTTTTTATCCTATATAATTAATGAAATTAATTAAAAAATACCTATTTTAATTGATTTATTTATTTGACTAGGCACCTATAAAGAATTAGCAGAATATCTTGAGGGTGCTTTCCGTATAACATATTTAATATTTAGTGTAGGTGTCTTCGCGTAGTGTGTAATGCAAAAAAAGCGCGCGGGACCCGGCTTGAAAAAATCTGATTTGCCCCCCTGGCCCACAACCTGGGTACGCCCCCGGTCACGCTTTTATATTACCTTCACACAAAATCTGATAATAGATAAGTACAGGTACATTGTATTGGCGCAGGTTTATTTGAGACGGTCGGTCGCAGTGTAAACATAAAGTCCTTTCAGTGGAACACATCTATAGAGCAATCGCACAAGACCAAAGTACTTGTTTGCTGCTGGTGACAACCAGCGAATTCTCTTCTGCTAACACTGTGAAATCTCACAAAAATATAAACTGAATAAATCAGTAACAAAATATTAGTTTATTTTCATTTCTTACAAAATTACTATATATTTAGAAGAAACGAAATCGAATAGGTACAACATGCTTCAACAAAAAACGAAACGGACGAATTCAATCTATAAGTCTTTGCGGCGAGGCAACTGCGTTTTCGCTGCCTCACGGCGGCCTAAGTCGGCGACGGTGAACAATCGTCGATCGCGCTCCAAAATAAAACGTTATTGAAGGTGCTCATTGTGCACGCAGTAGCCATAAGTTACATGGTATGAGCTTCGGGAACAATAGCCGCCGCGCGGTAGCCGTAATTTGCATATCGCGCACTCCCGCGCACAGCGAACACAGCCACCGCCGCCCAAGCCCTCAGTCTTGCCAGCCGATCTTTAAACAATATAAGCGAAAAATCACAATTGAGTGCGACCGACGGCCGTGGTGCGGTTGTGACAATTCGCCGCTGAACTACTACTTTGAACCGGGCCGAAACAAACAATAACCGGCATTTTTCGCACAATATCAATTCAATAAAACCTTTTTACTACATAAAATATAAGAAAGTTCACCTAGTTAAGCATTACACAATTTAATAGATATTGGAGTTCTTTCAGCATTGAGTGGCCGGGCGGGAATCATTGTGGAAAATCCCAGCTATCAGTGAATTTTGAAATACTAAGCGGATGGCCACGTGCGGCCACGTGACCATTTCTCATATCGGCCACGGCGTATGCCTATTGATGAGATTTACATTTTTATTCCTGACTTAAACAGGCATATTTATTGACGTCAGCTTTGTCAACTCTCTCTTGTCCTCGTACCTTTGACTGAATTAGCAAAATCTTTACTCTATGAGCATACCTACTTACTTAAATGCAACACAGCGTTTCTGGTAAGGCCCGTAGACATAACGGTTGTAAAATGAGCTTCGGTGGCGAAGACGAGAGCGGTTTCATACTGATCTTATCACGCCGCAATTGCTCGCAAAGTTCCGCGGCCGACCTAGACGCGAAAGTTTCCGCATGGCTTCGACAGGACGACTTACTTAGACGACTTTATTACCCGCATTAACGCAATTTAAAGTATAACAGGCATAAGTTTTGTAAAACAGGAATTCTCTATGATTCCGATGGCGATTCCGCGGCGTTTCGAAAACTGATTCTTGGTTTTGTCGTGAATTACGTAGGCTGCCGCCGGAGGATTTAAAAAAAACGAAATTTGAATTTAACTAATTTATTAAAAGATAAAAATTACAATATAATTATTACGTGCTAAAGCTAATGCCTAGGTTCGATGCTAGAAACCGAGTGTCGTGAAAATATTCTAAAGTATGCAATCTGGGGGAAACGCTGACGTTGGTCACGTTGCTGCTGCACGTTGCACCGGCACGTTATGCTGACACTGCTTGCACGCGCTGTTGCGATGTGCTTCTAATTTGGGGCGCCGACATACATGATTTCAGCGATATAATTCCTCCACCCTCAGATCAGCAATTATTTTCCAACTTTCAGTGAAAAAATTGCTGGAGAAGATGGTTTCGCATAGATATGATTTCCAGTGGTTTCAGTGGCTTTATCTCGTCGAATGCAGATCGTCTTTTCAGATGGTTTTGGTTGTGTGTTTTTCCAAACGTAGTAGCGGCGAGCCAGTACGGCGAGGGCGAGTACAGCTGCACCGAATAGTATAATGTAAAACGGTATAGTGGTATGGTACAGTACATCAGGAATCGTCTGCAATTGTAACTGAGGCTTGAACATAATCTTGTCTTGAATGGTGTGTAAACTTCTCAAGTTGATAGAACTCAAGTTAAGATGAGGTGATGCTGTGTTGTCCATTCCATCCGGGTAATTTATTTTCATAATCTTAAGTGGTTGTCCCTGTATGACGTCGTCGGAATTTACTATGGTGAGCTCGGGTGTACGCAGGGAGCAGTAGATTGGCAGTGTAATTAGAAAGCTTCCGTTTAACATATTGTAAGTCTGAGTGTTGCAGCTCAACTGAACTTTGGTTGGCTTGGTGAAGGTGATGACATAGTTGCGATCGTCAAGTTGCTCCATGGCTTCTTTTAATAGATGAATGGTTGAGAAGGTGCATGTCGAGTCGATGGTCTGTCTTGAAATTACTTCCTGTACGCAATCGAATTGGGTGCGGAGTTTTTTACGAGAACTTTCGTCACAGAGAAACTGATTTTCATACTTCGGTCATTCAGCCTCCATGTACGCTAATTCATTTCCATTAGTTGCTATGTAAGGGTAGGGTGGAATGAGGATTTGGTGAAATTTATTAGGTGCTAGGGATAATTTGTATAAGTTGTAAACGTTTGGAGAAACTACGGGAAACTTAAAAATTAGAATTATCTGTTTTTTTACAAAATATGATCCAGATCTTATAATATTATAATAATTCCTAAAATCTAAATCTATCAACCTGTCTTGTCCATATATTATACCTAGCTTCTCTAACATGATTTTAAGAACATTTACACTAACCATAGAATGATGAGGCGTCATGGTTCTAGTAAAAGCTAGTATATTTTCAATTCTTATAAGTTCATCTAACAAATCATTAGTGTTTTCTGTAATGATAGCTAATAATTGTGCAATTTTACCGTATTTAACAAGATTACTTTCTTTATGTGCGTTTTCATATAACATTAGCTGAAGGGTACTATTAATTTTTCCTTGATTTCCAACTAACTGACTAATTATCTTATTGTGCTCCTTCATCCATTCTATATTTAAACTTGCACGGCTATTATACTCTACTGCAATTTTATTTTGATTTTCTTTTAGAATTTTAAGAGCATTATTGTATCTAATGGCATCCTGATAATCTAAATTTCCGGTTATACTTTTGATAATAGATCCTAATCCGTCTACTAGACCTCTTTTTGTTCTACTCGGCTCTAAACTATTTAAATGATCTAAAATAATATTAGTTTTATTATGTAGATAGTTCAATTGAAGTTCATATAATAAATAGGTATTATTACTAATTTTATCCTTAAAGTCTTGTATTTCATTCTGTAACGTAATTATGTTTTGTTCTATCTTATCAAGTTGTATGTACTGTAAGAACGTATGATAGTGGGTCGTTAGTCTAGAGTCTCCTAGTTTAAAGGGAAGAAGTCCGGGTCCATCGTCAAGGTTGTCAAGTCTTATATCCTGGGCTTGAATCAGGACCAGGTCAGCACCAAGAGTATCCTGTAACAATTTTATATTCTTAGGTGCTCGTTTTATTCGAGACTTTGCTACGGGGCCTCGTTTTTTGGATGTGTATATGTGAATTGGAAGGTCAGCTAGGACTTTGTCATGAGTATATCTAGGTGCAACCTTTTGTCTGCTGGCAAAAGGGTTTTTTATAAAAACTTCTTGCTGAGGTTGGTACTCAGCTTCGGGTTCTCTGGATTTATTTCGTGATTCTATAAGGGCCGTTCTGTCAGCTAACGAGGTCTCATTTATTATGTCGTAAACTGTCTTCATCTGTTCGCGGTGAGTCACTATATATTGTTGGAGTAGTTTTTCAGTTAAGTCTATGTCAACGGGGTCCCGGGTTCGAAATGACCTTTAAGGATGTCGTAAGGTCTGCATTTCGTGAAGCTGTGGATGGAGCTATTGTAGGCTATGATAGCATACGGCATAAGATTGACTGTCGGTTCATCTTTTTGTTGCAGTTTCAGAATACGAAGGTGTTCCAGTAACGTCGAATGGAAACGTTCTATGTTTCCATTGTCATTGGGGGAATGAGGTAAGGTCTTATGGTGAGTAATTTTATGGAGTTTCAGGAATTCAGCGAGAAGTTGGTTGGTGAATTCAGTTCCGTTGTCAGTCACGAGAGTCAGAGGGAGGCCATGGTGGGTACAGAATGTTAAAAGGGCTTGCAATATGCTTATTGCAGTACCGTCTTTGAGAAGGTAAGCTTGCCCGTATTTCGAAAATACGTTTATTTATTTTATTTATTTATTTATACAAAAGGCATACAAAAATACATAATACAATTTCTCGCCAAACTGCGAAAGCAGTTTGTTGGCAAGGATACACTCACAATCTCGAGACTATAGTATACCTACTTACTACGTTTAACAAAATCAATGTACTTACTTAAGCTAAATTTAAATGGCTACTAAAAGAGAAGATTTTAACTTTTTCTTTAAAATGAATTTAGATAATATATCACGGTCTCTCAAAAAATCAAATTTATTAAATAAAATGGGCAAGAAATACCTATTTGTTCTTTTACCATAGTAATTATTTACTTTTGGACATACATATTTACTTTCACGGACTCTCCTGGTATTATATTTATTCATTACTTTAATTTTAAATTCGTCTATGAACGTCTATGAATGTTATGAATTTTTCAGATTGTACTGTGAATAAATCAGCATGAACTATTTCTAGAGGTTTGGTAGCTGGTGGTACGATGTTAAAACACTGTTTTATGGGGTTTCTATCGTATTTACTTTGACCACATATACTACATTCGTTTATATGTTTAGTTATATGATCTCTCATTTTTGGCCAATAGTACCTTTTTGACAAGGCAAGGTAACACTCATTTATGCCTCTATGGTTTGTCTTTCCGTCATGATATTGTCTAAAGGCCCATTTAGATGGAGAGAGTTTCTCGTCTCGAAGATACGATTATCGAAAGAATATAAAAAAACTTTCCTCGTCTAAACATTTGCGATTATCGACCGTCCACGTGAGCGATAATCTCCTCGCCTTTCAATAATAACGTCTCCGTGTAAACAGAACTCGAAAGCAAAAATCGTATTTCGAGTTTCTGTGCCAGCCGTTTCTACCACGAGTGCAGCGCGCGAGGGTGTTTTGATTATCACTGCTTTTCTAAGACAAGAATTAATGGAACAAGAGCGAAAAAAAAATTTCAAATAACGGTGAGTGAGTGAGTGCCTCTGTGGTCGAATATAGCGTGGGCAATATAGTATTTAGGGTGCTCTCGTAACGAATATGGCACTCCTTTCTAAATCCAGGATGAAAAGTCGTGCCCGCACTTTTCAAATAATGGCAAGTTGGGTATCGTTTTTGAGGTATTTGGGGGGGCTCATTACAAACATAGCATTTATTTCTAAATCCAAGATGGCCGACACGACTTTTCAAGTAAATGTACTTTTCAATAAACACTCCTCACTAACTCCCCACTCACTCCCTACTCACTCCCTACTCACTCACTCACTCGCTCACTCACCACTCACTCACTCACTCACACACTCACTCACTCACTCACTCACTCACTCACCCACTCACTCACAACTCACTCACTCACTAACCACTCACACACTCACTCACTCAGCCACTCACTCACCACTCACTCACTCACCACTCACTCACTTACCACTCTCTGACTCACTCACCCCTCACTCACTCATCACTCACTCACTCACTCACCACTCACTCACGCACGCACGCACGCCCGCGCGCACGCACGCACGCACTCACTCACTCACTCACGCACTCACACACGCACTCACTCGCCCTATAAATTTATCATAATTGTCAGTTTTGTTTGTGTCAGTAGTTACAAAATTTAAAAAAAAAATGATAAATCAAAATTATATTTCTATACAGTGCAATGAACTTAATATTATCAGCAATTTCAAATTTGAATGGTTTTTGCATCATTTTGATATATCCATAGTCATACCGTAGTAATCACTGAACTCGAATGGCAATTCTCGCACTCAAAACGGTTCGAACCGATTTGTACGATAATCGTATGAACTTGAAAAAATGTCATACGAGATCGTGTTTAGACAAGTCGAAAACTCGTAAGCAAGAATCTCCTCACTACATATTTCTCCGTGTAAACAGTCGAGGAGGCGATTAAGTTGCTTACGAGTCTCGTATGACATAATCGTAGGCGAGATTTCAGTTCTTGCCTGAATGTAAACATTATGATACGATAATCTTATGGCGATTATTGCTTACGAGAATCGCCTACGAGTTTTCGTCTCGAAGCGTGCGAGAAACTCTCCCCATCTAAATGGGCCTTAATTATGTCTTGTTGCCGTATGTACTCCTTTACATTTTCTATTTCGAATTTTGACAAAACAAGATTCATGGAAGAGCTTCTGAATTTATCTTGAATTATAGGTATAATATCGTACATTGCTAACGGAGGGTTAATCAATAATGCAGTTTTTACTTTTGGGTTAACATATTCTTTTATTGCGTCAATAACATCACTTTCCAAGTTAGTTTTTGTCACTTGAATAGTCACTTTGATATGTGTCTCAAATGGTTTTGTAACGATAGGGCGCCTTTTTAAGTCATCTACGACAGAAATTATTAGTTGCCTATGATATTTGTTAACGGGCTCGTCTACTATAGGTACTTCGAGAATTGGATGTTCGTTACTCGTATGAGCTGTATTTGTAGCAGAGTTATCCACAGATGGTGGTTTTTCAGATGGATTGGCAACCATTGAACTGGTTTCTTCATTGTGAATTTCTATTCTCGATTATCGGCGTTTGTGTTGCTCTTGCCCTTTTTATAAATTACTGTGAAGTCGTATTCACTGAGCTTTAATCGCCATCTAGTTAATCGCGAGTTAGGCTCTTTTAGACTCATAATCCACTGAAGTGGTTTATGGTCGGTCAAAATTTTAAATTTCCGTCCGAAAAGATATGGCCTAAAATATTTTGTGGCCCATACTATTGCAAGCAATTCTTTTTCTATAGTGCTGTAATTGATCTCGCTCTCATTGAGGGTGCGGGATGCATAGGAAATTGGCTTATCAGATCCTACATGTCCTTGAGACAATACGGCTCCTATGGCGAAGTTAGAGGCGTCGGTAGTAAGTATAAAGTCTTTAGTAAAGTCGGGGTATTGGAGTATTGGGTCATTAGTTAACAGTTTTTTACATTTCTCAAAGCAGTCTTTAGTATAGTCTTTATCTAAAGTAATTTTTTTGTTCTTTTTCAGGCATAGTGTCATAGGTTTAGTTATTTTCGCAAAGTCGGGTATGAATTTTCTGTAATATCCTAACAAACCTAAAAACTGTTTTATTTCTTTTGTCGTTTTCGGCAATGGGTACTTTTCTATAGTCGAAATCTTGTCAGGATTAGGTCTAACACCTTCCCTGGTAATGATGTGTCCTAGGTATGCTGTTTCTAGCTTCAAGAACTCAGATTTATCCATCTGGATCTTAAAATTGGACTCTCTGAGCCTTTGAAAAACTTTCTCTAAGTTAATCATATGTTCCTGGAGACTGGTACTGTAAACTATTATGTCGTCAAGGTACACTAGACATATCTCATTTTGTAGACCTCTGAGAACATTATCCATGACGTGTTGAAATGTCGATGGAGAATTTTTTAATCCCATGGGCATGCGAAGAAATTCGAAATGCCCATGCTCAACATTAAAGGCTGTTTTTTGTACATCTTTAGGGTCCATTTCTACCTGGTAGAACCCACTGGCGAGATCCAGGGTGGTAAAATATTGGCACTTCCCTAATTTGTCTAATACGTCGCTGATGTTAGGGATAGGGTATTTGTCATCTATGGTTTTTTCGTTTAACTTCCGAAAGTCAATGACGAGACGCCATTTTTGTTTCCCTGAAGCATCAACTTTTTTGGGCACTACCCAAATAGGTGAGCTCCATGCGGACTCTGATGGCCGTATGATACCTTGAGATAACATTTTTTCGATTTGATCCTTTACTTCTTGCCGGTGGACGAAAGGGTATCTATAACTTTTTGTATAGACAGGCACTTCATCCGTGGTATTAATGCGATGTTTTATTTTATTAGTAAAGGTAAGGGGCTCATTCTCTATGTAAAAAACATCTGAATAGCGCGAACATAAAGATATTAAATTGGCTTTCGCTTCTTCGTTGAGATGGTCAGTTCGTAAGCGCGATATTACATCTCGAGCGCGCGGTGAAGGTGATGCTAATGTTTCACATTCTATATTAAGTACATCTGCACTGACTGAGTGGTCTAGTGAGAGTATAATGTTATTATCGGTCGGGTTGTGAACTTCCAACGTACCACGGCTGTTAGTTACAGTCGTTATACATTCAATTATAACGCAATTGCAAAAAATTTGTTCCGGGACAAATGCATCGCCGTCCGGGGCGTTAATGGGTAATCTAACTATTTTAGAGCTTTGTGCGGGAATAATATCTTCGTATAAATTGACATTTCGGGAGTTATACATTTTAATCGGGTTTACCATAGATTGTGTAGTCAGAGTTCTGTCTTTTAAGTCAATTTTTGCTTCCCATTTGGTCAGCAAGTCTAGTCCTATGAGGCCGTCAAAGAAGTCATGGAATTTATAGACAAAGAGGCGTATATGTTCTTTATCGTTAAACTCTTTAAAACAAGGTAACGTAATTGAATAATTGTTTCTGGTGGTCGCGTGGACGTTCGTAACCTCGAAGGGGTCATGGTTTAATGGAACGTCAGGATAATAATTTTGAATAGCCCGTGGGCTTATAAAAGATTGGTTTGCGCCTGTGTCGATTAGTAACTTTAACGGTGGATTTGATATTTGAATATATGGCAATTGCCTCTGTGTCTGTAAATTTATTTCTATTTTGGTTTTTTTTGACTTCGGGTGCGCCTGAAAATTTTGATAGTCATTAGTGTTAATATCTTCGCCATCAGTACCGTCAGGATATTCCAAAACGTTATCATGAGAGGGGTAGGTCATCTGGGTAGCGTCGTAGTCAGAATAGTCCGGATGGTTGTATGTCTCATTATTACTCTGTGCATAGTAATTGTAGTCAGGTTCATAGTCATAGTCTGGATAGTAATTATTATCATAACACACATTCATATTCATCTCTCTGGTCTTGAAGTAATTAGAAGGTGGAGGATTGCCGTGTATACGCCAATCGTGACGTGCTCCACCTGCTGGAGGCAGTGGCCTAGGGTAGAATTTTTGAACACCGCTCATTTCTTTAGGGACAAGGGCCTGACTGGGTTGATTCCTAGGTGGGAGGCGGAATAAATTACTCTGTGGATTGTAGCTGGGAGGCCTAGCACTAAACATTTGCTGCGTTCGAGATGGCATACGTACCTGTGGCTGATACTGGCTGTGCATAGGATTTATTCCAAATCCTTGCTGAGGAGCAAACCTGGATGGCTGCGGCATTTGCGGGAGAGGCCTTTGCATAGAAGGCACAGTCCACATTACTGGCGGCATTTGCATTTGTGAAGGCTTTGGGGTATGCATAGGAGTCGAATGGTGGACCTTAGGGGTCGTTTGTGACTTGCTAACCGATTCATTACGTTGCTGTAGATACGAAATGTTAATTTCCTCCTGGACATATTCCAGAGCCTTTTCAATTGTTTCGGGCCTCATGCACCGAATACGTGATCCTAAGGGTTCTTGCAACCCCCTTACGAACGCTTGCATGGTGAGCTTTCTATACAATGCGCGTTTAGCTTCTATTGTCGTGGCTACGTCCTCATGGAGAGTTATGTATGTCATAATTGTACTAAATAATGTCTGACAATGGTCATAAAATTCCTGAGGGGATTTTTGACCTTGGGTAGACAAAGAGAGGTCATTGTAAAGGGTGGTTTCGTCCCTTTGGTCTGCAAAATTGTTGATGAGTGCATTACGAATACTTAACCAATTATCAGGTATGCCATGCGCATTTATTATACTGGCGGCAGGCCCCGTAATTTTATTTAATATTCCATTTATTAGGCATAAATTAGCTAATTCGCTACCGGCGTTTGGACTAACATATGTAATCACGATCTGGTCACAAATTTTAATAAAACGCGTGAGAACGTTTGGGTTCCCATCAAAATCTGGGACCGGGCGTAAAGCCTTATAAATAGTATCTGGATCGTGCGGCATCTTAGGGCTCGCAACTCTCTCTTCGATATCAAATAAACTATTTAAATCTAAATTTAAATCAGATAAATCTAAATTTCTATTAGAATCTAACTGTCTATTTCGGCGAGACTGCCTGAGCGCAGACTCGCTGGTATTCGAATTACTAGGATAAAAAATTTTGGAATAAAAGGACTATACGTAAGAGGAAAAGCAACACAAGAAAGAATCTGTGCAACTCACAATTTCATCTCGTTTCTCTGCGTATCGATTTCTTGATACTCCTCCTCCGTGTGGCTGCAGCTCCCGTAGATTCAGGATACTCTGTGATGTGGCTTGAAAGCCGCTCGGGCGATGATGGTGCGCGTACGCGGGATTTTCAGGAAAACTTGACACGTCTCGCGAACCGGCCCGCGAGTATCCTACCGACTGCGCCAATTACGTAGGCTGCCGCCGGAGGATTTAAAAAAAACGAAATTTGAATTTAACTAATTTATTAAAAGATAAAAATTACAATATAATTATTACGTGCTAAAGCTAATGCCTAGGTTCGATGCTAGAAACCGAGTGTCGTGAAAATATTCTAAAGTATGCAATCTGGGGGAAACGCTGACGTTGGTCACGTTGCTGCTGCACGTTGCACCGGCACGTTATGCTGACACTGCTTGCACGCGCTGTTGCGATGTGCTTCTAATTTGGGGCGCCGACATACATGATTTCAGCGATATAATTCGTGTCAATGACAAAAACCAACAAATAACATAAACAATTCAATTTGACAAGATTGGCATCGCCCTAATCGAAGACTGCCTTGAGGGAAATAAAACGAAATTAAACGAAAAAAATTAAATAAGGTTTATTTGCATTAAATAGGTTATTACAGAATGGTAGATATTACATTTGAGTTCATCTATTCAGCTATTATATTTATTTATTTATTATACATAGCATGCAAAATTTAATCTTCTAAGTAGTCATTTACACTATAATCTACTTTTTTAACTAGGTATTTATACAGTTCAGTTGTCATTCTTTTAAATGTCAGATTTTTATTTCACAATTGAAATACATAGTCTATTATAAATTTTCATGCACATGTAATATTAACTTTTTAAGTACAGTGTAGTTTTAGGTATATTTTCAACAACAAGTCTGTCTAGGTTTCTTTTTGCGCGTGGATAAATTTCTATTAATTCTTTAAATAATTTTGCTATATTTATTATATTATAATTAATTATGCTGTTTGACAAATTTACAAACTTCATAAATATACATGGAAGGTAAAGTCAAAATATTTAAATTCTCGAACAGCAGCTCGCAAGATCCCGTGGGCCGATGCCGCACATAACTCGTATACATCTTTTTTGAGTTACAAATGCTCGTTCAACATAAGTTTCATTACCCCATATGATTAATCCATAACGCAGTACCGACGCAATGTAGACGTGTTAAGCAAATAAACAATTTTTTTTAGAAGTAACATGTCTTAACCTACGAAGGACGTATGCAAATCTGTTCATTTTGCTACAAACGTTGTCAATAGGGTTGATAAAACTAAGATTTTTATCTATTAATATACCCAAACATTAAACTGTCTCTAGCTTTTGTAAAATCTTTCCATCATAGTTAATGTTTATATTGATTGGTGTACGTCCTTTTACAGCAAATTGAACATATTTCATTTTTCCAAATTGCCGTGTTTATTGTTTACATGCAACCAATCTACCACGGATTTTAGTGTGTCATTAATATCAGTTTCATAGTTATTGACGTCGTTATTCATTCAATTTATGACTATTGCATTGTCATCTGCGAACATGATTCATTTATGCTTAGTTATTAATGGCAGGTCATTAATATATAGCAAAAATAATAAAGGGCCTAATATACTTCCCTGAGGAACACCATACCTATTCAAATCATAATGCGAACAGCATGTGTCAATATTTTTTTATCTAGATAGTTTAACTCCACCCGGTGCTGTCTGTCATGTAGGTATGACCTAAACCAACTCAGTGCTATGCTCTTAATACCATACTTCTCTAACTTTATCAGCAATCTATCATGTGCTACGAAATCGAAAGCGAAAGCTTGAGACAATCCAGAAAGAATACAGTACTGTGCTTTTTTGTGTCAAGAGCTTTAATCACTATATCGACAATATTGAAAACAGCCTCAGCAGTCGATTTTCCCTTTTGGAAGCCGAATTGTTCTGGTTTTATAATGCTTGTGCAGTAGTCCATTAATCGAATATACATGCACTTTTCGAAAATTTTGGCTAAAATCGAGATAAGAGTAATCGAGCGGTAGTTGGATAGCTCAGATTTGTCGCCCTTCTTATAGATCGGTTTCACTATTGATAGCTTTAATAGATCAGGTAACATGCCACTTTCAAATGATAGATTTATTAAGTACATCAAAACAGGTGCCAATTCGTTCTTGCATTGTTTTAAATTTTTTGTTAAAACTTCATCAAAGCCACAGGCATTAGAATTGTTTAAAGATTGCATTATTTTAATAATGTCATAGATTAAGAACGGTTTTATGTAAAATGAGTTTCATGTCATTTGTAGCATTCATAGATTGCCATACTTATGTTTGTCAGATTCAATATTCTTATCATTAGTCAAATTTGTGAAATATCGGTTAAAAGCTAAAGCCATTTCTAATGGCTCTGTCACTCTCGTGTTTTTTAGCTTTAACTCAATTATATCCAAAATGGGTGATTTTTGTAAGTTCTGGTCTTTTATGACTGCCCAAGACGCTATACATACATTCTTGTTATTCTTAATAAAATTTTGTGTTATAGTACTTTTTTTGTACTTTTAAATTTACAACACTTTCTTAGTGATTTTGATGCCCATTTAGGACGACTAGTTTTTGTATTTATCCTATAACAGAGATTATATTATAAAACGAAAATTTCATGGAAGTTTCTAAAGTGTCAAATCATATCGAAACTCCTAATTCACAATCTATACTGATCATAGACCTCTACAATGGTTATTTAATGCTAAAGATCCAAGTTCCCGATTAGTACGATGGAGATTTTTATTGGACGATTATGATTTTGAAATCATTTATAAAGAAGGCAGATTGAATAATCATGCCGATGCCCTAAGTAGAATCCGTACATTACAGAATAATACAGAAACATATGAGAATTTCGGTTACCTATCACAAGCTAGAGACATGATTTATAGAATTTTATTGAATAGATTTTTTATTTTTTTCCCGATTTTTATTTCCCCAACAAACCGTTTGACCAATGTATCTAATTGAATATTTTTATTTTGTAAAAGAACGACATCCATGATACATTTTTGTTATATTATTTCTTATTACAGGTACTAAAAGTATTTGAACATGTCGCACAATACAACTCGTCAAATTAAAGCACCTCGCATCTTTAGAAAACATGGTAAACGAGATGCAAGTTAATTTGATCGAGTTGTAGTTACTCGCTTCGCTCGATCGGATCGTGCTGCTTTTTCATATACTAACCTAACCTAAATCTACAGGAGAGAGTCGTACCGTTTAGGTAATGCAAACAAATTCGACTCTGGCACTCGCCGGCCGCTGCCACGGCACGCTCGCTAATGTTTCTCGAATCGTGCAGCATTTTTTCATTTTTTGCACACAAAAAACAAGCTCTGGCACTCTCCTCGATTCAGTTATAAGTTATTTATTGAATATTCAAGACCATTGTTTTTAAATTACATTTCAAATGACAGCAAAAACATAGCACAATGGTATGACGAAAATTGCGTAAGTGGACTTGCTGTGCACCAGCAAAGTATAATCCAGAATTTTGGAGCTGTATGGTAAAATTGTATGGCGGTACAATTTCATCTAAGAATAGTAATTTTGTCGAAACGAATTTTCAGCAATCTAAATTATATGGAAAACAGACAGTATAACAAACATGATTAGATCAAACAAATTTCTGCCCAAAGAATACGTATGTGTAATAATTATTCTAACAATAGGTTTTTGGACACACTTCTGCGGTAAGACATTTCTGTGTTACAAATTTATACCTAAACTGTCATCGCACTAATAAAAAAACGTCGTTTTCGGACTAATGAAATTCGAAAAAAAGAAATTCGAGTTTGTGATAGGTTACCGAGAATTTCCTTAAGAAATTTGAAAAGAAGATAATTTTAAATGATAATATCCAGGAGATTAATAAAAACATATTTGATAAAATTGATGCTAATATTTGCATTCCTATCTCATGTGATCTTGGATACGATCCTTATTTACAAGAATACTTTAATGAAATAAATAATAAATGTAATCATTTCAAGGATTTCAAAATTCATGAAGTCGATGTTGATAAAATAATCATTAAATCCCACAATAATAATTTTATGTATTACATTTGTGCTAAACAACATTATTGGGATCAAGCTGATTACAGAAATTATTTCGAAATTTTGATAAAAGCGCGGGAGCATTTACTTAAAAATAAGAAGGGAGAGTGTACACTGAAAATTCCTAAACTTGGTGACTCTTTTGACAAATTGAAGTGGCCGAAATTACATTCAATTATAAGATTTATTTTCAGAAATACTAAAATAAATATAATCATATTTCACCAGGATCGCGTTTGCCCTGATGAAAACCAAATCATGGAAATTTTAAAAGATAATCATTCACGTCTCGTTGGTGGACACTCTGGATTCAACAAAACATATAAAAGAATTAAAACTAAATACAAATGGCCAAATATGAAACTGACATAAAAAACTAATATGACATAATATATATATATCCCATGATTTACATCATCATCATCAGTCACAAACTAGATGACATAGAAAAACTTACAAATGATTTTGAATGTGATAATTCTGTTTATAGTCGAGTAACTGGTGGAAGTGTGTTACCACATACATTTACTATTATTATAAAATTGTTAACATTGTATGCTCTTTATAGGTTTTTCAAACATTTGTATATCGACCCTGGAGTTTTTTATATATTTGGAATCAGAAAAAAAATGCGCATTTTTTGGTCTAGGTCTCATAATTCTACGACGATATTTTTTCGTTATACGACGTCGATTTTTGACCCTGTTTTTTTTACGAAACACACGGAAAAGTGGTAAAACAGGAAAAACTTGCTATTTTTTATGATAAAATAGATACACCAAGAATTTTATTACATTTTTTTTTTGAAGTCGAGATACACGGTCCCCGTTTAAATGTTTCGAAATATATATAAATATATATATAATGGTTCACCGAGATACAGCAAAGTCGCTGCTCGATAATTGTAATTAATTAGGAATATAACAATTCAATTCGCTCTCTGGGCTAATTGAAGTTGCAATTTACAACTTTATAATTCAGTGAATGTGGCACTAGAAATGCACTTAACACATTTTAATAGAGATTCATAGAGATCCTATACAATTGTTTTTACACTAAATAAAAGTCCCCTTTCCCCTTTCTCTCCGTTAGTTACGATCCTTCACGATTGTAGGGCAATGGACGCGCGAGCGCCGAAGTGAGAATGCATTTATGTGTAAATTAAAAAAAACTCAAAATAAGTCATAACTGAAATAATATAAATAACTACAATTAATATAATACAATATTATTATTAAGAAAAGTAGCTATTAAAAACAAGGTAATCTAATTAAAAATATTTTAAATATATATATATATATATATAAATTAAAAATACACATAAATAAAATTTATGTGAAACTACATTGACGCAGACGTAAGAGCAGCCTTGATTGTGCGCTTAAATCGCGCATGACTATTCGAAAAATGTCAATGACACAATCACCCTGCTTTTGCAGGAGATTATATTGTCTTGGTAGTCGATTCATGGTGGCGTGGTGACCCAGGTTGCTTCTACTACCCTTAACTGAAAATGAATGGTACGTATCTACTCAAGCGAGGCAGCTTATAGAGGACGTTGAAGTTCACCAGTCCCAACAGAAAAGGGCACCCCACGACTCCATTCACAATCTTGTGTAAGAACATGTGGTCTAGTAGCAATCTTCTACACCGTAAACTCATTAAATTAAAATACGAAAGGCGTTTCTCATAAGAGGGCAGCTCTTTAGCTTTGTGAGTCAGATAGGAAAGATGCCACATGAATCTCCTCTGAATCCGCTCAATACGTTTTATGTGAACTTCATATTGTGGCGACCATACCTGACTACAATATTCCAGACCGGGGCGTGCCAAAGACGAAAATAACAACATCTTGGTTGAGGGATTCTTAAAATCTATTGCATTTCTCAGTACAAATCCTAGCATCTGAAATCCTTTCGTGACAACTCTGTCTATATGTTTATGCAATAGTAGTTTTTTATTCAAGGTTACTCCCAAGTCGCGGATTGTGTCTACCTCCTCCAAAATATGACCGCTGATGTTATATGTCGGCGACGTAGTGTTTATGCATCTTGTAACCTGGATATGCTTGCATTTGTTAATATTCAAATTTAACTTGTTTTTGTTACACCAACCGGCAAGTTGATCTAAATCATGTTGTAAAAAAAGGGTGTCACCACTACTTTTGATTATCAAACAAAGTTTCATGTCGTCTGCATAGAGAAAACAAGTAGCATATTTGAAGACATGTACTATATCATTAATATAGATATTAAAAAGAACCGGACCAAGGTGAGATCCCTGAGGAACTCCGGATATAAATGAAAATGGTTCAGAAGACTGACTACTACTACGCTGACTCAGGTAAGAAGAAAACCACTCAAGAAATTTACCGGTGACACCAAATAGAGAAAGTTTATATAGCAAAATCCCATGGTCTACGGAGTCAAAAGCTTTACTTATATCTGTATAAATTGTATCCTTAGACCCACGCGAATCAAGCACTTCAGTTGCATATGCCAAAAATGATACAAGGTTTGACGTTGTAGAACGAGATGAACTGAAACCTGACTGCTGGGGTGAGATTAATTGATTAATATGCCAAGACAAGAGAGGACATACAAGAGATTCAAACACTTTAGAGAAGATTGACAAAATTGTTATGGGTCTATAATTCTGCACTGAGGAGGTGTCGCCTGCTTTAAAAATAGGGACAACTCTAGCTTCTTTCCAGGTTGATGGAAATGCACCGGTTCTCAACGACGCATTAAATATAATAGATAGAGGCAAAGAGAGTGAATCACAGCGCCTAATCACAAGCACAGAAGGTATACCACCTTTCGTATGATCCAACCGCTTTATCACTCGTTGAACCTCCTCCCGCGAAAATTGAACAAGACCAAGGGAATGGGAGCTGAGAGAGGAACTGTTTGAGCATTCTTGTGAAGTGGAAGAATCAGGACTGTTTTTATAAACAGAAGCAAATTTTGGGTTTTCTGACAGTGATCTCTCTATTTCGGTAGTATATTGTAGATAACAACTACTAGTCGGGTTTATATACCTTTTTTTAATGTGTTCAGAACCAGCTCATGTAATGGATTTTTGTATTTCAAAAATTTTTCCTGAGCTTGTATTTTTCGTTTAAGAAGTGAATTAGTTAGCTCGTGTGCCAGACTGGATATTTACCCGATACCGGTTTGCATTTTAGTATATGTTTGGCTATAGACACTCTCAGTATTTCATAAAATGTATCCACCATTGCATCTATTACTACTCTCCCAGGAGGTTGAATGTAAATCAGTGATTAATTTGTCATAGTCAGCTTTGTAAAAATTATATTTGTCATTGGTGGCCTTACTGGATGATCTAGGTGAAATTCGACAAGAAATTACAAACTGGATGATAAGAATCAAGATTACTTAAAGGTTGATCACTGCGTTTGATGAAGACTGCTGGTGAAACTGCAAGCAAACGACACTTGTCAGTAGTGCTCAAAGCGGCATTGCAATTGTTATGGGTGGCCACCCTCATGGTGGCGACACGACCGTGTCGCTTGTCATCAGGAGCATGACTTGTTCGTCCCGTAATTTTTATTATAAATAATTACGTATTTAATAAATATTTACGGCATTTTAAATGTAGCAGACCTGTAGTTTTATTCATATTCAAAACGAAATATACGCCCTATATCTAAAAACTACATTAGATACATCAATAAAATGGACCAACATATTGGACTCCATATTAATAACAGCAAAATCACTTTTTGAAAGTTGTGTGGTATTTTATTGCGCCATACAATTTCGATATACAGCAAAATTGCTGCTTGGTTTTGAAAACGCAATTGTTGTAACTAGTATAAAACCCATGTTAAACCAATTTTAGAATAATTTCGTCAATGCTATTTGATGGCTGTTCAGTTTATATACATCATATTTTAAAATTGACTTTCTGCTACTTCAAATTAAATAGAAGGTGGTCAGTTGCTATTTAGCAGACCCATCCGATAAATGGCAGGAGTATAATATAGCACATTTTATAATAATTTACAATTTATAACAATGACTTTTTATAATTGTACCTGGTACAGATGAAGCAACTGTCCTGGTGTGACGTAACGCCTCACCTTGGAAAGGACGCCAAGCTTGCTGGCTGCATTTTTGGCCATGGTTTCAATGAATCTGCCGAAGTTCAGATTGGACGACAGGTCCATTCCAAGTAGGAAGACGGCTCTCGGTATAGATATATCACGAAAAGTCGTAGGTAGTGAAAGGGACTCCGTTTTGTAGAGAATAGACACGACTGCGTTTTAGTAGTGTTAAATTTGACAAGATTGGCATCGCCCTAATCGGAGACTGCCTTAAGTGTGAAATTCAACCGACTAACCATTGTCTCTCGACAAGACTGGATTTCTTCTCCACTGACCCTTGCATTGGTCAAGTACCTGTACACAACTACAAAAGGGCACCTGGAATTAACATATCATTGATATGCAGCAGACAGAGGGTTGCGGACAGTACAGAACCCTGAAGATCTATCGCCCGTTCGGAAGAGTAGCCATCTAAGACTACTCGAATCGAACGTTCGCTCAAGAAATCCGAAATCCAATTGCAAATTGTCAAATTGTCAGTGGGAAGCCCATAAGAGGGAAGCTTGCTTAAAAGGCTTGCGTGACAGACCCTGTCAAAGGCTTTAGAAATGTCTAAAGACACTGTAATGGCTTCGGCATGCCCTTCTATAGCCTCGCTCCATAAGCGTGAAGCGTACACAAGAAGATCCCCAGTAGATCGTCCTCTTCGGACTCCGTACTGGCGATCACTGAGGAGATCGTTGTTTTAAAGGTACGACACGAGATGATTGTTAAGTACACGTTTCATAGTTTTGCAAAATATGGAAGTGACTGAGATAGGTTGATAGGGTCAGCTTTACTTCCTTTTTTGGGCACAGGTTGCTCATTTACAAGCTTCCACGACCTGGGAACTACATCAGTTTCAAGTGAGAGTGTTTCAGGGCTTTTGAAAACAACCTCCAAATAGGGGTAAGTTGGGAGGTATCAGGAATATTCTTCAATGCAAACAATAAAAGTTTAATAATTACTGTTACATAATTATTAATTTAGACTTGTTTTATTATTATTTTTTATATATATTTTTTCTTTTTGTTTAAAATGATGAATAATGAATGTACTTGTTGTTGTTACGTAATTTCTTACCTATTGCCACGAAAATTGCGCTTGTCCAAACTCTTCTTCTTCCAATTCTTGATTATGCTGATGCCTGCTATCTGGATTTAACCGAAGAACAGCTCAACAAGCTCGAACGTCTACAAAACTTTTGCATCCGTTTCATTTATAGTCTGAGGAAATTTTATCATGTTTCCATTTATCGCAAGAAGCTGAAGTGGTTACCCATTAGACTTCGCCGGAATGCTCATATTCTTAATCTTCTTTATGGCATCTTATTCATTCCTCACACACCACCTTATCTTAAGGAGCGATTTGAATTCGCCCATCAATCCAACCCCCGACTTCTGCGCTCTTCTTCAACTCTCCAACTTAAGATGCCATTGCATACCTCCCAGTATTACGACAAGTCCGTTACTGTTCAGGCTATTCGTTTGTGGAACGCTTTACCTTTGTTTATTCAACAAGCGAAATTATTTAATATATTCAAAAATATGATAAAAGGACACTACCTCATTAGTGTGACTTGAACTACTTAGGTATATTTATGTTTTGAAATTATGTTTTACAAATGTTATATTTATAGCTGTAAGAATATATAGTAGTTTACGATATTCATACATATGTGTAAGAACGGACGGCTCGGTATCTGAGTTGTCCATATCTGGCGTGGGTTAACGGGCGAGGAGATTTTAAAAATAAAGTCGGAACAATGTAGCTCGAATCTCAATGTAATAATTTAGGTCAATAATAATTATGAACAGTACACGATACTCGCGATTAACTCGGATAAGAATCGACGTTCCACGTGTGGAATGCATACCGACCGCGCTCACGTTGACAACCACAATAACACTTTTTCACCGGTGACAGTTGAGCCCCTCTTCCAGTGTCCGGTGCTACGTTCAGAAATTAATCAGTCTTACTCGAATCGATTCAAATGAAATAAAATTAACATTTACAAGTCATACAAAATTATAAATTATATTCGTATTATTTTCTTATATTACTATTGTAGTCACATTTAAAATTATAATTAATTATATTATTATTACTTAACCAATGTGATAAGTTATATATTGATTGCTTGACGAGCAAATGCTTCAATCTACATCTAAGGAAGTTGTCCGAAGCGGAATCAACAATTTCAAGAGGCAGGCGATTATATACTGTCGGGTCCAATACATGTATTAACTTGCCCGTTTTGGACAAAATATGCTGTACGGGTACAATTCTGTGTTTATTACGTAACTCATAGTTACGTCCTTTCCCTCGTCTAGTGTAAGTTTCCAGGTGTTCTCTAGTGCAGACAGCCGCTTGGAAAGCCACGAGAGCAGGCAAGGTGAGTAAGCCGTACTGCTCGAAGTAATGCTTAGCTGACGTATGCTGTGGCACACTCGCAATTGCCCTCACACCTCGCTTCTGCATTCTGAACGCACGCTGCCAGTCAGCCGCGCATCCCCTGAACTCGACGCCACATTGTAAGAGCGAGTGCACGGTGGCGAAGTAACATGACCTAACCATGTCACTTGGCAGGGTCCACGATAGGCGCTGCAGAGCAAAGCATGCGCGGCTATGTCTACCGCACAGCACATCAACATGACAGTTCCAGGTCATAGTTTGATCCAAATGAAACCCTAAAAAGTCACTATTGGAAACTTGCTCCAATGGGGTTTATTCTACCATGACGCTCAGACTCCTGTAACTACGACCTGAGAGGTTTATATGTAAGTAGCAGGTCTTGGTCAAGTTTAGCATCAAACCGTTAATCCTAAATCAGCTCGTTATTTCTTAAGTTTAGTGAAATATGTTCATCTGTATGATAATTTAAATGTGCAATTTTTTTTCAGTCTTTCTAAAGCAATAAACAATTGAAACAAATATGGGAAGAATGATTAATATGTAACTACTACTTATAAAAGGTCTGATAATGCTAAGTGTTGTTAACGACATATCTGAAGTTGCTCATTTGTGGTCAGATTCTTGTACAGACAGACTAAACAAAAAAAACGGCTACCACCAATAAATTCTGAATTGTTTTCCATAAAGTAAACATTGCTTCCCTTTCATATTAATGTATCCCTGACTTTATCTGCTTGGACTCTATACGTGTATAATAATGTATAGTCCAACATTTATTTTTAAAATACAACTGTCATTTGTTATAAATAGTGAGTATTTTATCCTAATCAACAAATTACTTATCTGAATACTAAAAATTTTATTATACAAAGGTATTTAGTCATCATTGACTTAATTAAGTAAAATCTAAACGTCATTATTTTCGCGTGAATCATGTCATTTTCTCCGCGTAGAAAAAAAAACAACTCTTAATGTTTATCACGCCCTTCATGACTTAGACTGAATATAGGTACGACAGATTTCTTTAAAAATATATCTCGGTGTTGATCTTATATGGTTATACCAGGAGAGTAAAACATATTTTTGCCAAAGTCATTGAATTCTGCACATGAATTTCTGCATGAAACACAATCAAAAAATAAAATAATAAAACTACTTGCAAAAAAGTATTTTCCAGTTTTGTCATCCACATTAGTCCTCTGAAACCTTTTTTTTTTTTCAAAGTATCTTTAATGCACAGAATCGACCCCACTAAATTATTAGTTCTGTCCATGCACAGAATATGAATAAATAAAAGAGATTGATAATCACACGCAAGTAGTACAACTCTATGTTATAATGTATCTTTTAGGGTACTGAACTCCAATTTCGCAAAACCGATGTGCACTTGGTCGGCTTTTTGTAACGCTTTAATGTATCGTACGCATTAAGGGTCATTAATATAATATATATCGTAAAAATATAAGGGCAATAAAAAGTATAACAACCATTCATCGTAGTCCGGAAGACAGCATTCCGGGGACACGAGGCCGGCGATTTTTTACTGCGGCAAAACTGTGCGGAAGCATTGCTCAAAAGCGTGTTATGCACAGGTCATTAAGCCGCCCTCTTCTGCAAATGGGAACAACACAATATTTATTTATTACTGCACGCTTTGAAGAGATGCGCGCGGCCGCGGCCCCATGACGTTCCGTGCTGCAACCCACGCGCGGAGGTTGCAGCCTTTCCAGCGGAAAGACGGCGTCATTAGCCCTTAGGTCACGGTGTGCTCCGTCGCCTGAAACCCGAGAATAACCTAACTAATACCCTCCGCCTCGCTTGCCTCATTACAAAATTTATAGATAAGCCATTGACTTACAAATAAACACTCTATTTCTGTTTTCAGTCTGTAAAAAAACCACCGGCTCGCGTAATTCGCAGTCGTCGCTTAGCTTGCAGAGTGCGACTTACCGCGTGTTTTTAATAATTCTATGGGTGATTAAACTCAGTTGATTATCTTTTCAAATTCAAATGTATCTTTATTTCATAGGTAAGTAAATTACACTTGAACATCTAAGCAGGCGGTTACTTTAGCACTAATTAGGAGTACATTTTGCGGTAATTAAAGTGAATTTCGAAAATCGATTACGACGATACGACGCTGTGTGTGTGACCGGAACCTGCAGAAAGCTTTTGGGAATTTGGATAGTGGTGATACTGTGAACTTTTGCACTTCGGCTGTTCCTAACCTTTTTCGAAAGTTAACAATTGGACTGGAATTTTGCATTGACGTTTTCCTACAGTCAAGTTTTGAATTTCTCGTTCCGAAAAATGACTTGTCGATTGTATGCTTTTGTATTATCCGTAGGTAGGTTTAAATAAAAAAAAGTAGCTACTGAAGGGCAAGGATTTTGTTTTTGAAAAGCACAATTTAAAGAGAGGGGGGATAGGTTCTTGTATTTGCCACTTGCACTATACAAAGTTAATTACAGGTAGCATTCTAGTTTTAAGACAGAATGAATAAACTATTGTAATCTTAAAGTTCACAATATCTATTTCAAAATAAAAACATAGTAGCGCGTTTAAATCATTTATGTGCCGAGTTGCGTCGCCTCAGCTCAGGGAGCTTAACAAAGCAACCTGTAAAAATTTAAGTAATTTTAGAGATTTTACGGTTTGTTAATGAGACAATTTTTCTTCTCGGAAGGGAGAATAGTAATTTGCTGGCGCCACACCACACACCGGGCAGCAAACTTAGCCGCACTTAAATGTATATTTTACGTGAGGTTTTTTGCGCTTTCGCCGAACAAACAAACAAACAAATGAACATAGTATGTATTGGCCGTAATTAACAACTTCTAATTTCAATAGCAATATAGCAGTGATATAGATATTCACTTTAATTGTTCTACGATCTTCTAGCGGAATTACTGCTACTGGTCCACTGTGTCGAAAAAAACCGCTATAATTTTTTTATTAACGCTCCGACCGCGAGCAGCTTTTGTGGGCAACTCGTCCTCTTCAAACATTCATTGCTTGGACTGCAGCTTCGTGAGAGGATCGTAGCTGTAGATCCAAGATTCGTCAGTTATAAGGATGTTTTGCGGAGTTCCTCTTTCGAACTTTTCTAACGTAAATTTGCACCAATAAACAAGATGAAATTTTAGCTCTGCAATGAGAGAATGAGGTATCCAACGAGAAGCAACCTTCCTAACTTCCAGGATCACAATCTTCAGTTCCGCCTGAATATCCCGACGTGAAATATGTCTATTCTCCCGCAAAAGCCACTCTACTCTAACGAAGTTTTCACGAGTTATCTACTGCAGTCGGTGGTCGGTCGGATCTCGGTTCACAGTTTAAATTCTCCAATCCAATAAATAACTGTTGTAAACGCAGTAGCAGACTCTTCGACAAATCTGCAAAATGTAATCTCTACAAAATTCTCTCATGTCAACAGGCTCATTTAAAACTTAAATTACCAATTTTCTGCATTATTGTATTTTACATTCATCGTCGATTGTTACATCAACAAAACGCATACTTCCCGATATGGTGGAAAATAGTTATTTGTTATGCGAGGCTGCACAGTTGTTCCGGTTGAAAATTGGTTTGAGATGTGTTTAGGAGTCCTTAATCATAGTCAAAACTTTCCTTTCGCCATTTTTGAATGTGGCTGCCATACAAATATTTTTCGCAGCAGATAGTAATTTGCTCTAATTCGACTGAAAATCGACATTTCGGGGTCTCTATGGGTGTTTAATAATAATTTGCAGTCAAAATTTGTTTCTCACGATTTTTTAATATGGCTGCCATACAAACTTTTTGACAGTAGATAAAAATTTACTCTGATTCGACTGAAAATGTCGCTTCAATCATAATTTGGGGTAAAAAATTTGTTTCCGCCGTTTTTCGATTTAGCCGCCGTAAAAGTGTACTTTTTTCGATAGGTATAATGAGCTAATGAAAAAACGTGCTTTGCTCGGGTAAAAGTTGGCACGTAATAATTTCTAGGATTGCCTGACAATAATTTGTGGTCAAAATCTATTTTAGCAATTTTTAAATACGGCCGCTATTAAAGTCAAAGTCAAAGTCAAAGATTATTTATTCCATAGGTAAAAGAAATTTACACTTGAAAACGTCACATTTAAGCTACTGGTCGTTCACTACGCTGACCTCCCTGAGAAGAACGAGCAAGAAACTCTAGGGATTGCTCTTTTCAAATAAACTTAAATGCTATGGAATACACTTTGAATCAAATTTGTGTGGATTCTGGAGCCATGTCGTCTTTCCATACATCTTTATCTAACACGTAGTCTTCAATTTTGTAATATGATTTTTCGATCAAAATATTTTTAACGTAGTTTTTAAACTTAGGAAATGATAAACTTAATATATGCTCCGGAAGCTTGTAAAAACGTATACAGTTCCCCATAAAAGAGTTGTTTACCTTGGTTAAACGAAATCGTGGTACCATGAGTTTGGACTTAGCTCTAAGGTTAATATTACGGATATCTTCTTTCTTATTGAAATTATGTATATTTTTACGGGCATATAAAATATTTGAGTAAATGTACTGTGATGCCACAGTCATGATACCAGTCTCCTTAAACTTTTCTCTGAGAGATACCCGAGAGCCTAGACGGTACACAGAACGAATTATTAGGACAACACTATGTAGTCCGTTGCTTAGCGACCAGCTATTGTTTTGTCAGTGTTGTATTGTAAGAAAAATTGATATTGAAGTATACACTTATTATCGTCAAAGGTTCTTTATTTTAAACTATATATCTCCTACCGCTTTCTCTACTAACATGGTAGCAGAGATTTAAAGATACAGTGTGAATGTAAATAAGTTTTATTTCTGGGAACATGACAGATGAGTTACTAGACCAAGTCATGCGATACAAAAGCTCTAAAGAGGTATGGGATGAGCTAGAACGTCTATATTGTGGAAGTAGCGAAGATAGAAGCTATGACCTATGTCTTAAGTTGTTTGATTACACAAAGGATCCTGAGCATGATATAAGAAAGCACATATCTACGTTGAAAAACATTTGGCATGATTTAAACGGCCAATTCGACACGAATCTGCCGGAAATATTGCTGATATGTAAAATTCTTGGCACTTTGCCCAAAGATTACTTTGCTTTCAAATCAAGCTGGCTCTTAGTAACAAAAAACGATCGGACAATTGACAACCTAACCTCACAGCTTAGTGCTTATGAAAAAGCCTTGGCAAGTAAAGAAGAAACAGAGAATTCTGAAGAAGTGTTAACAATAAAAACACAGAAGAAAAGAAAAGTTTTCAAATGCAATTATTGTGGACAAACTGGACATAGTGTTCGTAAATGCCAAAAGTGGATTAACGATGGACGTCCACCAAAGTCATCAAATGATGATAAGAAACCAAATGTAAACCTGACAGTGTTAGCTATAGAAGCTGGATTACCAATAGATAAGACAAACTGGTACGTCGATAATGGTGCGACAAGCCACGTCACAAACAGCGGTGATTTCTTCGAAAGTTTTGAACACTTTTAAAATTTACATACGGTGACTGCTGCAAATGGACAAACCATTGAAGCTATCGGAATAGGCAATATTAGAGCTGAAGCCAATGTCAATGGTAAAATTGAGCATATATTGCTAAAGGATGTTTGGTATGTTCCAAAGATTAAAAGAAACTTATTCTCAGTACTCTCTGCACACGATAACTCATCTGCAAGTACGTTGGAGTCTACGCCGAAACAATGCGTACTAAAAGTAAATGGAAATACCAAAGTAATTGGAACTAGAGAGATTAAAGGAGGACTATACAAGTTAAATATAAAATGTGTAACCCCTAATAATCAAGAAGTCAATCAGTTACTGTCTAATCCATTACAAGTGTACCATGAAAGGTTGGCACATCAGAATAAACGACATGTGCGTCAGTTAATTGAACAAGAGTTTGGGTTAAAAGTTGAGAGTAGACAATCTGACATTTGCGAGGGCTGCATCTGTGGAAAAGCTCATAAGCAATCTTTCGGTAAAAGGATTAGAGCCACTAAACCTGGTGAACTAATTCACACTGATATTTGCGGACCTTTTCCATATTCGATTGGCAATAAGTTACGATATTATATTCTATTCAAAGACGACTATACACGCTATCGCTATATCTACTTTCTTAGTCATAAGTCTGAAGCAGCTTCAAAGCTTAAGCTATTCCTGCAACAAGCTAAAGTTGCGACACACACTGTCAAAGAAATGTTGAGTGATAATGGTGGAGAGTTTACAAGTATTGAATTCAAAAATATCCTAGCTCAATGCGGCATAAAGCAAAGATTTACAATGCCTCATACTCCCGAACAAAATGGATCTGTAGAGCGTGAGAACAGAACTGTAGTAGAAGCAGCTCGTGCTGTCATGCATGCACATGAGAAAATTCCTGATGGCCTATGGGCAGAAATAGTTGATGCGACAGTCTACGTGTTGAATCGCACAGGGCCGACTAGCGTGTCAGGAAAGTCTCCTCATGAGCTATGGTTCGGAAAGAAGCCAGCGATAAAACATCTTAGAATTTTAGGCTGCACATGCTATGCCCACATTCCTAAAGTAAATCGCAAGAAGCTTCAGGAAAAAGCTCAAAAAGGTATACTAATTGGTTACGAAGGTGATGAGGGCTATAGAATTTGGGATAAAGAATCATCCAAACTG
Organism: Hyposmocoma kahamanoa; assembly: GCF_003589595.1. NCBI lineage: Eukaryota > Metazoa > Arthropoda > Insecta > Lepidoptera > Cosmopterigidae > Hyposmocoma > Hyposmocoma kahamanoa. The sequence continues at coordinate 24,597,090 of NW_020654748.1, forward strand.
ATTAGATCCAGAGACGTGACATTCGAAGAGATTCCGCTACTGGGAAAATCTAGGGATGAACCTGAACCAGAAAAGCCAACACCTAACCTACGTAAAAACCACAACTTTTCTTTTCCAAGTCTCTCAGCACAAGTCGAAAAAAACGATTTCGAGACAACTGTTGAACGGAATGTAGTGATTGAAGAACAAAACGAAATTACTGAAGACGTTTCTTCGTCAATGGCACGTTGTGAGACAGATGAAGAGACTGGTGATAATCCAAACGAGTCGTTGTTCGAATCAGCTCGCTCCGAAGAAGACAATGAAGAACTCACTGAAATTAATGAACCTGATGATCCTGAGTTAACCAATGAGGAAACTGAAAGACATCGGATGTCATTACGAAACAGAGAGAATCTTAAGCCACCTGTAAGGTTCGGCGATTACATCATGGCGCTCGAAGCTGATAGTATATTTGAACCGAAAACCTTCAAACAGGCGATGTCATGCAGAGATATACTCAAAATACAAGGAAAAATATATTAAAGTAAAGCGTAGAATATTTAGTACACGAAATAACAATGAATTTAGAGAAAGTGTATTAGCCCATAACTGGCATAGCTATGGTATCAATTGTTTTCTGAAAAACTTCAACAAGTGTTTTACAGGAAGCTTTAAAAAGATCCAACGGAAATATAAAGTCAACATTGACAACCAAATTAGGTGGGTCACAAAGGGTATACGTACGGCAAGTAATATGAAACGGTTTCTAATGCCGTATACCGTATACCGTAAATAAGTTGACTCACGATATTAGTCTAGTTAAGTACAAAAATAATTATATACGTATTTTTAGGAGAACCTTAAAAAACGCCAGAAGATTGGCAGCACAGTCCGAGTTGCAAAAGTGTAAAAACAGTACTAAAACAATCTGGAAGATAGCTAACAGGCACAGAAACAAAGTAACTACTAAAAATAGAGATAAAATTGAGTTAAAGGTAGGGGATAGAACCATTGTCAACGAACAAGAAATCGTTGATACTTTCTCCGAAAAATTTGACTTTGGAAGTTCTCCTTTTTCCTCTGACCCTTACCCTGATCTTGACCCTGATCGAGCTACATTTTCGCCTTATAGCAACTTAGATGCTTCCATTGAAGACATGACCTGGACCCCCATTACCCCTTTTGAGGTACGGTCAATTGTCAGAAAGATGGAGCGAAAGAAATCCAATGGGTATGATGAAGTGTAAATTGTGATTATTCAGGATAATCTAGACATCCTGGCTGATCCACTTTCGGTACTCTATAATCAGTGTTACAATTTTGGTGTTTTTCCTGAACAATTGAAAATAGCAAAGATAGTTCCCATACTTAAAAAAGGTTCGAAAAATGATCCAAAAAACTACAGGCCCATATCTTTGCTACCAGTGTTAGCAAAAATTCTCGAAAAGCTCATGAAAGTTCATCTACTTCGTCATCTTGAAGGCAATAATATCTTAAACGGACGACAATTTGGATACCAGAATAATAAGGGTACAAAGGACGCGGTGAATACTCTAATTGACGATGTTGTGGGGTTCTTAAATCAGAGAAAAAAAGTAGCTGGACTCTTTTTTGATCTGAGTTCAGCATTTGATACAGTGAACCACATGGCTTTAGCGCAGAAATTGGAACTCTATGGTGTGCGGGGTAAGGCGTTGCAACTGTTTTAGTCATTTTTAAATAACAGACGTCAATTTGTAGAGATAGATGGTGTTGAGTCTGGGGAGCTGTTACAATACAAATCAAGGCTAGTTCAGATAAAAAGAGGTGTACCACAGGGCTCAATATTGGGTCCAATTTTGTTTATTTTGTTTACAAATGACTTAATTAAATTTATTGAGGACCAGTTTACGGGTGTGAAGTTAGTCGTTTTTGCTGATGATACCAATGCTATTATATCAGCCGAAAATATTTTAGATCTAGAGCTCAAAGCTAATCAAGTCGCCTTAGCATTTGACTATTGGTTCAAAAGCAACGATCTCATCGTAAACACTAGTAAAACAAACGCTTTATTGTTCCGAACAACACCGAGAAACCGCGAATGCATCGACATCAGAATAAATAATGAGGTTGTACCAACTGTAGAGTCTGTAAAATTTTTGGGAGTTCATATTGACTCTTACCTGAATTGGAAAGTCGAGATAAGCAAATTGGGAAATAAAATCAGCTCAGCTTGCTATGCTCTTCGATCCCTACGGGACGAAGTCTCCATCAATAATTTAAAAATGGTTTATCACGCTCTTGTAGAGTCTCACATAAGATATAGCATCAGGTTTTGGGGAAACAGCTACGAATACAATATTAACAGGGCCTTCACCTTTCAGGAAAGAGCTATTAGAACTATGGTCGGAATTCCTCCCTGGGAGTCCTGTAAACTCTAGTTCGGTAAATTGTCAATATTTACAGTCCCTTGTCTGTATATTCTGGACTTATTGACTGCCGTTACTAGGTGTTCCTCTGAATATGGTGAGGAGACAGAGTCGAGACGACTTGGGACTAGGAGGAAAGAAAGACGTGGTGTTATAGCACCAAAGTTGGACATAGTCAAGCATAGTCCTAGGTATCAATCGGCTAAAGTATTTAATAGTCTCCCTATGTGCTTAAAAATAGAACAGGACCCTATTGCTTTCAAAAGGTCGTTGAGGCGTTTCTTATTGGAAAAAGCATTTTATCATGTAGACGAATTAGTTTGTAATGTAGTTAAGTGACATTTAAAAATAATGACATATCATTTATATCTGAACCTAATTTCTGTTTTTAATTATTTATTATTATTTTGTTATATTTGATCGAAATCTATTAGAAATTTTGATTGTACTTAGACATATTTTATTGTATAGACATTAATTTAGTTTATGTCATGCTTCTTTTCCGACACAATGTTTTTTTTTGTTATGGAATAAATAAATAAATAAAGATAAAGAGAAATGGCAACAAACTATCGAAAGTGAACTAAACTCACTAAGAGAAAATAAAACTTGGGAGGTAGTCGAATTACCGAAAGGCAGGAAAGCAATTCCTTGTAAGTGGATATTCAAAGTTAAGACTAACCCTGATGGCTCTGTAGACAAATACAAAGCTCGGCTAGTCATAAAAGGGTACTCGCAAAGAAAGGACATAGATTTCCATGAAACTTTTAGTCCTGTTGCCAGAAGCAGCACTATAAGAGCATTGTTGAGCATTGCTGCGAAGGATAAGCTAAAATTAGCACAATTTGACGTCTCCACAGCCTTTCTTTATGGAACTTTAGACGAAGAAGTCTATATGAAACCGCCTGAAGGTTATACTGGTGAAAAGCATGTCTTCAAGTTGAAGAAAAGCTTATATGGGCTTAAACAAGCCCCACTATGTTGGAACAGATGCATCACAGACTATATCATGAAGACAGGCTTCAAACAAAGCCAATATGACCCTTGTCTCTTCGTAAGGACAAGAGGGAAAGAGAAAATAATTCTAACCCTATACGTTGACGATGGTCTAATGGCGTCTTCAAGCGAGAAAGAGGCTAACTGTTTTCTAGAAGAAATGAGAGCACGTTTCAAAATAACAGTGAAACCAGCAAGCTATTTCCTTGGGATGGAGATAAAAAGGAACTCCGACGGCTCCATTCTTCTCCATCAGAAGGCATATATTGCACGTGTACTAAAACTGTTTGGCATGGAAGACTCTAAACCGGTGCCAACGCCGATTCTGAAGCCAAGTAATGTCCAAATAGATAGAGAAGTTGCTATAACTTTCCCATATCGAGAAGCAGTTGGTACCTTAGCATATTTGATGACAGGTACAAGGCCAGACATAGCCTATGCTGTTAGCGTGGCATCTCGTAATTTAGAAAAGCCAACAAAGGAGGATATACTTAACGTCAAAAGGATAATGCGCTATCTTAAAGGAACGATAGATGAAGGCATTATCTACAGACCGGATAAAGTCCTCAAGTTAGAATGCGATAGTGATGCTGATCATGGAGGTTGCATGGAAACTGGAAGGTCAACCTCGGGCATTTTATGCATGTACGCAGGAGGCCCGATATCATGGAGTAGCAAACGGCAAAATACCGTGGCCATCTCCTCCACCGAGGCAGAAATTGTAGCTGCGAGTGAAGCCGCCAGAGAAATCATTTGGCTAAAAAGCATTTACAAAGATATTACTAATGAAGAATGTCAAGCATCCCTGAATGTGGATAACGAGTCTGCCATCAGATTAGCTAAGAATCCGCCCGAGTTCCACCAAAGAACAAAGCATATTAGGATTCGATCTTTCTTCATACGAGAATGCATTCAAGATGGGAGCATTAGTATATGTTACGTGCCTGCCACTAAACAGATTGCTGACATCCTCACCAAACCACTTTATGGGCCCAGAACCGAGACGCTGAAGAAGATGGCTGGTGTTTCAAAGAGAGGTGAATATTAGGACAACACTATGTAGTCCGTTGCTTAGCGACCAGCTATTGTTTTGTCAGTGTTGTATTGTAAGAAAAATTGATATTGAAGTACACACTTATTATCGTCAAAGGTTCTTTATTTTAAACTATATATCTCCTACCGCTTTATCTTTAACACGAATTGCTCGTTTTTGCAATACAAATATGGTTTGAATATCTGTCGCTTTACCCCACATGAGAATCCCGTAGGACATTATACTATGGAAGTAACTAAAGTAAACTAGTCTAGCAGTACTAACATCGGTAAGCTCACGTATTCTGCGGACTGCGTATGCAGCGGAGCTTAATCTGATAATAATTAATAATTAAAGAGCTATTTACTTTATTTTTTTTAAAAACATAAAGGCCGAGGCCGTAGGCCGAGGTCCAGCGCAGGTCGAAGCCCGAAGCGTCCGCACGCCACCGTAGAAGAAAATGTACTTAAAGTTTATTAAAAACAGAAACAAAAAGTAAGAAACGAAAGTACAGGTACATCCTACTATTAGTGCACGAGCATGAAATACGGACAAATCAAAAAAAGGCGCCAAAAACAAGTACCTACACTTAAATTTATAATTTCAATCTAAAACTAAACTAATAAAAAAAGACTACATAAAATCCAAAAAAAAATGTAATGACTGCGGTTCGCTACGATCATTTTCTTTGAAACAAGCAATCAAATTTTTCATTACAATTGACGCTATAGTCGTCACCAAATAAGAGGCCAAATTTGACAGCGAAAGAAGGCGATAGTATGTAACTTTGAATACCATCAACGAAACAATAAACAAACAATTACTAGCATAATTGAATTTTAAAGAATACATAAATATTATTGAAACATTATTTATTATGACGAAACTAATTTGAAGTACTGCTCGTAGGAATTACAATATAAAATGCAATTTTGAGTCACTCCGAAACGTCCTGAATACAGTTACAAGCAATTTTTTTTAAATAATAGTGTTGTAAGCAATTAATCGCCGTATTTCACTGAGACACTTCGATTCCTAGGAAAAAATATTGACTTATTAAATATTAAAAGAAAAAGATATAAAACAGATGTATTTTAAATAATTATGTATATAACATCTCTGACCACACCTATTGCAAATAAATGTATAATTTATCAAATTTAAGAGCCCCGTTGCGCTTGGTTATTTTTGGTGTATTTTTCTTGTGACTCGGCTTTGCTCTTAGACTGTTCCTGTTTTCTAAATTATGAACATTATTTGAGATTGTTAATTGCTGACATTGACAACTTTTAACCACAACAACTCTGACCGCGAGTTCGTATGGAAAGAGAAGGAGCTCCATGGGAGGTTCTTCAAGGTACTCCACGAGCCTTATATGGACCGTAAAGTCTCCCTACATTGGCTGCGTTTCGGAGACCTCTTTGGGGAAACCGAAAGTTTTGTCTGTGTAATACAGGATCAAGTTATCAAGACGCGGAACTATCGGAAATATATCCTAAAGGACGGCACAGTAGACATTTGTCAGGCATGTGGCCTTCCCGGAGAGTCACTCAAGCGTATTGTTTCTGGTTGTTCCGCTCTTGCTAACACTGAGTACTTGCACAGACACAACCAGGCAGCCAAAATATTACACCAAGAGCTCGCTCTGAAGTACGGACTAGTGCGACAGAGGTTGCTACATAACAAATATTCACCGGAGCCAATAATCGAAGATGACCGCACCAAAATCTATTGGGATCGACCCATTATCACGGACAGGACTATTCTTGCGAATAAGCCTGGTATTGTGATATTGGATCGATCGCAGTCGAGGGTATTTCTTGTGGACGTCACCATCCCGCATGACGAGGGTCTCGTGAAAGCTGAAACCGAGAAACGTCGGAAGTATCTCGACCTGGCGCACGAGATTACTGACATGTGGGATGTGGCCTCCACTGAAATAATCCCAATTGTTTTATTCGCAAATGGGTTAATTCCAGTCAGCCTTTCTAACAGCTTGAGGCGGTTGAATTTCTGTGGCGTGTCGCTTCCAGCACAAATGCAGAAGGCGGTCCTGCTCGATACGGCACGTATTGTTCGCCGGTTCTTGAACCTGAGTCCCTGACCCCGGCCGACTGTGCCATTGCCGGGAAATACCGCCTCTCTCATTTAAAATTTCAAAATTAATCTTTTAGGCCTTGGGAGAGGCGAGAGTCTAAAATAGATACACTCTTTCGCACAAAACGGGCACCTGAAAGGAAACCCGAAGGAAATTTACATTCTAAAGTCGATTTGAGATAATTAAATGAAATTTATTTCTTGGACTTAGTCTGTATACTTATAATCGTGTAAATTAATGCGCGTGAAGTGAATTCGGGCAATTGAAAGAAAAAAAAACGATGGTTTCTTTAAAACCGATGTACACGCCCAAACAATGTAGTAAAAGAAGTGGTCGGCAATAAAGACAAGATTTTTTTTTTACTTTTTTTAATTAAATAAAGTTACAAATGTAAAAACCTAATAACGAGTGTGACCTCCTCTTGCCAAAATCACAGCTTGAATCCTTCTGGGCATGCTTTTCACGATGTTTATAATAACGTTTTGAGGAATACGTTCCCACTCTTCTGCAATGACTCTTTTTAGCTCCCTGATGTTTTGTGGAGCAGGTTGCACTGATCTTACCCGTTTCTTTAGAACATCCCAGACATGCTCAATTGGATTGAGGTCAGGACTTCGAGCTGGCCAATCTAAACGACGGATCCCAACTTCTTGCATGTACGCTTCCACGTCGCCAGAACGGTGCGGGCGAGCATTGTCGTCCATAAAAATGGAATCTTCCCCAAGTGCAGTCAATGTGGGTTGTGCATATGGAATTAGGATTTCCATTATGTACCGGTGTGCATTTAATGTTTCATTTTCTATGAAAACTAACTCCGTACGCTCCGTCGAATTAATTGCTGCCCAAAACATAACGGAGCCTCCGCCATAAGGAGTGATTTCTTCGAAACACACTTCCGCATAGCGTTCCCGTGGTCTTCGCAGCACTCGCCGGCGTTGGTCCTCTCCACACAAAGAGATTCTAGCTTCATCAGAAAACAATACTTTATTCCAGTCCTCCAGAGTCCATGAAGCACAGTTCCGAGCAAACTGAAGTCGAGCAACACGGTGCTCACGGAGTAATTTAGGGCCCCGAGCTGGGCGGTAACTCCTGATATTGGCAGCCAAAAGCCTCCTCCTGACCGTCCACAAGCTAACTTCTACTCCTCTTACTTCTTCAAGGCTCTTCTTCAGGTCCACACTTGACGCCTTACGATTCCGCAACGCCTGACTCACCAAAAAGCGAACCGGGTTTTCTTTTGACCGAACCGATCTCTTGATACCGTTGCCAAGTCCTCTGAACAGTTGAACGACTCACATTTAGCCGCTGAGACACGTAAGTTTGCGAACAACCTTCTTCAAGTAGGGCTATAATTTTACCGGCCCTTATCACTTTATCACTCATATCAAAAAGTGGTATTTAATGTAAAAAGAAAGATTAAATTGTTTAATTTGCAGAAAATATCCAAAAAGTTTTAAAATATCGTAATCAGTTAAAAATCGTTTCAGCAATTCGCGCCATTAGTAAAGCAATTTGAGAATAATCCACAATAATCATTATTTTTCTTTTATTAATTTCAAATTTTAAATTTGGAACGTAAAGAATCATGCCAGGATGCTTCAAATAACTTGCCAATATATCGTCAAATTAATAAAACCTATTTCTTGCTCTTCTTCATTGAAGTAGAGAAAAAAAATCTAAATTTTTTTTTGCAAAAGAGTTTATAATAATAATAATCATAATAATCATAATAATAATAATAATAATAATGAAACTTACAATTTACAATTGTCAAGTAAGAATGAGCAAATTAAAACTATATCTGACATTGTAGCGACAACTGAACATGACATTTCATGGAAATTGACAATTGCATAAAATGTCATCATCAACATCGTCTTTTCATTTGATCCACTTCCGTGGGGTATTGCAACTACTGCCACTGCCGACGACCGCCATAATTTTTATATTATTTTTGCAAAACTTTTGCACAGATTGTTATAGGAGGTGTGGCTATAGAATGAGTTAGCTCAGCTATGAATCTTGGGTTACAAATGGATAGTGAGCTGCGCTTTGAAAATCATGCATTGGACGTCTCACGCTCTTATTTCTATCGCCTCAAAGTTCTGTACAATTTTAGATCTTATATCAGCCAGGCTCTGAGAGTTCTGCTTTGTGAGGCACTGGTATTGTCTAGGCTGAACTATTGCATCACGGTGTATAGTGGCTGTCTCAAAAAAAGCTCGAAAATACTGATCCAGCGAGTGCAAAATTCTTGTGCTCGCTATTGTTTTCGAATTCCTCCTCGCACACATATCAAGCCCCATCTAAACAAATTCGGCATTCTGAAAATGGAGGCCCGTCGGAAGCTATATTTGGCCTGACTAATGTTTGATATGGTTAAAACCCGGAAACCTGATTATCTATACCACAAGATTAATTGGTCACAACGTGTAAGGGGGGATAAGTTCCGATTAGTTTCTAAAAATGTTATTAACATCCCAAAACACAGAAAGACTGCTTTTCGCGGCGGTTTCAGGTATCGCGCCAGCAAGTGTTGGAATGATATTCCTCCTCCATTGCGTGACATCAATAATAAAAAACGATTTAAGCGTGAATACAAAAAACATCTTTTGTCAGAGCAGATGTGTCTCGCTACATAGATATTTCCCTAATCAATGCGTTTGATACCTGTAAACCTAAATTTCCGTACCTATACATACTCATATTTGGTGGCTGTTATTATTATTTAATATTATGTTTGTAAATTAACATTATTATTTATATTGCTTACCTTCATTACTTACACTATTTACATTGTTAGCTTTACATCTTACACTTTTGCTTGATATTTATATGTATAGTATTTAGAGTTAGGTATATATATTAACGTGTGATGCACTTTGGTGGCATGGCTTACTGGGCTGCGTTCGCTCACCATATGGTACTGGCAGAAAACCAGCACTGTTTGACTTCTCTCGGTCTACAGTATTTATGCTGAGTCAGGGCCATTTCAGCACAAACTGTAGTCATAGGTACATTAAAATTTTATCAGTTGTTATAGTATTTGTTTGTTTTTCTCACAGTATTTGTTTTTCTCGCAATATGTGTTTTATATAAATGTGTATAAAATTAATAATGAATGTTCTATGTCCTTTTACGTTATACTCTGTGAAGTGATTGTAAATGTTTTGTTTCTATTTGTATTTGTGTGGAATAAATGTGTTATCTATCTATCTAAAACTGTAACTGGCCCATCTCCAGAGATCGCCATTAAGGAAAAATAATAATAACATTTGCTTCAACGAGAAATGATGGTATTTAAAATGTATTTAAAAAATATAAAATAAAGGTGAAGCCTTATTATAAGATACCGAAAAGCGTATTTTTATTAAGTTTGTCTACTCCTGTATGTACTTTAATCTGTCAATTATAGTTTCATAAATCACAAAGGCTTGTTCTTAATTCTGAAATCTATTGTCTATGGTACTCGTTACTGAACTGAAAAATCCCATGATGGATCTGTTATGTCCCTGATTAGTTCTGTACACGGTACTATAAAGAGTTTCAAGAAAAGAACGTCCCATTTTTGCTAATTAAAATATCAAATAAGACGCTACTCAAACGCTGTACTGCCTCCTGGGCGTCGATTCAGAACTTTACGATAACTCAGTTGTCGACCGATTCGATTTCATATCGTATGATTTCTTTTCATTTTTATTCACAGCACCCGAATCGAACGTCAAATTGTCTTATTCGAAACCGAACTGAAATGACGTCACTCCGTACAATTACTCGAACATTTCGACGGACAAAGGATACAAACGTTATTCACAACACAGTTATCGAATGAAAGTTACCGAACACGAACGTTCTATTGTTTACAAAGCCAGAATTAATTAATATGGAAATCTCTTATTATGTTAAATAAAGTCTGGATTTTATTCAATTTTATTAATTTATTTTAATACAAGGCTAATGCATTCCTATATTTTAGGACTTTAAAGTCTTAAAAATGTTATAATTTGATTTTCGTTTTTCTTGTAATCTATTTTACCGACTAACTCCGTAAGCGCTGTTGGATAACGATATCGTATCCGAATCCGAATCGAACGTTTAACGCGGAATATTCTGAATAGCCCAGACAGCGCCCTTCGATTCGAGAACGATATCCAATCTAACGGTTCGGTTGAAATATCCCTATTGGATAAAGATAAAATGTACCGTTCATTGTTTAAGTTTAAAGTTATTGTGTCTGACAGTACCTGAAGTGTATAAAATGCGAAAATTCACGAATGTAGTAATTAAACTTTTTAGACAATATGGTAATTGTTGAACTGACAATAGAAAGTTATATTTTGCGAAACTCAAAACATCCGTGGAGAGCAATACAAACGTATTTGGAGAGGGATCGCTTTTGAGAAATATTTGATCATGAGAGGAGACAATTTGCCTGGCGAGGGTTTATCCGAGATTTGCAAAAAAATTTGTTGACGTTATTAACAGAGGTTTGAGGATTGAGATCAGATGAAGTTATTAGTTCAGGAGGTGATGAGTTTGATTTTGAAGTTATATTTTGCGAAACTATATGCTTTGCGAATAATGTAGAGGACCCTACAACTTTGCATAATTTGCTATAAAATGTATTAAATGTTCTAAAAATATAAAATATGCGAAACGATATGAAACTCAAGTAATTTATAATTGATTCTAAGCCCCATTTATACCTTTTATAACTTTGAATAATGTATTTGCAACTTTAAGTTAAAAAGCGTGATACATTTGAGATGCCCTCTATCGTTGATTCGGTGAAATAATAAGCTCCTCCACTAGTGTAATATTATTGCCCTCCGGGGCGTTGCGTTGGACATGAAGTACGCCATCTCATGGATTAGTTATGAACTTAGTTGCTTAGTGTAGTAATATCACCTAACTCGTGCGACCGGAGCGCCACCGCTACGTGTTGGTACTCATTACACATCAGAGATGGCAATGGCAATAAAATAACTGAGAAGTTTTATTTCTAGACAAATATCGCTCATGGACATTTAATTAGAGGACCTTAGAAAGTTTTAACCCCTAGAGTTTCTTGATCATTCTTCTCAGAGGAATCTGCCTTACGAATGAGCATGAGAGTTTATAACTTACTTACCTATGAAATAAATATTATTTGACTTTGACTTTGTACGCTAAAAAAAGATAAATAAATAAATAGATTCTTTGAAAACTATGTTTATTTCTTTTGTTATTCTATTTATACGCAATCTGCGATATTACTTTTTTCACACCTTTGGCCATAAGTGATCAGCGACGCTATATAATAATAATATAGAGGTATAATATCCCACCACTGGGCACAGGGGTCATCTCACAATGGTAGGGATTGGCTGCGGTTCCCATGAGGGCTCAGTGCGGATTGGGAACTTCAAACACATGATTTGTTTCAATCAACACAATTTGTTTTGCAGACGTGTGCACGTGTGAATTTCAAATTAAATTTCACACATAAATTCTGAAAACTCAGCGATGCAAGTCCTAATTCGAATCCTGGATCCTCTGTTTGAGAGGCGATAGGTAAAAGCATTAGGCTACAACACCTTTTTTATGAACAAAACATAATGTTTGTTTTATTGCGTAAAGAAAACCTCACTTAATTTAGTTGCTCCACTTTCAGATTTCGATCCATATTTTAGATCTGAATAAAAAAGCTATAAAAATTTCCAAACTCTTCTCACTCAGGCGTGGGCAACCAAGTTGTTTGACGATCTATTCCTTTAGATGGGCCTCACTCGTAGGGCGCACCTTGGCATTTCGTCGGTTCTCTCCCACGTCGACTCGCTCCCGCGTTGGCCGCCGCCAGATCGAGGCTCCTTCGGTGCGCCTCGCTTGGGTCAAAATCAAATAAACTGGTTAACTCATTTTAAAAGATACGCTGTTCATGATATAATTTTTACTAGTACTAAATGCACATCCTATAACTACATTTCATATAATTCTCGACTGATATAATATTCACATTTTATAAGAACATTTTATATAAAGCTCTTGTTATAACAATCATTTCATTTTTGTCTGTTGGGATAATTTATACGAGGTATAATATCGTCTTATAAAAATAATAAGGTTGCACCGACTCGCCGTGGTACTTGTCTGTTCGATATTAGACCGTGATTTAAAAGCCGTAGCAAGTAGCGTAGACCTCCTTGTGAAAGAGTTTGTCCAGGGAAGTACTGCCACCTTAACTATTTCTGCCAAGCAGTAATGTCAGCTTTACTGTTCCGGTTTTGAATGGTAAGTAAGGATGCTGGTGTAATTACAGGCATATGGGACTTGTCAACTTATGTCTCAGGGTGACGGGCGCAGTGGCAGTGCCTCTCGGATCTTTGCGATTTAAAGCTCTGAGTGGCTCTGCAACTGTTACGGACGTGTTGCTTACAAAAAAGTACGTCCAGGGAACTATTTCTGCCAGCACGGAGTAATAAATAATAATAATAAATAATAAATAACGCACACACTCAACATAGCCCCGCACTAGGGAAACCCTGTGTCGCGGGTGCCATGGACACACATATAGACAACCACAAATTACACCCAAACTCACGAGAGAAATAATTGTAGGCCATACAACTATTTCTCCCGGCCCGGGAATCGAACGTGGGACCTCTGCGTGGCAGTCCGGCATGGTAACCGTTCGGCCACGGAGGCAGTAATGACAGCATTACTGCGTTCCGATTTTATTTTACATTTTTAGGGAAACTAACAGCGAGGTATATAAAAAGTTACAGTTGTAAATATAGATGGCTAATACAAATTTCCACAAATAAATGAACAGTAAAAACTTTTTACAGGTAATGAAACTATTTTTCCGGATTTAAATCGCGTATATTTGTTTTTTCAAACAAACCGAAATTTAAATCCGGAATTATCTACACACATATCATAAACTCTCTATAATATGTTCAAAAACTACAAATTACGACCAGCATAAAGCTAAAGGCTGTTTTGTTAGAACAAATTTTCTATCTGTGAAAATGTTATTATTGCTTCATAATAACATCGAATTCGATGTTATTATTACATTCAAATTTCGAACATATTTGAAAAACAAAACAATTTCTTTGGACTTCGATTCTAATATCAATCAAGATCTTAGAGGATGGACAAAAATTAAAGGAAGTCGAAATGAAGTTTTATTCGAAATGAAATGTCAATGGCAAACAATTTTGACAATTTCACGTTACTTGATATCAATATGATAGTTGGGGCCTATTGTAGTTTGTCAATGAATTCAAAATAAAAACTACGGTGCTGTGACATGCGTGAGAAAAGTTTTTATTTGCCGCCATTTCGCCAGTCGTAACATGCGGTTCCTGAACACACCATAGAGAGCTTATAATATGTGTATAGATAAAGTTTATGTAAAAAAAATAATAATTAGGCATTAAAACACTCGTGAGATATTTTTATGAAACTCGCCTGGCGGCTCGTTTTATAGTTTAATGTTTTAATGTTTTTAATGCCTTTCATTATGTAACAGTCACGTAAACTACTATATTAAAGTGTCGATTTCATGTTCATCAGTGGAGAGCAATACAAAAGTGTTTGGAGAGGGATCACTTTTGAGAAATATTTGATCATGAGAGGAGACAATTTGCCTGGCGAGGGTTTATCCGAGATTTGCAAAAAAATTAGTTGACATTATTAACAGAGGTTTGAGGATTGAGATCAGATGAAGTTATTAGTTCAGTAGGTGATGAGTTTGATTTTGATGTGTTTGTAACATTTTTTATAACTTCCCAAAATTTTTTAATATTCTTGTCAGCTTTTTATTTCAGATTTTTCGTGTTCGATCTTAGTTTTCTGTAGTAATGGCTGGCTAACCAGTTTAAGTAGTCGGCCGAGGGATGATCGATACTATCCCGGGAAATATCACTGTTTATGGTGCCGGCTACGATGATATTTTTGAACGAGAAGTACCTACACAACGCAGTGTTCAGAGATTCTAGGAACTTAAACACATTTTGTTCGACAGGAGGTCTATAAATAGAAATAACAACACTCCTCGTCAATGAACCAGAATAAGGCAGTTAGCATCTGAGAGAAAAGGTTTAGAAACGTGATAGCGAAATTTTAGTTGTAATAACGCACACACATACTCATAAAGCAACACACACACGTAGCCCCTCACTAGAAAAACCCTGTATCCTATCTGTGCCATGGACACACACATAGACAACCACAAATTACAACCAAACTCACGAGAGAAATAAATGTAGGCCATACATATTATATTTATCCCAGCCTGGGAATCGAACCCAGAACCTGCTGAACTGCGTGGCAGTCTGGCATGGTAACCGTTCGACCACGGAGGCAGTCACTTACAGTTACAATAACAAGCAATAACTCAGCCTGGGATCTATGAAAACTAGATGCTGAGACATTATATCCTGGATGGTAGGAATCGGAAGAGAATTAAGCAACCAGCACTCAGTAAGTATGATGATGTCCAAATCAGTTTCGGCTCTATGTAATAGAGTGAGCAATCCATCTAAGTTACAATTAATGCTTCTGATATTTTGATTGAGTAATTTTAAAGATTTAGTCTTGGGTATCTCCTAGACTAAGTCTTTAACATTACTTATTTTGCGCAGTCCTCTATCGTGCACGTCGAGAACTCAGCCACCGAAACAGAGTCAAGATCAGCACTGTAAGAAATAAAGTTATCGAATGTTGATTGTTAACGATGAGAACTTGTATTTTAGAGGGACATAATCACAGGATATATTATTATTTGAGTGGTGGAGGTCGATTCAAGTGATTTTAGATTGCAGAAAAGGTGCATCATATATGAAGATAAATTAATAGAATTCACAAAGTATGTTACAATATTATTATTTATTAATACCCTTCTTAAAATGTTGTGCAACTGTAGTAATAGTAGTATGTGTATGGGCCACCTTACTCCATACATGGATTGTAGTGGTAGTACGCAGAGAAAGACAATGGTAAAAGTATATTGTACGTAAAAATACAGATACTATGGTGGCAAATCTTTCCTTGATGTCGTGTTTAGGTGGACAGTTGGTAACGTACTACGTCAAATAAAGTGTGAATCAGTTATTTAAGTTAAAGTGCGGCACGTGGCTAAAGTAGATCGCCGCGTGCGCAGAGTTGTACCGAAGAATGTATGAGACCATACAGTATGTAAGTAGTAGAGTGTGTACATAAATTCAATTCGTAGGGCATGAGTATTAACGTAAAGATACAAAAACTGGATAATATCAAGAGTTAAAAGCAGTCACAATGTAGACGATTTAAGTTTAAGAAAGTCGTCTTCGGAAATGGTGCGTATGGCTGGCGTACTAGGTCTACTTTTTATGTAAATTTTTCCATATGACGATATATATTAACGATGATTGTTTTTGGTGTACCTACCTAGGCCTATTGTTCAGAATTTTATTTATTCATTTATTGCACTGTCACACTTATATTATTTAGTAGTCATGTTCCGACAATGTCCGACAGAGAACACAAGCGGAGACTGAAAAACAGCACCATGCTGAGGCTGCGTCCGTTTCATCAACACATTACAAATAGAAAACTGAGTAACCCATAGTTTGTATGTAGGTACATGTATCATGTGATTTTCTTTCGATTTTTCTTATACAGATATCGCACTGCTAATACAATAGTGTATTAACTCAAAAAGTGTATTTTCTTAGAACCGATGTAAAACGAATTACTTCACTTCTCGTGACAGATTATGAAAATTTATGTATAAGTTAAAGTTTATTACAGACATATAACAATTTCATATTTTGGAGTAAGGACTGTTTCATCTCTTAACTTATTTTATAAAATTTCCTTCACAGTGAGCATCACTAACATGATTACCATATCTTATTGTTCCATAGCGTTTGAATTATTTTACGTCTATGGTTCTTATGAAAAAATCTGCCTGACATATTAGTGCATAAAGCGTCAAAACGAAAGTATCTTGCATTTCCAGTCAGAGTTTTTAAGTTGCTATGGCAACGGCGTCCAAAGACAATGTCAAACTTGATAACGGACGCGCGCGTTGTCGCGTCACCACGGCGACGGCTACTTGTTACACGCGCTGCGCTCGCCCGCCCCGTGACCGACGAATAATAAACAATCGGGATCTCGCTACGGCCTTCGTTCGTATCACGGGACACCCCGGCCGAAAGGACTTGAATTATTGAGCTTCTCGGCGTGAATGTCCCGAGACGCGAGGATAAGCGCCACTATGTTACGGTGATCGATCGGGGTTGACGTCTCCCGGTTCCATTTTCGAAGCGGCATAGCTGTCGAATGCGAGGCCGCGACAGTGACAGTGACAGCGAGACGTCGTCGATCGGAGAGGTGGGGAGGCAGATGAGCGCGGCGCTGCGTGTGCTGCTTGGTGCTGGCCGCGTGCGAGCACTGCTACTGGGCCGTGACGAAGCTGTTGCACAGCGACAAGCGCGATGAGCGTCAGCGTGCGTTCGGTGCTTGTGGAGGGCCCAGCGGCGCCGCGCGCGAGGGGACAGTTCACTTATGCTAGCACGCCGCGCGCGCTGTACAACAACATGAAGCTCAAAAGGGACCCCTCTTGGTGAGTGCATCCCGCTGTCTACTAACTTCTCCTCCTACTTATACATATGCACTTGACTGAGCTAGGTAGGTCAAGATAAATACATCGATTTAATTACGAGTTTGGGTATCACTTGCACTATGTAAATGTTCTGATAATAGTAAATACTTACAGGATGGCCCAATATCATTTCACAAATATCGTAATTATACCTGGAAACGTAACGGACGAATGTAACATTACCATAACATTGTTATCATGTTCTTATACTGCATTGCAAACTCTGCGCTGTCAGCTGTGAGCAAATACTACGGTTGGTTGTTCTTACAATAAGAAAATAATCGTCAATTGAGCCACTTGAGTGGCGTGTACGACGTGGATAGACCTTGAACCTCGGGGTGTTGTGTTCCAGCGGGCATTGCCGCGTCGCGTGCCCCCTGCGCCTTGTGCAGGCGACGCCGGTGATCGCTTATGCTGGCTACACTGCCTTAAAGCTCTGCCCTAGCCAACGCTTGAAAGATTAATCAACAAGCATTACTTTGTTTCTTAAAACATTTTTTCATGCTCAGTGGACTATAAACTTACGCAAACAACGAACTATTATATATACACTTACATACCCAGCCTGGGTTTAATTGGTGCTATTAAATGGAGGCTCGAATTCAAATACCTTATTTTTGTACAGACGGCGGCGCATCAAGCTACACATTGATAGATCTTGTTCCGTGAAACAGGAGGTGATATTTGAACAGAAGCTTGATGTGCTGTTGACTGTACATACTTACGTAATTCACTTAGGTAGGTACGCTTATCGCCAAGGCGGCGCTCGCAGACGAACTTCATAACGTATTACATATTATAGCTTCCAAGCAACACAGTATTTTTTTAAAGTGCTTAAGTCCGACGTACTACATTACATCGTCATTCCATCAAACCATACAATTTGGTGCCCGCAACTGCAATTTAAAAAATGGTGACGTTTACGAAAAATACTTGAGCACAACTTGAAACAAATCGTTGACCTGTTCATACGAGAATTGTCATGCACGGCACATACCTGGAAGCTGAATTGTCCGATTTTTATCGAATCTGCCTTAAGAAAGCTTCGTGTGTGGTTAAGGCGAATGGCAGGTGATATTACCTTAATTCAGATGGCGAAATGTTATGGTACGCGACGGTCGACGCTCCTCTTATCAAATGCGGCTGCACTGTTAAGGGAAAAAACGATGGATTAATTTTATTTTTCGCTGTAACGTATTGCCACAAGTCTTCCTTGTTAAATAAATAAATAAACAAATTTATTGAATTTTTGAACTAGTTAATTCGAAAGAACATAAATATGTGCCTAGTCCAATACTTTCAGTATTGCCAATAGGTTGAAACATATTTACTAAAGCTGCAACATTTCAGCACGACTTCGAAATCGTCGTATATTATCTACAGAACGGCAGGCTCGCCTAGCTCGCATGCATTACATGAACTACAGCTAGGCAATTATAACAACAGAAGCAATATTTTTTTGATATATAATAGACACAATCAATCAACAATATATGAAAATTACTTAGTTTTCAGTGTTTGTACATAGAACCTTCTTTCTATATATTATTCCTAATAGAAATCTTTATTTTTAATCAATCTTGCGTCAATTATGCGTCGCCGTTGGCATCGCCGGAGGACCTTCGCTTCTACTATTTCTCTTTTGACGCACTTTTCCTCCCACCGCCTACTATGTATTATATTTTATAAATTTCGGGGGAAAAGTGCGATAAAGATCGACAAGGTCGGTCGGATGACGCATACACTTATAAAGGCCCTTGAGAAACAATCACTTTTTATAGGAAATAAAACTATTTTTCCGGATTTAACCGCGTATATTTGTTTTTTCAAACAAACCCTTTGAAAAAACAAATATACCTAGGCGATTTAAATCCGGAAAAATAGTTTTATTTCCTATGTGTAACAATCGCGAAAATCAAACAACTCGATAATCAGTTTTTAGTTGTTCATATAATATATATATTGGACCGCGACACCCAATTTAATTATATTGATAAAACTTCCTAAACGTCCTTACTGGCGGCTATTTGCCTCGGTGTGCGGCAACGAAGACACCATAAGCGTGAAATGTTGCACAAGTTCAGTTCCATGGATAAGCTTAGTCAGGACCTATTTCCATCGAGCTACCTCACGCCGGCTGACCGCCACGTGCGACGGCGCGTGCGCGCTGAGTGCCGCCGCAGCGCCCGCCCCGCGCTGACCAGCGGTCGAGGCGGCCCTTCGCGCCAGTGATCGTCGGCCGCCACGCGCCAGCACGCGTCCGCAGAAGCCCTTCGCGGCGAAGAGCCATGTGAGACGCGCGATGCCGCCCGTGCAGCTGCCCGACGAGGACGAGGCCCGGCCGAGCGCGTTCACCGTCCTCGGGCGCGATGGCGGCGGGCGCCCGGCCGCCGGCGCGGGCGAGGCGCGCCGCGTGCTCGCCGTGAAGCCGCAGCGACGCGCGCCCGCGCCCCCGGAGCCCTCTTCGCCGCGCTGCATGCTGGATCCCAAATTCTCTCGCGCGCTGGACTTCCGCCTGCGGAGGCTGCAGGAGAAGGAGACGCTGCGCGCCAACCTCAGCCGGCCCACTCGTGCGCGCCAGCGCCGGGCGATGGCGGCGTCGGAGCCGGCGCTGGCGGCGCGCGCCGCGGCCGCGCCCGGGCTCGGCGGCTCGCAGCCCCGGCTGTTCGCGCCGGAGGCTACGTCGGGGGCCTCACCGTCCCCGGGCCGCCGAAGCCGCGGCCGCGTCGGCCGCGAGGCTGGCGAGTCGGACAAGCCGCGTTTCGTCACGACAGTAAAGACGGGGCAGTTCCTGCTGCCGCCCCCGGAGATCGCCTGCCTGCTGGGGCTCGAGACCCTCTACCCTCCGCAGGAACGCGAGAAGATCGTGTACTCGTACGCCAGCCGCCCGAAGGCGGTGACGTCGCACGCGAAGCGGGGGGCCGCGGCGGAGGCGCGCGCTCGCGCGGCCTCGGTGTTCGGCGGAGTGCGCGCGCTCGTGGCCGGCGTCGTGGGCGTGCGCGCCCTGCACGGGTACGTGGCGACGCGGGGCGGGAGCGCCGGCGCCACCGGTTCGCTCATTTCAACTTCGAAGACGATTTCAATGTCCGCTTCGATAGCAGGCTACTCCGATTATTCGATTCGATGATTGCTTCTCCATTCGTTGGTAGTTCCTCTTTTCTACAATTGACAATAGAGTTCAATTGTGAGGGCCGGCTGCGGGCAGCCCTGCTCGGCATGGCGGCGCCCCTCGCGCCCTCGCTCCACTTTCGACCGCTGCCGCTCGAGGTCAACTACACTAATTTCCGCCCATTTATTTTCCAGTCCTCTTTATACAACAGCTATAAAAATTATACTAAAACACATGTTATATATACGTATTTTTCGTACCTGTTTGTTTTCCGCAAAGTTACAAATACAATCATTAACGACGAACATTTTAAGCTTTAAGTTATATTATACTTGTAAACAATGAAGGCTAGATGCCGGTAGCGACGTGTGCAGGATAGTGATGGCGACATGATGTTGTTGCAGCGGCGGCGTGGCGTACTCGAACGTGATGCACGACAAGCGCGTCGTGCGCGGCTCTACCTTCGCCGCGCACCCGCTCGCGCAGGTCAGTCAGCACCACATGTACATAAATAAATAATTACACCAGCTTTCCATATCAGCTAGGCAGATACAACTGATCTCCACTCATAACAAATCAAATCTTCTAAAATCTTAGCAAATTTGCATCGCTTCGCTCTAATACACCTTACACGCACCGACGATGCCTAAATACCGACGTAGATACTTGGAAATGCCCATGGATGTAGAAGATCCCATGAAAAACATTAAAATAAAAAACACGGGTTCCGTGACACTTTACCATAACAGGTATAGTGAGGTCTCGTGTAAAGTCAAGTGTGGCGTACTTTTCTTTTTACCCTTGGTACCTACTCCTTTCAACAAACTGATAACAATTACTATCTTCATTCATAAACAATATTTCGTGACTTATTATTCGCACGGCATAAGAATACACGACACAACTTATATTATTCGATACTATGATAAATCAATCATTATCACTTACAGTCCAATGCAAATCCAAATTAGGACAATTTTTATATTTTATACAATTATTTTATTATTTTTCATTCTTGTCTTTCTCACACCCGGAAAATGAACGATGCAATACCGTTCATTGTGTCAAATACCATTTTACCTGTTTTTTTATCTCAATCAACCATCGCGCAGTGCACTCATTTTCCGCCTGTCAGATGTATCATTATTAGTTGTAAATCAAAACTAACAAATCTTCTTAACAATTATCATTATAAAAATTTAAGAACACGCTACAGATACAGAGGATTGAAAAGTACCCTTAGTGGCTGGCAGGAGATGAAATAGAAGGATGCGAAGGCAAGAGACATTTAGTACTATAACTGTGGAAGCAGATACTGAAATAAAAAGCAGAATGGCAATATGTTAAATACAAAAGCTGATAAATTGTAGGTTTGTCAGTTGTTAGTCACGGGCTAATTAATGATTTGTGGAAGTGATGTTTGAAAACTTACTTTTGTATTCAGTAATCATCCCGGACAGGACGTGTAAAGACCATGAAAGAAAAGTTTCAGGAACAACTTGGTACTTTTATTATCTATAAGGACATCTGTGTTATGATTTGTGATTTAATGCATTTGTAGGATAAATTAGTGCAGGTTATGAATAAGTGAAAGTAATTAAAGTTTTGGCAGATAAATTGGTTTATAAATATTGGTACGTTAAAACGAGTGACATAACATATTAATGAAAAACATTAAAGAACAAATATATAATAAATAAATGTTTATTTGTTTTTCACTAGACTTGAGCATTTTATAATTTACCAACAATCTACGGACCTGGTTCCGAAATAAATCATTACACTATTATTATTATAACAGTTCAATGACGAGTTGCAAAAAACAACGAAAATAAAATAGCTATTAAAGAGTGACGATGGTGGAGACGAGTACGACACCTCGAAATTGCAAATAGCTGTAGCTAGTGCTAGAGCTGAAATGCAAGACAATTTATAGAAATCGCAGGACAGTCCCAAAGGTTAGAAACAAGCTCTATAAAATAATATTATGAAATAATAGAAAATTGGAAAGTATACTTGGCAACGTTTTTATTATGAACAAACGTTTGAAGAGTTAGGAAATGTGCCTGTGCATATAGGTTTGGTGAACAGTGAGTATGCCAGAAGTCAAAGTCAAATAATCATTTATTCCATAGGTAAAATTTCCACCCTTGACGTCATTTTTTTAAGCTATTGCTCGTTCACTACGCTAACCTCCCTGAGAAGAACGAGCAAGGAACTCTAGGGATTGCTCTTTTCAAATGAAATTAAATGCTATGGAGCACACTTTGAATCAAAATTGTGTAGAATCAAGACTCATGTTGTCTTTCCATACTTCTTTATCTAACACATACTCTTCTATTTTTTAATATAACTTTTAAATTAAAATACTTTTAATGTAAGTTTTAAACTTAGGAAATGATAATTTTAATATATTCTCCGGAATCTTATTGTAAAAACGTACACAGCTCCCCATAAAATAATCGTTTACCTTCATTGACTTAGAAATAAATGGACGTCGGGTCCGCGCTAAAAAGTGTCCGAACTTATAGGGCGTTAAAATCGTGTACAGAGCGTCATTCACGCTTTAGTCTTCGTTTGTTCGACTGACAGCGAAGCAAGCAAAATTAGACAGTACTGTGATGACATTACAATTTAAATTCAACATTTTCATATTCCTTTACATGTCACTACGTTTAAATAGGTTGGCTTGGGACATTTTTTTCGTGGTTTTTGTATTAGACCCGTAGTCCATTTATTTGTAAGTCAATGTTTACCTTAGCTAAACGAAATCGTGGTATCATGAGTTTGGACTTAGTTCTAAGGTTAATATTATTGAAGTCTTTCTTAATAAAATAATGTATATTTCTACAGGCATACAAAATATTTGAGTAAATGTACTGTGATGCCACAGTCATTATACCAGTCTCCTTTTCTCTGAGAAAAACCCGAGAACCTAAACGGTACACAGAACGAATCGCTGGTTTTTGTAACACGAACGTGGTTTGTATGTCTGCCGCTGGAAGTGACTAAAGTAAACGAGTCTAGCAGTAGCAACATCGGTAAGCTCACGTATTTTACGGACTGCGTATGCAACAGAGCTTAATCTGAAAAAGAGAGGTTGTGAGAACTATAAAAAACTGAAATCTGTGAGTTCTTCATTGAAACATTGTAGGAAAGGGCGATCGAAGGGGGAAAACAACTACAATTATTACTCAATAATTGTCGTAATTACTGATTATTGAGCAATAATTGTCGTTGTTTTTTGTTGTAGTTGTTTTTAAATAGTAGGTGCTAGTAAATTGTCATAACCTTTGTCAACGATCGCACCTTCCTACATTGTTTCAATATGGTTTCAATTAAGAACTACAACTCTCAGCGGAGAGACTGGACTGACAGACCGTTGCGCTTCGCCTAACTATCGGATACTAATAAGAGTTTTGGTGTGTCCAGAAAGAAAATGGTGGGCCTGGGAAGTATGTGGAGCCAATTTGTGCTATACTCATAACATCACCTATAACATTGCGTCAGATCAACAATCGAAAAGATCGATGGGGCTGCAGGCTTTCATAAAGTGTCAATTTAAGCCTCTTCTTGATGATACTGAACGACTTGACCTCAGAAATACTGAAACAAGAGCACTCCTTCAGTAAGCACATGCTATTTTCTAACGACATTACCCTTTGCGATGAAAATGGACTGGAGGCTATACTAGTGAAATAGCAACAGTAACTGGAGAATGTTGATTAGGAAATGAGCACGTCAAACGTGTACTCCACACGTTTTACCATGTGTTTCGAACACTCCAGTTTCGTGCTAATATACTTGATGACATAACGTTACTAGCCAGCTCCGACGTTACTAACACCTCATCTCATTCTTATTGAACAACGTGCAGAATAGATGAAATGAGGACAGTTCACGGGAACTCACTCTTAAACTGAAGAAGAAAGAATACATAGCTCGAGCCGTTGCCTTGCCTAGAACTACAACGGTACGTATTAGCCCATTAAGGAAAAAGAAGAAAGAAGAATACATGCAACTGATTGATGATTTATTGCAGTAGTAGAGCTCCTTGTGAAAGAGTTCACCCGGCCATGAAAGTACCACCACCACATTACCTATTTCGCGTTCCGGTTTTGAAGAGCAAGGGCGCTGTTGAAATTACAGGCTCTTGAGTATGTGTGTATGTGGAAGTTATGGGTGAAGTGTGGAACCAAAGTAAGAATTATAAGACATAAGAACAAATTCTTATAAGGTCAGTGACCGTCTTATATTATGAAAAACGCACATTGTAAATTAATTTGGATAATTTGCAATATAAAATATTAAGCTAGTTATTGATTGTCTTTTATAAAAAAAAAACACCTTAAACTTAAACCACAAAATGCGGTTAAACAAAAAACTTCTTTATATGTGTGCATACCTGTCCCAAGCAGCACACCCTATCTAAATACGAGTATATACTATAAGATATCTAATAGAATTTAATTCGATTGAATATTTTAAGAGTTCAAATTCCCTCAAAATATCGCGAAGAAGGTTTCTAGATAATTTAAAGTAAAAGTGGGCACAACTTTATTCGTAGATCACAAGAGTGCTTTGAGAAACTAATAGATTTCAAGTTTAATGGCTAAAATATAAACTATCAAAATGGCAACAAGGCGAAATTAGATATAATATTTCTGACTTTTTCGCGCAATGTTTAATCGGTTAGAAAGCGCAAATTGACGTGCGACTTTAAATACATTGTGAAAAGTGATGTAAAACCTGCCATAAAGTAATGCGCTCGCTAAATTTTAAATATTTATGTATAAAATATAAACTTAATAAAAATACAGTTATCGATTTTCGGTTTTAAATATTATAAATAAAGAAAGCTTAAATATACAAAATAACTCACAAAACAAACCATTTCCAAGAAGTTCTAGGTTTCTTCAAGCTAATTTCAAGTTAGATTTACTTTTTAAAAAGAAAAGAAATTTTCCTCGGCTACTTCATAGTCATTCTTTAAAGATAAAAATGGCGATAAGAATTTAAAGCTTTTTAAATTGGCTTGTTAAATTCCCTATCATGTAAATATAAGGAATATTTTAATGACATATCTAACTTACGTTGGAAGAAATAAAATTTTCATTACAAAATTGGAGTTATTTCTTCACGCCAACCACATTTCACACAATGATTTCACTGTATTCTATTGATAGACGGCACAATACACATACACAACATTGAAGTACAGTAGTTTACGCGCTCATTTCAATTGTTTTTATCATTTCACAACACAGAATTACTTCACAATGTTTATTTATTTGTCAACAAATAAATGGCCATGACCGGCCCGAGCGCGAATTACGACTATCGTATCCAGCGTTGCCAATTTGTGAGGAATTCCCCAAATTGTGGGGAGTTTCAACTAGACTGGGGATTTTGTGGGGGTTGGCGCTATGTGAGGAAAATGTGGGGATTCTAACATTTTATCATTTTGTTTAATC
This sequence comes from Hyposmocoma kahamanoa, assembly GCF_003589595.1. Taxonomy (NCBI): domain Eukaryota; kingdom Metazoa; phylum Arthropoda; class Insecta; order Lepidoptera; family Cosmopterigidae; genus Hyposmocoma; species Hyposmocoma kahamanoa. Next base: position 24,622,823 of record NW_020654748.1, read on the forward strand.
TATCAATTGCTGATGCATCGATAGTTTGATCGTTACTGTTAGAAACACTGTGATGGACTATATTGATGTGTTTTTCAACATCGCACCTCCCTCGTATTATTAACAAGCAGCTTAAATAGAATTATTTAGAGTACTTGGTTCTAAATTGTAAAATTACCAGTCGGTGCGTGTTGAGTTCGCGATTCTTTCTCCCGCTTAGGCCGGTCCCCGGTATGAAGTAAAACGAAATCAGCTATTGATAAACAAAGCCGAGCAGTTGGTACTTCCACACCACAACTTACCACTCGTCAACTTTAAATATTAAATATAGGTCGAATCTCATTGATTATTTCTAAAGTTAACATAGTGTCACCAAATGCACAACAAATAATCAACTTACTTAATTTTGTAAGGCAAAGAAAAATGATTTTTTGTTCAGACTGATTATAGATTAATGTTGAATCTAATTAATATTATAATTAATATAACTGCCTCCGTGGCCGAACGGTTATCATACCGGACTGCCATGCAGAGGTCCCAGGTTCGATTATAGTAGTAGTTTCTCTCGTGAGTTTGGGTGTAATTTGTGGTTGTCTACGTGTGTGTTCATAGCACCCGCGACACAGTGTTTCCCTAGTGCGGGGCTATGTTGAGTGTGTACGTTATTATTATTATTATTGTATTTATTTTAAACTGTCGCCTCTACCAAGGCCTAAAAGATTAATTTTATTATTATTATTATTATTTTCGTATTTATTTTAAACACTATTATTATTATTATTATTATTATTATTATTATTATTATTATTATTATTAAAATAAATAAACGATTTAAGGTCATCCAATTTTATAATTAGTTTTACTTTTTACATTCTGTTTACATTCACGGCAAACGTAATAGATTATTACATTTTGAGTTCTTAATTCTTTATTATATTTTTAAGCGATGTGTTTCTAATAAATAATGAAAATTCGAGATGTGGGGAATTTATGGGGAATATGAACTTTGCTCTTCCCAAATTTGAGGATTTTAACCGTGATTTTTGGGGATTTTGCACAATTGGCATTGACAACGATGATTGTATCGAATGATGTTACTTAGAGTCGTATTCTAGAATTCTACTCAATGCTCAAGTCAGGATTTGAGTATGATTTAAAGCACTAGAAATCATACTCAAGTCATTGTCATTAGGGTCATATTTCCAGTGCTTGACTCAAGTCCTCAAGCACTCAAGTCTTGACTTGAGCATTGAGTAGAGTTCTGGAATACGGCCCTTAATATCCAAGGTTCACCACCTCCACTAGATCTTTAATTATTCTTTACTTTATCCATTTTGCATGAACTCTTACAACGTCCAATAGAGTAAAAACCCTATTTGTAGTATTTTTTTAAATAAAATCTACTGATGACGCCATTGACTTACAATTATATGGACGTCGGGTCCGCGCTAAAAAGTGTCCGCACTTGTAAGGCGCTAAAATCGTATACAGAGC
>NW_020654748.1:24624305-24641462 GCF_003589595.1 Hyposmocoma kahamanoa
CGCGATACTGCGATGACATAACAATTTAAATTTCGAATAGGTTTACTTGGGACATTTTTTTCGTGGTTTTTGTATTAGACCCGTCGTCCATTTATTTGTAAGTCAATGGATGACGCGCTATAACGTGTTTGTCAATAAGTACAAACACTACAGAATGTCTATAAATTAAATATATCTAGAATAAACTTAAGAACACCAGTTTTTAGAGTATTAATAGACTTTACTGGATGTGTATAGAACAAGTTTACTAAAAATAATCAGATGTACTTAAAATAAGGACTATAAGAGTAAATCTTAAGAGAGATTACACTTAATTAAGTTGCCTGGTATTAAGGTGTTAAAATTTTGACTTGAGTGAAATAAGTCTACAAGAACAATTTCTTTTTTCTAAAACCATTTATAGAGAACTATTATGTAAATCAATACCATATTAAGACTGTTTATAGATATAACAGTTTTAAGGCTTACAAAGTGTGCTCCTTGGGATACGTGCACATATAGTTTGTGGCATGGAGGTAGAGGAAAGAAGAAGATATCTTTCTTCTGAGTTTATTAAATTAAAAAATATGCGTCCAAAACCCTGTTACCAGTTAGACAGGTAGTAAGGTATAGGAGTAGCTGTGCCTGCATGAACAGACGCGATGGGGTTAATGCGCCACGTGCTACCTGTAACTGTCGTCGGCCGCCGCTGCCGCCGGCAATCGATGCCGGATGTTTGACCACGTTCCCAGCGGCGGAGACCTTCTTTTATCTATCTAGGCTATCGTGTTTTCCTTTCTTATTAAATGTGTGTCTACTCGCGTCGGGCGTTTTTTAATAATTATTTATACAAAACAGTATAAATAATTACGAGTTGCCCAACAACTCAGCTTAAACCCAAATCACTGCAAAAATGTGCAGTATTTGGTATAAGATAAATATTTTAGTACTAACAGAATAGGGTCGCATCTTACATTTTTTTTATATAATATCATTGAACGAGACGAACAAGGTCCGGGTCGATGCAAGTTTTTGTTTGAATTTTCATTATCACTCGTTTTGTACAGTCAAAGAAGAAAATATACATAAATCACGAAATATATATCTCTGTCATGTCATGTCAGATAAGTAAATATGCCAAAAAAGAGACTGTATATCTGTCTCTTTTTTCTAAAATGAACTTAAGAATTCAGTGTATAGTTTTCATATAGTAATATGACCTGTATTAATGTTTTGTTTATAATCGGGCTGCAAACGAGTGGCGACTGACTTTGTTCTCATGCAGTTACTTCTGTCACATGTACGCGCGACTCGACGAGTTTAGCATCTTATAGACAGGACAGTCGTGTGAGATGCTGTAACATACCAATGAGGCTGTGCTAAAGTCGTAACTACAGACCAAACAATCCGATGTCGTAACATTACGAATTGCCGTGACAGCCAAGATTAGATTTTACATTACAAACACACATCAAAAGTGTCTAGGAATCAAGCACGTGTTTCCCAATGACGGAATACCACGTTTTTTAATTATCTTCAATATCATAATTAAAAAAAAATTATTGTTTGTATGGATATTTTTATTTAATTTTAATGGGGTAATCAAATATTAAAAAAATACCTTGATTCCTTAACACTTTTGAAGTGTGTAGGTATTTGGGTCTGGTAACGCATGTAACTATGCAGTCAGAGCAAAAGCACTCATAAGCCGGTACTTATAAGCGCTTTTGCCCCGACTACACGGCGTCTATGCAACAATGTTGGAATAAACAAATAGGCATATTTTTTATAATACTAAATGACGGGACGAACAAGTCGTGCGCCTGGTGGTAAGCGACACGCTTATCCGTAACAGTGCAGGATATGCCGGTCGCAGTGTCCTGCGGTAATGTCCGTGCGTACTTTCCGACTTAAAAGGCAAATCACGTGACCCGCGCTTCTCTTCGCCTTAGGCCCTCGTCTACCGACCGATACTAAGATGCGCTAGCTGCGCGCGGGATGAACTCCGCGGCCATATGCTATTCATCACTACAGCTAACCACAAACCCCGGAGTGTATACCCAAGTCTGGGTCCACCAGAGATACACGTGCAAGCGTATCACTGGCGGAGGGCTTGGCTTGGACGCCCGTCGTACCCTGATCTTGCCAGGGAACCAGTAGTCTCCCCGGAACTCCCTATCTCTCGAGTCAGTAGATAGGAACAAACCCGGGACAGTTGCTTCTACTGTACCAAGCACGAGTCCGGTCACGTTTGGAGTATGCTGCCACCTATCTGATGGTTCTGCTAAATACCAACTGGCCACAATAGGTTCACTAGAAAAGCGTGCCACTAGACTTATAGGTGACTCGGATTTCGTAGAGGCTTGAAAACTGCAGAGCGTTGAACATCGCCGTAAAGTTGCCTGCTTATCAGTATTGTACAGGATATATCATGGAGAGTGTGCGATGGAATTGCATAATTTATTTCCGCCTTCCCCATTCCATCATCGTGATGCTAGACGTAAGCTGGGGATCCACGCCTGTGTTGTGGATATTCCAAAGATTCGCACAAAGCGTTTCGCTTCCACATTTATATGGCGAACGGCAAAGGAGTGGAACAAGTGGGCGCTTGATGAGGAGGTCCAGATTCGACCCCTGAGTTGAGCCAATTTATGAAAAAAAAATTTAAGTTGGTTCTGGTCAGGGTATTCTGGGCATTGCCTTCTGAATTATCGCTACTCTGGTACTCATAGTACAGGAAATTCCCTAGTTTGAGACCAGAAATTTGGAGTGACTATCTGGCATTTTTTCCCTAAATACTTCTCTTTTTGGCATAGCTTCCAAGAAAAAAGAATCTAACAGAGAGACGGTCGAAATACAACAACGCTATAAGTATCTTATTTCCACTAAATCGGGAAGTATGCTTTAGATTTTGAACAATTGTGAAATCTTGTACTCATAATTTAAACTCTATATACTACCTACGTACGGTAGCGTGCGGACGCTTCGGGCTTCGCCCTCCGCCCTCCGCTAGACCTCGACCTACGGCCTCGGCACTTATGACTTTAAAAGAATTAACAAATGGCGGCCATATTGACAAATAGCAAAAAGTAAATTTTCCCTGCAAATTATTGTTAAACACCCAAAGCGAACCCCACATGCCGATTTTCAGTACAATTAGAGCAAATTTTTATCATCCCTTAAAAAAGTTTGTAAGTCAGCCATATTGAAAAATGACTAAAAGTAAATTTTAACTTTAATTTTTAATTTTAAAATTTAATTTTAATTTTAATGTTATTAAACAGCCATAATCTCTATGTGGGGATCTCCCCTACATGCCGGTTTTCAGCTGAATTAGAGCAAATTTCTATCTGCCGCCAAAAAAGTTTGTATGGCAGTCATATTGAAAAATGGCAAAAAATAAATTTTGACCGCAAATTATTATTAAACACCCATAGAGACCCCCACATGCCGATTTTCAATCGAATTAGAGCAAATTTTCATCTGCCGCCAAAAACACTTCTATGGCAGCCATATTCTAGTATATCTTCTTGTATATCTCGCGCATCAATGAGCAGCTGCCATCGAGAGCAAGGGGGAAGCAATGGCCGTGAGCTTAGACATCGCTAAGGCTTTTGATCGGGTCTGGCACAAGGCACTTCTTCAAGGCTTCGAAAAGGGTTGTGCACTTGGATCGCCGCCATCTTGATTTTTTTTTTACACAGGCAGTTGACCACTATTACCCTCTATGATATTCCTTCCAACACCTCCTACCTATCTCTAATAGTTTCCGTGATAGAAGGCTTCGAAATTTGTATGGCGGCCGTCTTGTTTATTTGAATTTCGAATATTTTTTACTTTCTGCGGAAATTGACCAAGGTGTATCTCATAAAAGTGCACAAAAATCCCCTATGTGTGTTATAGTTTTTGCAGGCCGTTGATCACTCGTTTACATTTTCCACATTCAGGTCTTCTCATATTTGATTCTTTGCCTTGGAGCCTATATGCGTACAACGAAACACAACAACAAAATATCTTTTTTCCGCCACATCGGGAAGTATGCGTTCTATTTTTCTAAGTGAGTCAGGATTTGTAGTTTTATATAAATATATAACTGCCTCCGTGGCCGAACGGTTACCATGCCGGACTGCCACGCAGAGGTCCCAGGTTCGATTCCCGGGCCGGGCGAAATATTTGTATGACCTACATTTATTTCTCTCGTGAGTTTGGGTGTAATTTGTGGTTGTCTATGTGTGTGTCCATGGCACCCGCGACACAGGGTTTCCCTAGTGCGGGGCTATGTTGAGTGTGTGCGTTATTATTATTATTATTATTATATATATAAAATAGTTGTACCTAAATATTGATTTTTAAACACACCATATTCTAACTAAAATTCTAATTTTGTAAAAAAAGGATATTTAGTTAGAATGACAGTCTTTAAACTTGTAAAATATGAAGGAAAATCAAATAGTAGCGATTCCATACAAATTGTATTTTTAAATATTTAGTACAGTGTAGTATTGACCTCATAATACTAGAAGTCCGTAGTAGTTCATGTGAATAAAAGTACTAGTTTGGAGCGTTCGTTCAATGTCCGAGTAAGGACAAGACGAACTAAGGAACTAGATGAATTAAATCAACTAGAAGACCGACCTAGTTCAGTTGACCGATTGAACTAACTAGGATCGCCCCCACTAAGGACCAATCAGGCACAAGTCTACTCTATGGCGATGCACTGTGATTCCCCCATAGGCCATAAATCAAAAAAAATCATTGGCTTATCCCGGTTAGATCAACTCACTAAGTTAGTAACTAGTTAACAAGCTTCCAAAAACTATAAATATCAATGTAATTAGGTCACGTTATCATTCACTTTTGTGCATCGGAAGTGAGCGCATCGCGAGACTAATTATCACCACGTGTGAGTCATCGAAACTTAATCACTTTGTTTTTGAGTGTCACTATTCCAAATCAAGTGTTTACGTGTTGTGAAAGCATGGAGATCCAAGAGCATGGTATGTACTTTTATTATCAATTTTTTTTAATTTTTTTTATGCATACTTTTTTTTTATATAATTTTTTTATTGAAGGCAGTTTTTTGGTGAAAATTTTTGGCATAACTTAATTTCCTTTAGACCTACAACTTTTGGCTGCGCTGAGCTGCACCTGAGGTATATGGTTTTTGAATAAGGAGTATGTCCTTATTAAGAGCTATAAGTTTCATTTGCATCTTGCTGCCTCTTCTTGGCTTAAAGGGGTGTCAAAGTATGCATGTCCATAGTATTGAATTTTTAATTTTTTTTTAAGTTCAGCTTTCATATTGTTTTAGGTACATTTTTCAAATGTTCTGTATCGAGGATGACAATTTTTGATATTTGGCACTCTAAAGTGGGTAATCCAAATGAAAAAATGCAACACGTCCTGAGCACTTTGACCGAAACATCATCCCTTTCTGACGACATCGAAAATATTGATTTAGAGACTTTAAGCCTTAAAATTAAGAATATTTGTAAACGAATTTCCCACTACTGGGCAAAGTCGAATCGTACTAGATCTAAATTCTTAGAAAAATATTCAGATTGGCTGCATGTCGTTGAAAATATTGATGTACAGCGAACTGAGTTACGTGTATCTCAGAGCTTTGACGAAGTTAAACCATCAACTTCTTCATCGCATGGCCGTCCGAGAATTAACTTTGACGACACCAGTAAACGTACAAAAAGGAGAAGATTGGCTAGTTTGTCTAACCAAGACCCTTCTCTTGTACAGTCATTGCTCAATGCGTCCGATAGCTTGTCTTGTCCTGAAATCGATTCTAGCGAAGTTTTATCGCTCATTGTTGAAGCTCAGTTAACTCGACATCAATATATATTAGTAAAGAAATTTATAGACAATAAGTTTTCAAAAACCATTTTCCCATCTTACCAAAGTGTCGTGGAATCTAAAAAACACTGTTATCCTTCAGATATTACTGTTACAGAATCATCCGCCGAAGTCGAACTTCAAAGTTTATTAGATCATACTGCCAATCGGATTCTCAAGTCTCAAAAAGATGTTTTGGATAGTGTACCTAATGAGTCTCTAGATAAGATATCTTTGATAGGGAAATGGGGTTTCGATGGCAGTACAGGGCATTCAGAATATAAACAGTGTTTTTCTGACTCCACTCTTGAAGACAGTAGCCTGTTTGTTACTTCGTATGTGCCACTTCAGCTTGTTTTGACAACAGATAACAAAGAAAATTCAGTAGTTTTGTGGAAAAATCCTCGTCCTTCATCAACTCGATACTGTCGTCCTATACGCCTCCGATATTTGAAGGAATCGACTGCAGTGTCAGTTGAGGAAGAAGCTCATTTTAAAGATAAAATAAGGAACTTGCAGCCTACTGTTTTCAAGGAAGAAGATCGCGAATATCGCATTACTCATTGTTTGCAACTTACTATGGTAGATGGTAAAGTGTGTAATGCACTTAGTGGTGTTTCTTCATCAAAATGTTTTATTTGTAACGCCTTGCCCAGTGAAATGAACAAAATTGACGAATGTTTAAATAAGGAAGTCGATGAGAGTAAATATGAATTTGGTTTATCACCTCTTCACGCGTTAATACGTTTTTTTGAATATTTTGTTCATGTCGCGTACAAGTTAGATGTTAGGAAATGGCAAGCTAGGTCCGCTAATGACAAAATGCTTGTTGCTGCAAAAAAATCATATGTTCAGACTCAATTTAGAGAAAGATTAGGGCTTATAGTGGATAAGCCTAAAAGTGGCGGAAGCGGAACATCAAACGATGGTAATACAGCCAGGCGGTTTTTCTCGAATTCAGAAATTTCCGCTGAAATTACTGGGATCAAGAAGGATCTCCTAGATCGTTGCTGGATCATCCTTCAATGTTTAAATTCGGGATATAATATTAATAAGACGAACTTCGAAGAGTTCGCTTTAGAGACGGCTCGGCAGTTAGTTGCCGAGTATCCGTGGTATAACATGCCTGCTTCCGTTCACAAAGTTCTAATTCATGGTGCTAATGTTATAGATTACGGTTTGTTGTCAATCGGAGAGTTGTCTGAAGAAGCAGCTGAAGCGACTAACAAATACATCAAGTCTTTTAGAAAAAATCATACGCGTAAAATGAGTCGCATTGTGACCAACACAGATTTAGTAAATAGGCTGCTTCTTCATTCAGATCCCTTCATAACAGGTCTACGAAAGTTACCTGTTAAAAAAAAAGGTGTACTGTCAAAAGCTGTATTAGACTTGTTATGTATTTAAAGTTAATATTGTTGAGATTTAATGTATTTTGGTATAATTTGTGTTTTGTTTGTATTTTGTAAAATGAACTTTTTTATGTATTTTTATTGTTTTAATTTATTCATTTGTGGTTATTGTTAATACAAATAATCATTATTTACACAGTTTTACCATTAAAAGTCGCAGTATAAAATGTTTTAGATACATCGTCTAAAAACAAAATTACTGCGAGACATTTTTACACCTAAATATTGTCAAATATTTTTTAAAATGTATAATTTTATTAATTTACGTTTACCTAATCATATTTTAACGTAATAAAATAAAAAAATAATAATAATTTCGGAGTTACGTATTTATGACCGCCTTAGTATGGAGCGTGAATCACCGTGCGATGGCGTTGACTATTATTTATCAAAATGGGCTTAATTATTTGCGACTCATTGATACATAAGTGGGTAGGTACATGAAAAAACAGATTGGGGATAATTAAAAACGGGATCCAAATAACCAATTGCTAAAAAAATATTGAATAGATACTTATCATATTATTATATTACCCATATCAATATCGTACATTTTGGCAAACAGCAAATTTCTACATTCCTCATTCAAAATGATTAGGAGCAGAGTCATAAGCGAGACATAAGCGACGTTCATATTTTTCGTCGAAGTAGTTCACTGGAAAAGGTTTAGGTAACATTTTTTATCTCAGCATCAATGAGATTTAGGTGAACCGGGTTTTCTTTCCCTACCAGAGAACGGTGAAATGAGATTCGAGAAACGGCATTTTGTAGACAGAACAAAGCTCAATCAAATATTTCATTCTTTCTCGTCAAATTTTGCGGAATTTCTATTTGGCTTTATTTTTGAGGAGATGTAATTATTTTGCACCGAAACTTAAATACCATCTTTGCCTATTCCTCTATACTTCGTCAATTGGATGCCAATTTAGGTACTAGTAACAGTGGCGGTGTGCCACGGAGCACGGAACGGAAAAAAATACTATTAGAACAATAATAGGTATTCAATCTGGGTCCGAGAGTGTCTTTAAGAGGTAACTTTACGGAAACTAACATACTACTTACGCTAGCGTCAAAGTTCACATCAATGAAAATGTGGTTTGTGTTAAGAAGAATGTATCTAGTATTATTTCATGAAAACTTGTGGTCCACATAACATCCACACGAGGAATAAAAAAACTGGACTGACTTATGTTGGTACCTAAAGACAAAGTCACAATAGTATTTTTCATTACACTTGCTCGTAAATATATATACATATAATAGCATGGTGGCTAACGTCATATAATGGCCCAAATAAACCCTCGGGCCTTTTTTCTTCCCATTTCAGCCATGGTCGGTAAGGGGTTTTTTTAAATTGAAGCATATACATATACATGCTTACATAGGTCAGGTTCAAGTTCAAGCAAGGAGCTTACTTAAATGTTATCTACGCAGATATTTAATTGCAATTCAGCCACATACTACTTAAAACTTATTATTAAGAATTTCTTATATAATAGATTTTAATTACTAAAATAGTTAAAATAATTTATAAAGAATTCCTATTAAAATAATCAAAATTACAGTTATATACAAATAATTAATGAAATAGTTACAATTATGTTTTCAAAGTCGTTTTTAACATTTAGATGATCAGATTAGATAGTAATTGTACGGTTACGTACATCATTGAAGTTTGATATGCTGCGTTGACATGTTCTAGATCTAGTTTTATTTTAGTGTAGTAAGCTAGCATATTCTAGTTCTAATTATTTTGTTGACTTGGTAAATCGTAGTATGACATTTAATTGTATTTTGAAGCTAGTTGTGTTTTAAACCAGCACTTAAACAATAAACATCAATAACATTAACATTTAATATTTAACATTAGCTTAAACATTTAGGAACAATACTTTATTTTACACGTTTTATTTACAACTAAACAACATTACCTTTACACTTTTTAACATTCTTTAATTCCATCCACTTCCGAAAACAACGGTTATATAACGATTACCGTGCCGCGATCACGAGGTAACAACCCGCAAGGACAGAGCTATAACATCGCTATTCTGCCCTTACAGTAACTTTATTAAAGGTTAAAATAAATCTACACTTGCATTGTGTCCCAGCCCAATACCTAGTAATTTATGCAAAGATAGTTTTAACTAACTTGAACAAAGGAAAACAGAAAGGTGCATGGCAAAGTTTCATTGGGTTCCGACGTGGGCGTTGCAGGGCGACGGCGCCGAGAGCCTCGCGGCGCGCGCGGCGCGGACGCGCCGGAGGGCCATGGCGCGGCGCGCGGCCGCGGCCCGCCTGCGCCCCGGCACGCCGCCGCCGGCGCCCGGCCGCCGGCACCATCCCATCCAGACGGAGTACTATCTGGAAGAGGTACGCCGTCGCCGCCGCTTGTCTATTCATTATAACAATCCGACTGTCCTCGAGCTTGCGAGCTTGCGTCCCTTCACGATGTGCGGAGCGCGCTCCTACGCACCCTGAGCCCGTTGTCGTCTGTCAGGGGTGTGCTGTCGGGCGACGTCTAGGCAATCCGTGCTGGGAGGTTACGCGAAGCGAGTCCGCCGGTGCCAGGGATGAGGCGACTCGACTCGAGGCGACTTGTGTAGAGCCGGATTATGAAACGTCACAGATCCAGACAGGTCACGGCCATCTCGGGGAATACATACTCCGCGTACTCTGAGCGTGCTCGCCCTCTACGGGGCAGAGCGTAGGGAATTATTAGATGGTATCCAAGTTCTCGAAGTAGGCCCGGTCCACTATAACGATCTCGTAGGCTCGGAAGGCTCCAAGTCCCTTCAGGCGGAAATAGCATGATCCTGGTAGCAGGCTGGATAGAACTTGAGGAAACCCGTTATAATCAAGAAGGTTGATAGGATCATGGAAAGTGTTAAATATGCTTACACAGGGGAGGGGCGGATGTATCACAAGACGGCTGTCAACACAGCAGTGTTTATTGGATGAATATATAACTACTAATATTGATATAAATATATATAACTACTTACATACTAAACATTTCTTCCCCAACAAGAAAAATACATATATATATTTATATTTGTGTGTCCAATTACAAAAATTGTTTGTAAAAGTAGACTGGGGAACGGACTTGATCTTCCTTTTCGCACAACTTCGTTCGTGACTTCCACCTCTTCGACATCGTACAAATCATCCCCGATGAAGGCGGCAGACGAACTCCTCTTGTTGTCGTCACCCTGTACGGCGAGAAGGAATTCTGTGGTGTGACGTGACCCATCGTTGATGGCGAGAACATAATATTCTCATCTCTTGGTGAAGCAGGCACAACCTCATCACTTCTCGTATGCGGCGAGTGCGAAATTGTGACGTTGTCGGAATCCGTTCCACTATGTTTATACTCGTACATATAAACGGCACTGTCACCCGGTCTCTGATTGTCTACGTTTGATCCCGCCCCTTTATTATACAATATCAATTGGTTTTGATGTTTTGTAACGCAATCTTTCCTTAATCACGTATACAACATTTTTCCTAGTCTTTTTTACAATTCATTGCTGTTTATTATTAGGTGAATATCGCGGGCGCAGCCGCGCAATATAGCTTCTTACATACTAAACAGAAAGGTTCGTGGGTTTACCCTCTGACTTGTTGAAATTATTAATTATGTAAATATTTGTTAGACGAAAAATTATTTTAATCGCGATAACAGCAACGCTGCTAACTTTAAAATGATGCTTGACATCAGCTGTTCGACAAAGGCGTGGAGATGGACGTAGGCGTGCAGACGGACCTATTCATGGACCGCCCCTCGACGCCACTGTACGTGCCCGCTAAGACCGGCGCCGACGCCGCCACGCAAATCTACCCCGGCGACGTGAGTAGCTGCCAACATATACGTGCCTTTTGATAGTGTAGCACTTAGACTTTTAAACTTTTCAATAGACAACGTCGTGTTGTGTAGTTGTTCGACTTCGACCTGGAAGTGCAGCCGATCCTGGAGGTGCTAGTGGGCAAGACCACAGAGCAGGCGCTGGCGGAGGTGGCGCAGGAAGAGGAGCTGGCGACGCTGCGCGAGCAGCAGCGGCGCTACGTGGAGCTGCGCGACGCCGAGCGCGCCGAGCGCCAGCGGCTCGCCGCGCAGGACCTTCGCCTGCACCAGGAAAAGGTCTCTCCTGCGCACACACATTCTTCGATATCCTTTAAACTACTTATCTATCTATGTTATTTCTTTTTATATATGAGGGATATTATCTGTAAGTAAGTAGGTAGGTGCATACTTCAGGAGTGTATGTCCTTCTCGGCGCAGACGTACGACACGACGCTGACAATTCGCAATGGATGCTTCTTAAGCATTTCTGGACTTAACGGAGCGGCAGGCCCGCAAGGCAAAGACGAGGTAAAAGTGGGCCTTCTCCGCGACAGGAGCGCCGCGTGGCGGAGGCGCGCGAGGCGCAGCTGGCGGCGACGGAGGCCCGCGAGCGCGCCGCGGCCGCCGTGCTGGTGCAGGGCTACGTCGCCGAGCTGCTGCCGGCCGTGCTCGCCGGCTTGCGCGACCAGGGCTACCTCATGGAGCGCATCGAGAGAGGTGTTTACCCGCTGTCGCTGCTCAATGTTTTCACTTGAATACCTACCCCTTTCGTTCAATGTGTCATTGTACTTTTGAGTCGCCCACCATTGTAAGGGATTACATTCAAACGGCGTGAGCGCAGTGTGACGGCGGCCTTCCGTTGCAGGCGTGGACGAGGAGTTCATGCCGTGGCTGGTGGCTGAAGTGTCGCAGGAGATCGAGTCGATCATTACGAGCCGCGATGTCATTACGGGTGAGCCCCTCTCACGTTTATACGCGCCGCTCGTGCGTTTTGCCATCCTGAAAATGTAACATATACGTACAATGCATTTTCGAGGTCGTCACGTCTCTAGAGAACGCAGCGTGTTTAGCCCCGTATTTGACCCGATTTTGCTAACAATAACTTCATTGCATTTATACGGTTACAAGGTTGCGCCGACTACAGCGGCGGGTGTGGAACGAGCGCCTTGACATTCAACTGATAAGCGACGGGTGGCTCATGCCGTTTACCTATTTGCAGAGATCGTGCGCGATGTGGTGGAGGCGCGCGCGGAGCTGTACCGAGCGGCAGGTGAAAGAGAGGCCGACCGCGTACCCTCGGAGGATGCCATCTCGCTGCCCTCACTGCAGGGAGAAGAGGAGGAGGACGGTGCGTAATATGGCCTTTGACGCACTTGCTGCGACGCAGGTGGCGCGCACGCGGCGCAGGCCAAGGGTGATTCGCGCCGCACGGCACGTGTTCGCCGCTAATTGTCCTCCCCTGCCGCACCACGCGCGCATTCGCCACGGTGTGCTTCTGCGCGTATACTACTCACATTAATTCTGCCTCGGTCCGTCGCTTTGCGGTATCTGCTATCGCACCCCCGGTGGATGGACCTCGCCCCGAGCGCTCGTAACGGGCCTTATGACCGCGCAGTAGGGTCGCCCGCCTGCGTCGCGGCGTGGCCGAGGGGAGTCGAGGGGTCGCTGCGGTCGCGACCGATTAAGATTGATTCGGCGTGATGAGATTATAATACGGTTCTAATGCGGGGCGCGTTCGTTAAGAGCTTTATTCTGTTGTTACTAATATTTTAAACGGCGACGAGTGCGCGAGTCGAGAGCGAACACGTGTCACCTGTCCGCGACGCCTAACCGTAAAGTGATTGTTATTGCGGCAAAATACATTATACCTTTGTAGGTATAGGCAGACTCTTGATTAAAATATTATACTCACAACTGCCTACTTATATCCTGAAAACAAAATAATACAATACCTACTAAGTAGGTACAGTTTGTGTGACAGGACTTGAACGTAGTAAGTAGATCTTGCATTTTCTCTCTCAGCGCCAATCCGACCGTGTTCAGTGGGTACCTACTTCACGTGGATACGTTGCGTTAGTCTGTAAAAATATAACTTTTTATAGTGCAAATTAGAGCGCTACGTGAATGAAGTACCTAAGGTACAATTTTCCATAAAGTAGATATTTTGACAAATTGTATAATCTTAAAGTGCCCACAATGCTTACGTGTGTGGGTTCGTATCAGCGAAGTATGTTCCGTTTCACACTTGTTTAAACGTTACGTAAACGTAATTTTTAAACAGTTTATCTCCTGTACCGACCTTAAAAGCGTAGCTCGTAGCTTAGTAACCACACGGCTTACTAAGCTACGAAAATTAAAATATAGTGTATTGATTTTATTTTATGGTGTCTTTATTATTATTATTATATAGTGTCTTTATTTATTTTCGTTCATGAATAATTTCTTTCATGAATAAATTCGTATTGACTATTTTTCTCTTAAACTAAATGACAAATATAACACCGTAACTTACCGGTAACTATTCATCCATGTTTTTGAACGTTACACTAAAAAGCGAGCTAGTCACGTCTCAGTCATAGACAAAATAACCAGCGAGAAGTCAGCGAAAAATGTCAGCGAAAAATATGTGTCGTAATACGAATTTTATCCAGTCAGTTTTTGGGCGTAAAAAGAATTGCCTGGAACTCGCATGGTTTTTTAAAAGTTCATAATACGCCCCCACTCTGCCTCACTAAAGATAACACTGCTATATAAATTAATTTATAGGCACTCATGTCTTTTTCAAGCAGGAACACCGACGTAAGCGCGCAGCATCGAGTATATAACCAGAAATAGAGACGAAATGTCATTTAATTTGTTTGAAAACTATTATGCCAAATTATTACTGTGACAACTGCGCTCCGATTGGCCAGCCCGAATTCGAAACAATTGACGGGTGTCGTCGACTGTTTCACTTCAAATCGACCAGTTGACTTGAGCTTTGCTATAATTGACGAGAATTGCAAAATTACATATTTAATATTTAATTACCGATGAAATGTGATTCCGTTTGTTTTGTAATTAGATGTTTTGCTATTTTTCCCACACCACCGAATAGAACAGAACGGCATTGTTAGAGATATTATCTTTATTACAATAAATACAGAATACGCTTTGGAATATGTGGAGACGTATACGCAGGTCAGTAGTTGGCCTTTCTATATTTCAGTGCAAACGAGAGTTGCTACTTATAAGAGCTGTATCGTTAATGTGTTACCAGAAATATATGGCCCTTATTTCGTCTCTATTTCTGGTTATATACTCGATTGCGCGCAGTGATGGCCGATAATTTAATTAAATATTAGATGTGATGGCGCACACGTGGTCGACCCGAGATGATAATCAAATAGCGTTGATAAAGCTTCGATAATATCTACCCTGGCCACCCCCGACCCGATGCTCGCTACAGCTTTTCACAACCACCTGCGACGCCCGCTTGATTGATATACTTGTGTAGTTCAGTGTGTGCATTATACTTACAAAGCAGTTAACAATAATTATAATAAAAGTGTGGTTTTCTGAAAGCTGTGATCTTTGCCTACCCCGATTGGAGTATATGTATGTACGTATTAATTTAGATTTATCAGGTAGGTATGTACCTACCTATAGTGCGCGAAGAATCGAATGTCGGGCGCGAAACAGTGACGGCGTGACGTCGCGTTGGCACGGGCGCGGTCGCGGGTGCATTAGCAAGTGAGGGTTGTTTGCGCAGCTGCACGGGCGCGACTCTTTGTCGCTCAAACAATAAGCTTAAATGTTTCAATTTGAAACATTTACTTAACTACAAGTGCACGCCGAGCTATTATTGCACGTGTAAGTGCACCCCGTCCCAGTTTTCACGCTACCTCGATCTGCACTACACTGCATTTTTACGATTTTTCATACGATTCAGGACAAAATAAATTGTTAGTTCGATAATTGAACCCGTCACGAGTTATAAAGGCACCCGATGTCTGATGATTTTTTATAAATTTTTATATATATTTTTTTTTAAAACAGAAGGTTATCTACTTGTAGAGGTACCAGTTGCTTTTCCTAAGAACAACGACGAAAAATGAAGTCAAATTGATATACATATATGTACTTAAAATATTAATAATAAAATGTACCTACATCTGACATATACCTACCTAATACCTCGTCGGTTTTCATAACCAATGGCGCTTCCCGGTTTTTCCACAAAGTACCTAGATATTCTGAAAGAACTTCTTGTAACCCCAGACACAGGTTTCTTAATAATATCGTAGTACTTAGTCGACGAGCTACTTCGGTCAACAATGGCAACTGTATATTGCATGTGCGGTTCTTATATTGCTATCAGATTTAAATTTGATATATTGTCATAGATCTATCTGTGGTCTCGATTATGAACCCAGTTTTATGATCGTAATAAAACAAATATCAAGTCCCTATACCCTGAGCATGGATCTCTAAACCTATGAACCGCACATACGAAACACTGCGCTATTGCCTGTGCAAGGGAAGAGTCGGGCCCTCACTTGTGCTGGATTATGTCAAGTGGACAAATTATTCACACCCTTACTCAATATAAGCAAAGTGTGTTAGATTCGGTCAGTAGGTTGTCCGCTAATCTAAAAGTAATTACTTTATATTCACTATCGAGAAAGTATTTCGTGAGTGCTTATTTTTTCAAACATTCAGTCTTGATTGACCGACCGCAATTATTACGCACGCGCGTAACATGTTTGAGTAGGACCTACCTGTCTACTTGTGTTGTACTTATTCTTTGCGTTCAATACCATCATCATTATAATAAACAAAAGATTTAAATTGCAACGATTGATTGTTTGTACCTACACTAATTTTTACTCACTTTGTAATTCGAGTAGAAATTTGGTATTCGCATTCCACGTACCTACTTATTAAACCTAACTGATACTACAATGTACCTAGTATGGTGACAAAAAACTTAATTAAAAAGAAATATGAAGTAATGAACTTTTTTAATTATGTAGCTTTACCTAACCCCTTAAATTGAACTTTTTTAATTATGTAACTTTACTTAACCCCTTAAATTGAATTCTATAGACACATTTTATAAGGCCCACGCGCAAGCCTGAAGAAAACATGATTTTACGAACTGAGACTGTCCAATAAACGCACAAACGCATACACTCATAGCCCCGCACTAGGGAAACCCTGTGTCGCGGGTACCATGGACACAAACATAAACAACCACAAATTACACCCAAACTCACGAGAGAAATAAATGTAGGCCATACACATATTTCTCCCGGCCTAGGAATCGAACCCAAGACCTCTGCATGGCAGTCCGGCATTATAACCGTTCGGCCACGGAGGCAGTAAATCATACTGGAGCTGCTGAATTCTTTTTGTATATGAAATAGAAGTGGCCGATTTGTAAAGCTGATGGTTTATTATGTTGCAGAATTGCGAGAGAATCCCTAGAGTTACCTAAGCGCCCCAGAGCAGCGCCGCCGCCGCAGTCACGCGTCTGAGCCACATAACTACTCGAAAATATTTCTTTAGCTTAAATATATTTTTATTGGACTATCTACCCACTTACAATTATGTTTAAGGAGAACAGCTG
Organism: Hyposmocoma kahamanoa; assembly: GCF_003589595.1. Lineage (NCBI taxonomy): Eukaryota > Metazoa > Arthropoda > Insecta > Lepidoptera > Cosmopterigidae > Hyposmocoma > Hyposmocoma kahamanoa. The sequence goes on from NW_020654748.1 coordinate 24,640,996, forward strand.
CCCCAGAGCAAAACCTAGTAAGAGCTTTATACAAAATTTTACAGGAGAGCCAAAAAACACAAATCAAAGTTGCCCTTAAACAAATTTTCCTTTTAATATAAAACACTAATTCGTATTAACGAATATATTGATGTCACAAAAATGATTACAATTTATATATTACATATTAATACCCCTTTTATTTATTTTTATTTATTTATTTATTTATTTATTTATTTATTTAACAAGGAACACTTACAGCTAAAAACTAAAATAGGAAAATACAATAACAACATAAAGCCACTTAAAAGTCTTCACTAATAGAAACACAATAAAAAATGAACACGACAGATCCTAGGCTAAATTAAAACAAGAGATAAAACAATTTTGACTAAATAGGAACATCACAGAACAACACAAAAGCCTCTCAGACAATACAAGTAATATAATATAATATAATATAATATAATATAATATAATATAATATA